>NW_028227260.1:62784460-63086960 GCF_978045245.1 Mus caroli
CTCATATAAAAACAATAAATAGATCTTTTTTTAAAAGTCACACACACACCGGGCGTGGTGGCGCATGCCTTTAATCCCAGCACTCGGGAGGCAGAGGCAGGCGGATTTCTGAGTTCGAGGCCAGCCTGGTCTACAGAGTGAGTGCCAGGACAGCCAGGGCTACACAGAGAAACCCTGTCTCGAGAAAAAAAAAAAAAAGTCACACACACGTAGCAACAAAAAAACCTTGGAGAGTGAAGAAAGTTTCAAACTATCCACATTATAGTTGAGGATGTCACTGAGCAGTAGGGTGCTTGTCTAACATAGATGATGAGACTCTGGCTGTAATCCCCAGCACAAGAAAAATACAAATACAAGAATCTTAGACTAAAATAACTACATTCTCTCTCTCTCCATCTCTCTCTCTCTTTCCTTTTTATTCCAAGATAGGGTTTCTCTGTGAAGTCCATACTGTCCTGGATCTTGCTCTATAGACCAGGCTGCACTGGAACTCAGAGATCTACCTGCCTCTGCTTCCTAAGTGCTGGGATCAAAGGCGTGTGGTACCCAGCAAATTATCCAGTTTTCAGCAAAATTGATGAAGCATGTAGAGGAACAAGAAAGATGGCTCCATGATTAAGAACAGGTATTGCTCTTGCTGAGGACCTAAAGTAAGTTCCCATCGCTCATGTTGGCAACTCACAATTGCCTGTGACTGCACCGCTAAGGGATATTTCGCCCTTTTCTGGCCTCCACAGGTTGTGCATGAATACACATAAACATAGATACGCTCCTACAGGAAATTAACAACAAATCTTTTAATTTTTTTCTTTCCTTTTATATGCATTGATAGTTTCACCTGCATGTCTATCTGTCTGTCTGTGGAATTATGCCAGATGCTCTGGAACAGGAGTTATAGACAGTTGTGAGCTGCCATGTAGATGCTGGCAATCAAACCCTGATCCTCTGGAAGAACAGCTAGTGCTCTTAATTGCTGAGCTGCCTCTGCAGCTCACATACCAATAAATCTTAAAAGAAGAAAAAAAAAATCAAGAAAGTCTGGTCTGCTTGCAGGAAGTAAATGACATAGGTTGGACAAGATGACAACTAAGTAGTCACCTCACCACAAGCACACCAAAGTAAACAGCTAGCCACACACACATTTACCTTCACAGGAGCTAAGTAAATCAGATGAGAGGACATAGTGTCTCTGTCTGTTCTACTAAAATGAAAAGACATGTTGAAGAAAGCAAAAAGTCACTTGTGTGGTTTTTCCCATTACTCCAAAAAGCCCAACCTGGCCGGGCGTGGTGGCGCATGCCTTTAATCCCAGCACTCGGGAGGCAGAGGCAGGAGGATTTCTGAGTTTGAGGCCAGCCTGGTCTACAAAGTGAGTGCCAGGACAGCCAGGGCTACACAGAGAAACCCTGTCTCGAAAAAACCAAAAAAAAAAAAAAAAAGCCCAACCTGGACATGACTCCTGCACAAGGAGATAAACAAAAGAAAGCCCAGGGCTCCTGAAGCTTGAAACCCAGTCCCAGGCCCTCCATGACACCTAATTCTTGGTAAACCCTCACCATCCCTATGATCTGAGACACTGGGACTGAGGGAGGCAAGCTTAGAGAATATTTTAGTAGTCTGGGATTCTATTTGGTTTGGTTTCTGCACAACCTCCTTCTAATAATGTACTTGGAAGCCAAGCTCCCTCCCTTGCATGTTCTCTCAACAGTGCACCTGTTGGCAAGGCACTGATCCAACTGCACACCCCCATACTCCAAATGATTTCGCCTTTCCTAATGACTGTCAAGGTTGAACAGTTTCTATTCCAAAATATCCCCTTTTTGTCCAGGCACAGTTTGTGTATGTATGTCAATATCAAGCCTGAGCTGGTTTGGGATACATGCATAATAACACAAAACTATGCTCAAGTGAACCTTTTAAGAGAATCCCCTATTTACCCTTATCATGACAATGCATAACTGAACAAATATATGATTAAAATCAGATGTATTATTGGAAGGGACATATGTAGTTAGCAAAGACTGACATAATCTAAACCTTTCAATCAAATAGAATACCACACAAACTATATTCATAGCAACTGACCCTTCCCCAAACCTTTTTTTTTTTTTTTGAGTCAGAGGTTGGCTATTATTATGTAGACCAGGCTAGCTTCAAACTCAAAAAGATCTGCTTGACTCTGCCTTCTAACTCTGAAATTAAAGACATGTGTCACTATGCCTGCCTACAAACTCCTTTGCTGGAACTCCATAGAAGGAAGCTCCAAATGGTAATAGAGGTCCTTTAGTATCTTCAGTGTGACCCCTGCCCCTGTCCCTTGTAGCCATTCTGATCTTTTTCTTTTTCTTTTTCTTTTTTTTTGTTTGTTTTGTTTTTAAGATTTATTTATTTACTGTATGTGAGTACACTGTAGCTATAGGTTGTGAACCATCATGTGGTTGCTGGGAATTTTAGGACCTTTGGGTCAACTCTGCTTCTCTGGTTGACCCAGCTCGCTCCAGTCAATTCTTCTCACTCCAAATGCACCAGAAAAGGCCGTCAGATCTCATTATAGATGGTTGTGAGCCACCATGTGGTTGCTGGGATTTGAACTCAGGACCTTCGTAAGAGCAGTCAGTCAGTGCTCTTAACCTGCTGAGCCATCTTGCCAGCCCCCTGATCTTTTTCTATAGTTTTGCTTTAAATAAAGTTCCCTTAGTATGTTTGCAACTATGTGTGGGCTTTTATTTTATTCTTCAATAAGTGACTGTACTGGCTGGTTTTGGGTGTCAACTTGACACAGCTGGAGTTATCACAGAGAAAGGAGCTTCAGTTGGGGAAATGCCTCCATGAGATCCAGCTGTAAGGCATTTTCTCAATTAGTGATCAAGGGGAAAGGCCCCTTGTGGGTGGTGCCATCTCTGGGCTGGTAGTCTTGGGTTCTATAAGAGAGCAAGCTGAGCAAGCCAGGGGAAGCAAGCCAGTAAGTAACATCCCTCCATGGCCTCTGCATCAGCTCCTGCTTCCTAACCTGCTTTAGTTCCAGTCCTCACTTCCTTTGGTGATGAACAGCAATGTGGAAGTGTAAGCTGAATAAACCCTTTCCTCTGCAACTTGTTTCTTGGTCATGATGTTTGTGCAGGAATAGAAACCCTGACTAAGACAGTGACCAAGCATCTGGGAACATTTGACCCCAAACATTGGCAACTGAATTGTGTTAGGCTAGGCAATAGAAAGCAGCCACCAGTCGTTCTCAACCACCTGGTGGTCACATGACTCCACTTACTAAGGAGCAGATAGAAGAGTGAGCCCAGGACTCTGCCTTGGTTTGAAATTCCAGAAACGGGAGTAAGGCTGTGGGCCCCTTGGAACAAGGAGGAAACATGGGAAAGGGAGATGCATCTCCATCTCTCCTTCGCTGCCTTAAGTGTTTCTTCTGAAAGAACCTAGTGGGGAAACCCCCACCCAACTCCCGATTCAGCGTGCACCCAAGAATCACGAACGCCTTGATGTAACAACACGAGGTATTTTAATGGTGGAGCTCCGGGTCGAAACGTATCTCACACAGGAGACAGTGGATTCAACCACGAAGCTTGGAAGCTAGGGGTTTTTATAGAAAAGGAGTGGGGCTGGGGGAGGAATTGGCGCGGTTTCACATGATTGGTCCATTTAAACATCAGCAGCCTGTTAACATTTAACTTAGGTCAGAGGGGTGGGAGATAGGGAGGCGATGGGCCTGCCCGGGCATGTCCTGGTCTGTTCTGCTATGTTCTCAGCCCCAGGTTTCAAAGCTCACAAACAACTCTTTGGGCTATTTGACATACATTACATGAATCACAGGTCTCAAGTTTTATTTCCTTTCACTTCTCCTGTTACCTTTCTCTTTCTCAAATATTACAACACTAAAAATTGGGTTCCGGAGGTGGCAACTGCCCTCTCATTAAAACATTCCACCCTGCAGGGATGCTCCTTAAAATAGGAAGCAAACAACTCAAAATGGTTTCCGGAAGTCCCTGAAACTGACCAGATTGACTAGGTCTCTCTGTACCTAAGAGTAAATAATGAAGACTGCTGAGAGTCACTCTCAGATAAGCCAAGGTGCCTGGAAAAAGCAGAGACTAGCCAAACAGCTTGAAAAGAAGCCGAGACCAAAAAAGCCAAGCTTCAAAGAAGGCTCTGAGACCAGCCAAGCAGCCTGCAGTAGAGAGGAGCCAAGTGGCCTGGAAAAAAACAAAAAAAAAAAACAAAAAAAAAAAAAACCAGGGAGCAGCCAAGCTGCCTGGAAGAGGTTTAGACCAACTCAGCCATCTGGAAAGGATATTGTCCAACCTGTTGAGCCACCTGCAGTGTGCTCCAGTTGAGCTGCCTGCAGTGTGATCCAGGTTCCCAGCTTTTGTGAGTTTTCACCCAAGATTGGTGTGGGCTGTGGTGATGCAGCTGTCGATAAGTCATTTTTGCTCCGGTACTCTCTCACTCATATTTTGCCAAGTACCCCAGTAAAAGTCATTGGTTCACCAAGTTAGACTTGGATGGTATCTGTACTTTGGTGTGCCATGGGTTCCCAGTCTAGAGTGAGTAGACCTATACGTGTGTTAAGTCTCCAGGAAAAGTTTGTGACACAACATGGGAAAAAAGATGGTAATACCTGATGCCTAGAAGAACCAGAAGACCCAAGAAATAGGGCAGACATCACAGATAAGCATCTAAAGAGCCCAGGGTTTGATATTAGGACGTATTCCTCTATCACTCTCCATCTTACATTTTTTGGGGGGAGGGGGCTTTCGAGTCAAGGCTTCTTTGTGTAGCCCTCTGTCCTGGAACTCACTCTATAGCGACTGGTCTCGACACAGAAATCTGCCTGCCTTTGCCTCCTGACTACTGGGATTAAAGGTGTGCACCACCCCACCTTACTTTTCTGAAACAGTCTCTCACTAAACATGGGGCTCACTATCACAGCTAGCCTGACTGGCTAGCAAGATTTGTATCTCTCCCCTCTAAGTCCTTGGATTACAGACACATGACAACTGTACATGGTTTTTACATTGTGTAGAGTCACACTGCATGGATTCTGTCTTCAACTCACTATATAGCCTAGGGAATCTTGAATTACTGACTCTCCTGCCTTCCCCTGCATATTGGAATTTTAGGTATGTCCCCAGTTTCTTTTAAACAATGTATCCATAGTATAGTTAGACTAACTTGGGTTTTTTATTGCTACTAGTGCTGAAATAGCAGCAATAAATTGACAGGCTACTCCTGAGAAATTTGTACCTGGTAGCATCCCATACTAAAGCAGGGGAGGTGACTATACGCTTAAAGAAAATAAAGCCTGCTAAGAATTCCTGGAAACAGCCACAATGCCAGATTAGGGAGACAGGAAGGAGTATATAATTAATTATTCAGTTCTGAAAAAATGCCCTACACCAACAAGACATCAAGAGGTACTAAAAACTAAGCATGATGGAGCTCACCATTGGAGGATCTCTGTGAGTTCACGGCCAGCCTGGTCTATATAGCAAGTTCCAAGCCAATTAGGATTACACAGGGAACCTTGTGGAGAGAGAGAGAGAGAGAGAGAGAGAGAGAGAGAGAGAGAGAGAGAGAGAGAGAGAGAGAGAGAGAAGTCAGAGGCTTTGGTAGTGAAGTCTTGTAATTTTAGTACTATATAGGCTGAAACTGGAGGATCAAGGAAGTCAAAGTCCAGTCTGGGCTACATATTGGCTGGTCTGAGCTATGCAGCAATACCCTATCTTTAAAAGAAAAATAAAGTCTGGGGAGAGGGGGACCTGGGAAGATAGCTCAGTAGGTAAAATGCTTGCCATGCAAGCATGACAACCTTAGTTTGGGTTCCCAGCATCCTTACAGCTAGGTAGGGTGTTGTGTGTTTACAAACCTAGCTCTGGGGGGAGTGAAGATGGGAATCTGGAGCTTATAGTTAATCAGCCTAGGAAAATTGATGAGCTCCAGTTTCAGTGAAAGAGACTGTGCCTCGGAAAATAAGAATGATTGAGGCGGGGCTGGTGAGATGGCTCAGTAGGTAAGAGCACCCGACTGCTCTTCCGAAGGTCTGAAGTTCAAATCCCAGCAACCACATGGTGGCTCACAACCACCTGTAATGAGATCTGAGGCCCTCTTCTGGTGCTACAGCTACAGTGTACTTACATATAATAAAATAATAAATAAAGTTAAAAAAAAAAGTAAAATCTTTAAGCCGGGCGTGGTGGCGCATGCCTTTAATCCCAGCACTTGGGAGGCAGAGGCAGGTGGATTTCTGAGTTCGAGGCCAGCCTGGTCTACAAAGTGAGTGCCAGGACAGCCAGGGCTACACAGAGAAACCCTGTCTCGAAAAACCAAAAAAAAAAAAAAAAAAAAAAAAAGAATGATTGAGGAGGACACTCAGCATCAACCTCTGGTCTGCATAGGCATGTGCACACATGCACATAAGCAACTGTACATGTAAATATGTACCTACATATGTAATTATCATATATAATCCAGGCATACCTAGGCACCCAGGAATGCTTGAGTAGGTATCCAAAGGAATCTAAGCCAGCAAACTTGTACAGTCAGGTTGTGCCACCATGCCCACTTGATTTTATATGGGTGCTAGGGATTCGAACCCTGGTCCTCCTGCTTGCATAGCAAGCACTCTACCCATTGAGCAATCTTTCCACCACACAGCTATGTATTTAATTAGCCAGAAGAAAAAAAGAAAAAGAAAAAGAAAAGAAACTTTGTCTTACGCAAGACTATGGGTGGAATTGGAAATCTGTATTTTAAATAAAATAAGCCAGGCACAGACAGACCAGTTCTACATGATCTCATACATAGAACGCATTGCCAGAGGCTGAGAGAAGTAATGATGATGTATGCTTGGTGTAAAGGCCAATCAATCCAAGAGGTTCTGGAGTCAGTGAGATGACTCCGTGGGTAAAAGTGCTTTTATGTATAAGGCTCAGAACCTCAATTTTATTCCTGAAATGCACAGAAAAGTGGAAGGCTGATGGCACAAAGTTGTTTTCTGATCTCCACATCTGTGCTGAGGCACATGTGTTCTCCAGTAAAACACACTTAACAATAATAATCAAAGAAAGTGTTGATCAACTCGACTGGAGGAAGAGGAGGATAGTTGGGAGAGGCTGAAAGGGAGGAGAGGGAGGAAAGGGAAAAAGGGAGAAGGGAAAGTGCTGTGAACTGGAAACATCTGGTTTGTTTGGAAAGTTAGTTAAATGGTGTTTTGCTGGGCCACAACAGGTGAAAAAATGTTTTGGTAGAACAGACACATGAAAGGATGCTTGATGAAGGAATGTAAATATGATCTCACAGACAGTGGGAGCTGGAACATTGGTTTCCTTTGCTCCACCTCATTACTGCTATTGACATGCATGTATTGGTTCACCTTACATTGCAATTGCTAAGCTTCACTTGTGGTGAATTCACAGAGAGAAACTCATCAAAGAACTTCTCAAGAGGTTCCTACAGCTTCTTGCTGCTTCTTCAGCCTTGGAGCTGGTTGGCCAGTGTTGAGGTTTCTTCAGAACTGAACTGCAGCTGCTGGTTCTTATGTGGTGTCTGCCTGCCAAGAGGACTGGACTGCAGCCCCTGATTTGTACTTGGTGTTTGCTATGGGTCTGAATTGCTGATATCCTGACAACGAAGATTGGACTCGTCCCCAAAGAACTATTTCTAAACAGGTCCACTTCCCCCATATCCTAATAACTTTTCTTTTCCACTACCTCTGGTGGGCAATGTGCTAAAGTTGAGGGAAAGCTTATTAAAGTAGGTTGAGGGGCTGGAGAGATGGCTCAGCGGTTAAGAGCACTGGCTGCTTGCTCTTCCAGAGGTCCTAAGTTCACTTCCCAGCAACCACATGGTAACTTACAACCATATGTAATGGGATCTGATGCCCTCTTCTGGTGTGTCTGAAGACAGCTACAGTGTACTCATATAGATGAAATAAATCTTTTTATTAAAAAGTAGGTTGAGTTTAATCCCAGCACTTGGGAGGCAGAGGCAGGCTAATTTCTGAGTTTGAGGCCAGCCTGGTCTACAAAGTGAATTCCAGGACAGCCAGAGTTATACAGAGAAACCCTGTCTCGGGGGAAAAAACAAAAACACAAGGGGAGCCGGGCGTGGTGGCACTCGCCTTTAATCCCAGCACTCGGGAGGCAGAGGCAGGCGGATTTCTGAGTTCGAGGCCAGCCTGGTCTACAAAGTGAGTGCCAGGACAGCCAGGGCTACACAGAGAAACCCTGTCTCGAAAAACCAAAAAAAACCAAAAAAACAAAACAAAACAAAAACACAAGGTAACTAGAGAGATTGTGCAGTGCTAAAAGCATTTGCTGTTCTTCCAGAGGACACCGGTTCCTCACAACTGCCTGTAACTCCAGCTCCAGGGGGAGCTGATGCTTTCTGTCCTCTGATAATTCTCCAATCATATGTGCATATACACATACTGTAACAGGCCTCGGTTGATTCTTTTACTTTTCTTCTTCTTCTTCTTCTTTTTTTTTTTTTTTTTTTTTGAGACAAGGTTTCTCTATAGCCCTGGCCCTGGCTGTCCTGGAACTCACTCTGTAGACCAGGCCGGCCTTAAACTCAGAAATCTGCCTGCCTCTGCCTCCCGAGTGCTGGGATTAAAGGCGTGCGCCACCATGCCAGGCTCCTCAATTGATTCTTGAAGAATGATACCCCAGACTCAAATAGTATGCAACAGCAAAGAGCATTTATTCTGCAGAGAACCTGCATTCAGGAGTCTACCATACATCAGGATGGAAGACAGAGGTGTGAAATTTGCAGGGTCAATTTAAAGCCTGTTAGAGTAGTAGTGAGTGACTTTTACCTTTTTTCCTTTGATTGGTTGACTCTATCTCCAGTGGTATGGGTGCCTTTGTAATTGGTTAAGACTCTGGGGGAATTTTGGGGACTTTTTCTGATTAACTATACTTGGCTCAGGCAGCTTTTGACAGTTCCTAATCGGCTGCCCATAAGGGATGGCCTTTCCTGGAATTGACTTATTTTGGATTTTTCTAGTTCTGGGAAACAGAAACTTATGCCTAGTCTACCAAGCTGCCAGTTTACAGCCTGTCATGGAGTCAGCCTGCCTCTGGCTAACTCAGTCCCCTCAACACAACTAATATATGCACACATACACAGAAATAAAAATAATAAAATGCCAGGCATGGTGGCACACGCCTTTAATCCCAGCACTCGGGAGGCAGAGGCAGGTGGATTTCTGAGTTCGAGGCCAGCCTGGTCTACAAAGTGAGTTCCAGGACAGCCAGGGCTATACAGAGAAACCCTGTCTCGAAAAACCAAAATAATAATAATAATAATAATAATAATAATAAGGACTGAGGGCTGGAGAGATGGCTCAGAGGTTAAGAGCATTGACTGCTCTTCCAGAGGTCCTGAGTTCACTTCCCAGCAACCACATAGTGGCTCACAACTATCTGTAATGGGATCTGATGCCTCTTCTGGTGTGTCTGAAGACAGCTGCAGTGTACTCACATACATAAAATAAATCTTTTTTTAAAAAAGGACTGAAAGACATGGCTCTGTGGTTGACATCACTTCCTGCTCTTTCAAGGTGGGTTCAAGGCCAGTGTCTGCTGCTTGAGACCTTGTTTCAATATAGCCGCAACAGTAAAATTTCTGGAGCTGGGTAATATAAAGTGTACTAGAGGGCTTTCAAAGCATATTGGGAGATAAAGAAGTACACACTTATGATTTCAGAAGTTAAAATCTAATTAGGATGGTCACAACCACATAATGATGCCTTTTCTCAAAAGTTAAAAAAAATGGCAAGCAGGAAAATGAAATAGCAAAGATAAATATAAAGCACTGGAATGATCTATTCAATTGTAGAAATGTAGCTTAGTTGAGTAACAGCATGGTTATACATTGTATGAGAGAGGCCCTGGGCTTGATCCTAAGCACCACAAGCACAAATCCAATCTGAAATGCAGCAAGAGTGCAGAAAATGGAACAGAACCTTGGAGACCTGTGGGATATAGTTAAACATGAAAAATATGCAAAATGAAAATCTCAGAAGATAAGGAGATGAAGACAGAAAATATATAGGACAAGGCTAGACATGATAATGAAGGCTCTAACCCCAGCACATCAGAGGTGGAGGTGGAACTCAAGGTTGTTCTTAATAAATGAAATGCTGAAAGATGATGGGACTTGTATCTCAAACACCACACATATACACAAAGCCAAAAAGTTTAATTACTAAAAGAAAAAGTATCATCCAAGCATTCTATATGTGGCATAACAGTGTGACCCAGAATGGGGGAAAGGAGGCTGGTGATATAGCTTGGTGGTAGCACAGCATTCCTAGCATGCATTAAGTTCTAGGTTCAATCCTCAGTACCAAAACACAAGAACAATAAAACAAAGGACCAACTTTTGCTCATCACAAGTGAGGGAATAATAATGAGATTCTCAGATAAGTAAAAGTTGAGGTGAGCTTCACTAACAGATTACAAGACATGGAAGTGTGAATCTAAGAGTTGAAAACGGGGCTGGTGAGATGGCTCAGTGGGTTAGAGCACCCGACTGCTCTTCCGAAGGTCCAGAGTTCAAATCCTAGCAACCACATGGTGGCTCACAACCATCCATAATGAAATCTGACTCCCTCTTCTGGAGGTCTAAACAGCTACAGTGTACTTACATATAATAAATAAATCTTTAAAAAAAAATATATATATAAAAATATAATAAAAATATAAAAGAGTTGAAAACACGGTAGAAGAAATGGATAGCTCAGTCAAAAAAAAATGTTGGCATACTACTTTAATCACAGTACTCGAGAGGCAGAGGCAGGTGGATTTTTGAGTTTGAGGCCAGCCTGATCTACAAAGTGAGTTCCAGGACAGCCAGGGCTATACAGAGAAACCCTGTCTCAAAAAGCATAAAACAAAAAAAGTTAAATATTAAAAAATCATGACACAAAACATGAAGGAAATCTAGGGCACTATGAAAAGACTAAATCTACAAATAAGTAGGATAGAGGAAGGACAAGAAACCCAGGTGAACAGCACAGGAAATATTTTCAACAAAACCATAGAAGAAAAATTTCCTAATATAAAAAAGGAGAAGCTTATCAAGGTACAAGAAGCAAACAGAACATCAAAAAGACTAGACCAGAAGAAATTCTTCCCAGTATATAATAATCAAAGCACTAAACGTACAGAATACTTAAAGAATATTTAAAACTGCAAGGAAAAAGACCAAGTAATATATAAAGGCAGATCCATTAGAATAACTCCTAACTTTTCATTGGAAACTCCAAAAGCCAAAAGGGCTGGTACAGATACTCTATAAATTCTATGAGCACAGATGCCAGCCTAGACTATTATACTCAGCAAAACTTTCAATCATCATAGATGGAAAAAAAAGAAGACATTCAGTGATAAAACCTTAGCTGTTTCCAGAATACACTGTTAAGCCCTCTTGCATCTAGATCTACCTGCCTTTGCTCTTAAGTGCTGGGATTAAAGGTTTGGGCCACCACCACCCAACAACAAACCAATTTTTTTTTTTTTTTTTGAGACAGGGTTTCTCTGTATATCTCTGGCTGTCCTGGAACTCACTCTGTAGACCAGGCTGGCCTCGAACTCAGAAATCCACTTGTCTCTGTCTCCCAAAACAAACCAAATTTAAGCAATGCTTATCTACAAATCCAGTCCTACAGAAGGTGGTAGAAGAAAAACTTCAGTCTGAAGAGGTTAACCATATCTGAGGGAACACAAAAAATAAATAATCCCAGAACAGCAAATCAAAAGAAAGGGGAAACCCCCACAAAATAACAAAAGAATAACAGGAAATGTTGTTGTGGAGGTTTGAATATGCTTGACCCAGTGAGTAGCACTATAAGGAGATGTGACCTTGTTGGAGTGGGTGTGGCCTTATTGAAGGAAGTGTGTCACTGTGGGAGTCGGCTTTAGGACCCTCCTCCTACAATATAAATATTATAAAAAGACATGCTCAGCTATCAGATACAGTGAATCTTAGTTGGCAGAGAGCCTGTAAGCGAGGTGGTTTTTTTTTTTTTTTTTTTTTTTTGGAAGATGCCACATGTTCTTTATAAAGTTCTGATGTGGTCATGTCTCAAGCTTTATTGTGTGCCTGGGATTGATCTAATTATCACCAGGCAAATTTTCACCAAATTGTAATGTGTTTACATATGCCTTAAATAAAGTAGCCAGGATCAAACTCAGTTTGAACCCACACTGGCTACTTAGCTGTGTTGAACCAAACTATGTTGCACAAATGTTATTCCTAGTTCCCTAAATGCTCTCTCATAGAGTTGGGCTAATTTAGTTCGTTGTGTTAACAAGATAATAGTTTATAAATTTTGCTGTTGAGTCAACAACATGTTTGAATACTTTAATATATATGGCCATTATAAAGGTGTTTGCTGCAATACTATAGATTTTCCTGTGGATGTTGCTATACTGGCATACGAAACTTCTGCAATTAAACTCTACTGTTGTACTCATCAGAGGACCTTAACTTTAAAAAAAAAACAAAAACAAACAAACAAACAAACAAAAAACCCTCCTCCTAGCTACCTCGAAGTCAGTCTTCCACTAGCAGCCTTCAGATGAAGATGTAATACTCTTACACCTCCAGTACCATGCATGCCTGCCTAGATGCTGCCATGTTCCCATCTTGGTGATAATGGACTGGACCTCTGAACCTGTAAGCCAGCCCCAATTAAATGTTGTCCTTTATAAGAGTTGCCTTGGTCATGGTGTCTATTCATAGTAGTAAAACCCTAACCAAGACAACTGTTCAATAAAAAATGATGTCATTTGGGCTGGAGAGATGGCTAATAGGATAAGAGCACTGGCTGCTCTTCCAAAGGTCCTGAGTTTGAATCCCAGCAATCACATGGTGGCTCACAACCGTCTGTAACGAGATCTGACTCCCTTTTCTGGAGTATCTGAAGACAGCTACAGTGTACTTACATATAATAAATCTTTTTTAAAAATGATGTCATTTCCCAAATAAAAAGACATAGATTAATGGATTGGATTAGAAGCGAGGATCCATTCTTCTTCTTCATCCAAGAAATACTTCAATAGCAGTGATAGACATGAACTCAGGTTAAAAGGATAGAAATGGGTATTTCAAGCAATGAAATCCAAGAAGCAAACTGGTATAGCCATTTTAATATCTGACAGCAGACTTTTAACCAAAACTTATTAGAGAAGATAGGGAAGGACACTACATAATTTTTTTTTTTTTTTTTTTTTGGTTTTTTGAGACAGGGTTTCTCTGTATAGCCCTGGCTGTCCTGGAACTCACTTTGTAGACCAGGCTGGCCTCGAACTCAGAAATCCACCTCGAACTCAGAAATCCACCTGTCTCTGCCTCCCTAGTGCTGGGATTTAAGGCATGTGCCACCATGCCTGGCTGACACTACATAAATACTAAAGGAAAATCCACCAAAAGGACATTACAAGCACCAAATACAAATACACCAAAGTTCACAAAAGAAACACTCTTTTAAAAAAGGACAGAGCTCTTACTCCTGCTTCCCTCTTGCTTCTCTCTTGCTCTTCCTCTCCCCTCCCCCCCCCCATGAGCTCATGGCCATGGCCAGCCTCTCTCCCTCCCTCCCTCCCTCCCTCCCTCTTTCCCTCTCCCTCCCTCCCTCCCTCTCTCCCTCTCCCTCCCTCCCTCCCTCTTTCTTTCTCTCTCTCCCTCTCTCTCTCCCTCTCTCTCTCCCTCTCTCTCTTTCTCTGCCTCTCTACCCTCTTAACTCAACCTCCCCATGCCCTGAATAAACTCTATTCTATACTAAAAGGACAGAGATCTGGCTGTCCTGGCACTCACTAAGTAGACTGGGTTGGCCTTGAACTTACTGAGATCCCATTGCTCCTGCCTTCTGAATGCTGGGATTATAGGCATGTGCCACTATGCCAAGCTAAAAGAAATACTTCTGTAGGGGGTCTCAGACCACCATGTCCAGCAGAGTTGAAGGCAAGAACATAGTTTGGTTCAACACAACTAAGTAGCCGGTGTTGGTTGATCCTGGCTACTTTATTTAAGGCATATGTAAACTTAACTTCACAATTTGGTGAAAATTTGCCTGGTGATAATTAGCTCAATCCCAGGCACACAATAAAGTTTGAGACATGACCACATCAGAACTTTATAAAGCACATGTGGCATCTTCCATAAAGCTGAGTTTTACAGATTGTTAAGCTCACAATAAGAATCTAGGGGGGAGTCGGGTATGATCTCAGCTACATAGACACTGAAAAAAGGTCACTAGGCTATTAACCATGGCTGCTCTATGCCTTCTGGAAAGTTAACAGGTTTTCCATCCCTCTCTTTGAAGGGACAACCCTGTGTGTTTAACATTTCTGGTTCCCCTAGTGATTATCTATGTGCACAAGGACCTTCTCCGTACCACCCACACACTTCTACAGCTAAAATCACACATTGACCTTAACATGGTGATAGTGGGCGAACATTTCTTTAAGTATTTCTCAGCCAGATTTTTTCTCCTTTTAGAATTCTGTTTTGATATGTACCTCACTTTTATATTTTGTTATTTCCTTCCTTCCTTCCTTCCTTCCTTCCTTCCTTCCTTCCTTCCTTCCTTCCTTCCTTTACTTTTCTTCTTCCCTCTCTTTATTCTCCTCCTCTTCCTCCTCCTTCTATTTTGAGACAGGATTTCACTCTGTAGCCCCAACTGTCTTCTTTCTGTAGACCAGGCTACCCTTAAACTTACCCTCCACCTGCCTCTGACTCCTGAGTGCTGGTATTAAAAGTGTGTGCTGCCACCAACCCACTGGGTTGTTTTCTTGATGTTCAGGTTTGTTTGTTTGTTTGTTTGTTTAGCTCCTTATATTCTAAATACTAACCAATCAGATGGTAAGGCTCTTTCCCATTCTTTGTCTGAATGATGGTGTCCTTTGCTATTCAGAAGCTTTTTAGTTTGATGAAGTTCTTCTATTCATTAATTTGGGTTTTGATGTTTGTGCTCTCATTGTTCTGTTCAGAAAGCCCTTTCTTGTGACACTGAATTGAAGAGTATTCCTTACTTTCTCTTCTATCAGATTCAGGGTTACCTGGTCTTATGTCAGTCAAAAGTGGAGGGGGTGGGGAGAACCTAAAGTATAGGAGGTGATCCTAGACCTATAAAAGGCATAAGGTAGGAGAGGCGCCCAGTCACCACTAGTTTCAAGAGTTAAATTGGTTAAGGTCTCCTTCAGGGTCTGATCCATCCTCTCTACTTGCTCTGAACACTGGGGTTTGCATGCACAATGTAATTTCTTTCTTTATTTCTTCCCTTCCCTTCCCTTCCCTTCCCTTCCCTTCCCTTCCCTTCCCTTCCCTTCCCTTCCCTTCCCTTCCCTTCCCTTCCCTTCCCTTTTTTTGGTTTTTTGAGACAGGGTTTCTCTGTGTAGCCCTGGCTGTCCTGGAACTCACTCTGTAGACCAGGCTGGCCTTGAACTCAGAGATCCGCCTGCCTCTGCCTCCCAAGTGCTGGGATTAAAGGCATGTGCCACCATTTTCCAGCCCGCAGTGTAATTTCTAATTGGTCCCCAGAATCTGTGCTAGAGATTGAGTTACCTGAGAGATGGATGCTGGTCCATTCATTGTCAGACCCACGCAGGGTAGGCAAACCACACCTGGGTATGATGTCTTCCAAAAGCTTCTTTCCCACTACATTGGCAGTCTCCTTCTTTGTAGGGTAGGCTTCTACCCATCCTGAAAAAGTATCTATAACAACTAGCAAATACTTGTATCCATATGCTCCTGGTTTTATTTCTGTATACTCTATTTTCCCAATTAGCCCCTGGCTGTTTACTTCTGATTCTGGTTCCTACAGCAGCTTCATTGATTGGGGCCTGAGGAGTTCACAGCCTGGCAGGTGGCATAGTCTGAGATTACCTGATCAATCAAGTGTCCTAAGTCAAATATTTTGTACTTTGCCCCTCACAGCAGATCCTTCAGTTTTCATTGCCCAGGTGTGAAGCCTGATGAATCTGATGGATGAGTGGCTTAGCAAACGCCTTAGGTAGGATGGTGCAGTCTTCAGAGGTCAGCAACCATCCATCTCTTCTGTGAACTCCTTGGCATTTCACCGGATGTCATTTGTTTTCAACAGTATGCTTTGGGATGGCTGGGAGTGCAGGGGGCAGCAAAGCTACCAGGAGTTGGCAGTTTGGGTGGCCTCCCTGTCTCAGTTAGGGTTTTACTGCTGTGAAGAGACACCATGACCAAGGCAACTCTTTTTTTTTTTTTAAGGTTTATTTATTTATTATATGTAAGTACACTGTGGCTGTCTTCAGACACTCCAGAAGAGGGAGTCAGATCTCGTTACGGATGGTTGTGAGCCACCATGTGGTTGCTGGGATTTGAACTCCAGACCTTCAGAAGAGCAGTCGGGTGCTCTTAACCACTGAGCCATCTCACCAGCCCCAAGGCAACTCTTTTTTTTTTTTTTTTTTTTTTTTTTTTTGGTTTTTTTCTAGACAGGGTTTCTCTGTGTAGCCCTGGCTGTCCTGGAACTCACTTTGTAGACCAGGCTGGCCTCGAACTCAGAAATCCGCCTGCCTCTGCCTCCCGAGTGCTGGGATTAAAGGCGTGTGCCACCACTGCCTGGCTAAGGACAGCATTTAATTGGGGCTGGCTTACAGGTTCAGAGGTTCAGTCCATTATCATCAAGGAGGGAAGCATGACAGTTTGCAGGCATGGTGCACAAGGAGCTCAGAGTTCTACAGCTCCACCTAAAGGCTGTTCTGCTGTGTGGCCCCAAGCATATAGAAACCACCTCACTTCCCTCCAGCGTTATCAGCTAGTCTGTTCCCTCCAACTATTGCTGAGGTCCCCTTCTTTTGCCTGGGTCAATGAATTAAGGCCAATGTGAAAGGAAGCTATAATGCCTCTAGTAAAGCAAGTATTCCTTCTTTACTTTTGATGGTTTCTTCATCAGTCAATAATCCCATCTGCCATCAGTGTAAATGTTAGCTATGGCTCCTTTTGCCAATTTTAAAGCCTGGGTTGGAACCTTTAGTTCAGCTTTCTGGGCTGAAGTTCCCAGCAGCAGAGCAGCTGCCCAAATAACAGAATCCAAGTCCATTCCTACTGTCCCTGCATACCTGATTCCATTCTGGATGATGCTGCGCCCTTCTGAGAAGGAGATACATTCCACGCCTGACCAGAGTGTTTCAGTCAAGTCTGACCTGATGTTCTGGATGTGCCCCAGAACTATAGAACGAGCGTGCTGCACATCTGAGGATGGGTCAGGTAGCAGGGTGGCTGGGTTTAGGGCAAATGATGGGTTACATCTTTTTTTTTTTTTAAGATTTATTTATTATATGTAAGTACACTGTAGCTGTCCTCAGACACTCCAGAAGAGGGAATCAGATTTTGTTATGGATGGTTGTGAGCCACCATGTGGTTGCTGGGATTTGAACTCAGGACCTTCGGAAGAGTAGTCGGCGCTCTTAACCACTGAGCCATCTCGCCAGCCCCCTGAAGGGTTACATCTTATGCAAGGGGATTCAAAAGCAAAGCCTGAAAGTGTACCAGTCTGGCATTGGACAGCCACCTGGATTCTTGAGGGTCCCCTCAATAGGATGGGGGGGTGGTGATAGCAAGTTCCTGCCTCATGGTCATTTTGCCAACATCCTTGACTAGCAGAGCAGTGGTAGCTACAGTCTGGAGGCAGGCTGGATGTCCTTGGGCCACTGGATCCAGCTTCTTAGATAAATAAGCCACAGGTCTTTTCCATGGTCCCAAAGTTTGGGTGTGTACCCCCTTTGCTATCTCCTTTCTCTGATCCACATACAGGTGGAAAGCTTTGTGAATGTCCAGGAGGGCCAAGGCCAGTGCCTCCTCCAATAAGGCTCTTCTTAAGGTCTTAACAGCCATGTCCATCTCAGGGGTCCATTCTATTTTGACTTGTTGGTCTCTGGTGACATCATATAATGGTTTGGCTATCTCAGTGAACCCTATCACCCAAAGTCTACAAACCCTGGCAGATCCCAGAAATTCCTGTACTTGTCTTCAGGTTGATGGAACTGGGACGTTAAGGATAGTTTGCTTCTGGAGCGTCCTACAGCATGTGGTGGCCAGATAGGTGACCTCAAGTTGACAAAGCTGGACCTTCTTAGCAGACACCTCTTGGCATATCTCCAAGTGTGGGGGGCTGCAATACATACTGGAGCACAGTTATTTGCAGGTGGGTCCGCCAATACTCACCCAAGTCCTCATGCTGGTGATGGGTGAGTTCTTGAATCCTTGAGGTAGGCATATTCAAGTCAGTTGTCCCTTGAAGCCTCTCTCCGAGTCTTGCCATACAAAGGCAAATAGGGGCTGGCTTTTGGGTGCCAGAGGCAGGCTGCAAAGTCATTTAGTGGCCGAAGCTTCCAATGGATATCAGGGGCATCTTGGTTAACAAAAGTCATGTTCACAGCTGACTGGTGCTCTCTGGCTTCTGGGTCAAAAGTAGTGTAGGTCCTACAGGCTTCAAAACGTCTTTCTAGATGTTCCTTGAGGCTCTCATTTTTTTCCCTGCAACACCTGGCTCACCTTAGATAAATTTGTGGGCCATCCATCTGGCAGTCTCTTAGAAGTCTCCCATCAGAATCTGGCAGCAGACCCAGAGCCTTTCCTTACCTTTGGGAGTTTTAAAATCCCAGTCAGGTCAAGTCAAAAGAAAGGCTGCATCAATATCAGCCTGGACTTGAGTGGGCAGCCCATTTGCTCCCAGAACCAGTTTCCAGGTGGCTCCCATGATCCTCTCTCTCTCTCTCTCTCACTCCTCTGTCATAAAGAGGACCTGGAGCAGTTGCTGACAGTCGTCCCAGGTGGGCAGGTGAGTCAGCGCGATTGAATCTAGAAGACCTGTGAGAGCTGTTCTAAAAACGGAGAGTTTGCAACTTCCAATTGTAAAGATCATTACTGTTAAAAGACATATATGTCATGAACTGTCTTCCCTGAGCATCTGGGAGGGGGGGTCCCGTAGCCCAGAGGGGTAAGGCAGAGTCAGTCCTCTGGGCAATACTGCCCAGAGTGTGGGGTAGACTCTAAGTGGAATCGGGAGAGTCAGGGGAATCAGTCAGAGGCTGCTCTCCCCTTGACCTGTGCTGGCTGGACAGGGACATGGCAGCATAAGGAGGGGATCAGAGATCCTCCTCAGGAGCAGAAAGGGCGAACAAGGCAGGGGGCTGAGGCTGATCTTCCTTTAGAGGAAGAAGGGTGAGGAGTGGCCAGGCGGGGGGTGGGGGGAGGTCTCAATCAAACAGGGGTCTTCCTTCTCAACCAGGTATTGCCACATGGGTGGCCTGAGGCCTCAAAAACTAAACCTTCGGGCTGGTGAGATGGCTCAGTGGGTAAGAGTACCCGACTGCTCTTCCGAAGGTCCAGAGTTCAAATCCCAGCAACCACATGGTGGCTCACAACCATCCGTAACGAGATCTGACTCCCTCTTCTGGAGTGTCTGAAGACAGCTACAGTGTACTTACATATAAATAAATCTTAAAAAACAAACAAACAAAACAAACAAAAAAAAACTAAACCTTCACTCTTTCAATGATGGGAAGTTGGAAAGTCCCCTCCTTAGGCCATAGGTGGGCCATTCATTCCTGCAAAAGAAGGTTAATTAGCAGGGATGAACCACCAGACCGGAGTCTTCGGTGACTCAGCGGAAGTCCTTAAAATGGTTCAGGACCAGGCCCAGTTAGGTGCTTTGTGCCTAACCCATCCAAGTAATTAAAGAAAAATTTACATGAGAGGACAAAAGGCACAAATAGAATATACACAGACAGACACTGAAGGACATTCCCCGGAAAATAAAAACAAAATGCTGTCTCAGATGGTTTTTCTCCCAGTTCGTAGACCCACAGGCAGTTTAGAATCCAGATAAGAGTTAACAAATTCTCCAGCTTATGTAGTGGGTTGGGAGCGTCTTCCATTGCCCCAGGCTGGTTGACAGGTCTGCTTTGTCCCTTTCAGCCTTTTTATTAAACCAGAACAGAAACACAGATTAAACCCAAAACAGAAACCAGAGGTTGACAAGACAAAAGTCAATCAGGTGCCTGGACTTACTGATCAGAAAAACACACCACTATTTGGGTCAGGAGGTCTCCAGAGAGTCCTGGACAAGAGCCCCTGTCTTAGTCAGGGTTTCTATTCCTGCACAAACATCATGACCAAGAAGCACTTGGGGAGGAAAGGGTTTATTCAGCTTAAACTTCCACATTGCTGTTCATCACCAAGGAAGTCAGGATTGGAACTCAAGCAGGTCAGCAAGCAGGAGCTGATGTAGAAGCAATGGAGGGATGTTCCTTACAGGCTTGCCTCCCTTAGCTTGCTCAGCCTGCTCTCTTATAGAACCCAAGACTGCCAATCCAGAGATGGTCCCACACACAAGGGGCCTTTCCCCCTTGATCACTAATTGAGAAAATACTCCACAGCTGGATCTCATGGAGGCATTTCCTCAACTGAAGCTCCTTTCTCTGTGATAACCCCAGTCTGTGTCAAGTTGACACACAAAACCAGCCAGTACAGTCAGTCCCTAAATGTAAGGGTCCATGATTCACCAAGAATGATACTCCTGACTCAAATAGTATGTTAGATGCAGAAGTACAGCATGTTGGGTTCTCCCATTACCAAGATAGACGTCCAAGTGACCTTGCAGGCCAAATTTAAAGCACCTTAAGGAAAGCAGGTAACCTTTATCTTGCTCCATCTCTAGGGACATTCCATTACTAGGGTGTGGGGGCTGGACAATGTTGCTAGGGAGGTCTGGAAACTGTTGTTGAGGAAGTAATTGAGGAAGTCTGGAAACTGCTGCTCACCTTGCCTCAGGCCAGGTGGCAGGTGGCTTCTGAGGCCTGAATTTGCCCTGTTCTTGGAAACAGAGATTTAGGCCTCCTCCCACGAACTGTCAATTTGATCTGTCCTGGAGTCAGCCTAGCCTTCTCAATGCCTCCATGAGTTCTGCATTGTTCTGGCTATCCTGGGTTTTTTGTGTTTCAATTTTTTTGTGGAGAATTGTGTTGGAATTTTAATGGGGGTTGTGTTTAATCTGTAGATTGCTTTTGATAGGATGATCATTTTCACATATTAATCTTATCTATCCATGAGCATGGGAGATCTTTCCATATTCTGGTGTCTTTCATTTCCTTCTTCAGTGTCTTTTAGTTTTTATAATACAAGTCTTTCACTTGGTTGGTTAGACTTACATCAAGATAGTTGTTTTATTTTGAAGCTTTTGTGACAGGCATTTTTTCTAATTTTGTTTTTAGTCTGTCATTTGTATATAGAAAGGCTATTGGTTTTATATGTTAATTTTGTATCCTCCGACTTTGCTGAAAGTGTTTATCAAGTGTAGAAGTGTTCTGATGGAGTTTTTAATGTATAAACTCATATCATCTACAAATAAAGATACTTTGACTTCTTCCTTTCCCATTTGTATCCTCTTAATTTACTTTAGTTGTCTTATTGCTCTAGCTAGAACTTCAAGTACTATGTCTAATAGATATGGAGAAAGTGGACATCCACATCTTGTTCTATGAGTTTCTCTCCATATAATTTGATGTTGAAAGATCCTGAAAGAGAAGAGTGAAAAATTATGTAAGCCCCTAGACTTGTGTCCAAAATAGACCTCACTAATGGCAGGGAGTAAAAGTTTAACTCAAACTGGGCAGTTGTGGCACACACCTTTAATCCCAGCACTTGGGAGGCAGAGGCAGGCAGATTTCTGAGTCCAAGACCAGCCTGGTCTACAGAGTGAGTTCCAGGACAGCCAAGGCTACACAGAGTAACCCTGTCTTGAAAAAAAGTCTCTTATCCCCCCAATCCCCCGTAGTTTAATTTGCCTCATTGTTCCAGGATGTACTAACCACAAAGTAGAAGTTTAACTTGCTCCATTGTCTTAGGAAATGTTCTTACAGAATACTCTAACCGTTCATTGAACCCATTGTGCTTGCCAAATGCTAGAGCCCCATGACAGGTGTTTGCTGTTTCTGCCTTTATAAACCGCTTACCCTTTGAGCTCGGGGTCGACTCCTCTACCCCTGCATGGGATATGAGTTTTCCCTAGTGCACTGGCCTTTCCCGATTAAACCTCTTGCTGTTTGCATCAAGACCATTTCTCATGAGTGATTTGGCTTGTCGCCTCTCCTGGGTCAGAACGTGGAGGAGTCCTCACGTTATGGGTTTTTCATTTGGTGCATTGGCCAGGAAACTCGATCACTCCAGGATTTCAACTCTAGGTTTCACTATTTATTTATGTCTACTCTTTTTTGGTGTTTTTTTTTCTTGTTCTAGAACTTTCAAGTATGCAGTTAAGTTGTTAATGTGAGATCTCTCCAGTTGTTGTTGTAGGCACATAGTGCTCTGAACATGTCTCTCAGAACTGCCTTTATTGTGTCTCATAGGTTTGGGCATGTTTTCATTTTCATTTGATTCTAAAAAGTTTTTTTTATTTCTTTTTTAATTCCTACAATTCCCAGACTTCTCCAGGAACAATTTCCAGCTTCCACGCCCCAGTAATGGAATGTCCCTAGAGATGGAGCAAGATAAAGGTCATGAAAGATCCTGACAGGATGTAAAAGGTCACAGAAGTCCTGAATTTGGCAAAATAGATTTCACTGTTAGCAGAACTAGCTTCACTGATTTAGAAAAATAGAGGTGTACAATATGCTCTGGCTGCTCCTTGAACCCGTGTGTCTGCCAATGTTCTGACAGTTCCTCGAACCCAGGTGTGTGCCCACTGCTGCACCTCACTGCCAGGTGTTTGTGATATTGGTTGCTGGGATAGAGTCTCCCCAGCAACCACAGTCGGGGCCAATCTGAAGTTACTGCACCTTCATTAGACTCTTTCCTTGTTTCCCTCCCATACCCATTTCTTGAGAAATCAATCATTTTAGAATAGACATTGTTTAGATCTGGAAATCCCCTACTCCCTCCTTCTCCTTTCCTCCCTTGAGGACCTATAAAAACTGGGACCCCTTTCCCCTCTGGGTCGACTCTACCCCTGCGTGGGATACGAGTTGTCCCCAGAGCTCTGGCATTCCCCGAATAAAGCCTTGTGTGGTTTGCATCAAGTTTGCTCTCTCGTGAGTTCTTGGGGGTCTGCTATTATCCTGAGACTTGAGTGAGGGTCTCCCTTCGGAGGTCTTTCAGTCACCTACCCCCGGAATTTCCTTAAGGTGCTTTAAATCTGGTCTGCAGGGTCACATGGTTGACCTGTTTTTTCGTTTAATAGCAACTTGTTTAGTTTTCATGAGTTTGTATACTTTCTGCTGTTTTCTGTGGTGATAGTAAGCTTGGATCCATGGTGGTCAGATAGGATGCAGAGGGTTATTTCACTTGTCTTATACCTCTTGAGACTTCCTTTGAGTCCAAGTATGTGGTCATCTTTGGAAAAAGTTCCTTGAACTGCTGAGAAGAAAATCTGTTCCTTTGTGATTGAGTGGAACATTCTGTAGATGTCTGTTAGACAGTTTGATTTATGACATTATCTAACTCCAGTGTTTCTCTGTTTAGTTTTTTTCTGGATGACATGTCTATTGGTTAGAGTGGGGTATGGAAGTCTCCCATTATCACTATGTAAGGATCAATATGTGATTTTTTTTTTGTTTGTTTGTTTGTTTTTTGTCTTTTGAGACAGGGTTTCTCTATATAGCCCTGGCTGTCCTGGAACTCACTTTGTAGACCAGGCTGGCCTCGAACTCAGAAATCTGCCTGCCTCTGCCTCCCAAGTGCTGGGACTAAAGGCATGCGCCACCACGCCGGGCTCAATATGTGATTTTTATCTGCAGAATGGTTTCTTTTAAATGTTTTCTTAAAGTGTTTGAAGGATTAAACATTTGCCTAAATGTAAGGAAGATAGAAAAAGACAGGCAAAAACATTTGCATTCCTTGTCTTAAACACCAATTTTCTTAATGTGTTTGGTAGAAAATTAATATCTAATGTTTCTTATATTTAATAAAAAATATTTTTTTCATGTGCCCATGGAACATATTCTAGACTCCAGCATAAATTAGGTCACTGTTTTAAGGCAGTTTCCTGGGAATAGAAACAGGCTCTGTAGCAGGGGGAGGCTTCTGAGACCAAAGAGGTAAACAAAAAGTCACGTGCCTGAGCTGAGAAAGCTGAAACTTGGAAGATTCTTGGAGGCCTTTTCCTAGCTTTATAAAAGGCGTAAACAACTGCAAGGGGAGGAGCCTGAACTGCTGGCAGAGAATCTTGGAGCCTTAGCTTCCTGTAAGTCAGGCAGAGAGCTGCAGTGATGCTGTTGTCTTTTGAGTCCCTTGTGCCATCGAAGTGTACTTTTCGTGGTGTAATGGCTTTTGAGTCATCTCTGCTTATGAAAGTAACCCCTCAACCATACTCCTAATAAAAAGTCTGCTTCCCAAGTTGGGCATTGATGCAATCAATACTTCCGTTTGTTGTGGTTTCCCTTTCAGGCAATCGTAATTGTGTGTTGTGTATCCCTAAGAAAAGCTTCTCCCATCATAGTCGAGAACAAGGCTAAAAGGAAAAAAAAAAAAGACTGAAATCATATGAAGAATGTCTGGCTTCTGAGCACAACTGGCTGAAACTAGCATTTGCTGAAGCAACTTGGGAGAATTCTTAAATACATGTTAATTGAACATGTTAATTCTCTCCTCCTCCTCCTCCTCCTTCTCCTTCTCCTTCTTCTTCTTCTTCTTCTTCTTCTTCTTCTTCTTCTTCTCTCTCTCTCTCTCTCTCTCTCTCTCTCTCTCTCTCTCTCTCTCTCTCTCCCTTTCTCTCCCTTTCTCCCCCGACTCTTATAATTTGAACTAGGATCTCCTGTAGCCCGGACTAGCTATGTAGCTGAGGATAACCTTGATCTTCTGACTGGTGTTCAAGGCTAGCTTTGGCTACATGAGAGCCAGTTTCTTTTTCTGTTGTTCTTATTGTTTTTATTTTTTGCTTTTAATATGTCCATTTGTCTACACACATTCATTCATTCATTCATTCATTTGGTGCCAAAATCATGGGGCCAGTTATGTTTTATTTATTTTCCTTTTTATCTCTTTTTTTTTCCATTCAAAAAACAGAAACCAAACCATAAACACAATAAAACCATGTTAGCACACTGAAATTTTGTTTTATAACCAGACTTACCTATTTTGTATTTACAAATGACACATATGCTATTCTCAAAACAAACAAACAATAAGCCCCAAACCAAATTTAACAATCAATAATGGATGACATGCCAATTGAAGAGTAAAGAGTGCTGGAGTGGCCTTGTTAATATCAGAAAACACAGACTTCAAGACAAGAAGCAAGAGACAAAGGGGTGCATTTTACAATGAAACCTGTGAATATACTGGCAAGATAAAACAATTCTAAGTTTGCACACAACCTACAACAGAGATCCAACATAACCAAAGGAAAATAGAAAAGCAGGTAGAAGTAAATAAAAATTGTTGAAAACACTCCCTCTCAATGGCAGATACAAAGGCTGTACTGAAAATTAACTAAGGTATAAAGGCCTTTATTTCTGACTTGATTAGATTGAGGAGAGATTAGTAGGGCCTTTCCAGAGGCCTGAACTCAGGGGGAAAGCTCTGCTTGAGTGTGAATAATACCCCCCCCCCCCCCCCGTGCAGGTTCAGATAAAAGGAAAAGGGGAAAAGCAAACCAGCAAACCAATGAGCAGGGAGGGCACCCGCTCTTTCTGCTTCTGGGTGTCCTTGATGTGAAGAATCTCTTCCACATGCTCCATGATATGCACCCTCACTACAATGTGGGCCTCACTAGTATTAGAATTTAATGAGAACATCTGTTAAAATAATGAGCTGAGGTTTATGTCGGCATAATCCCTACTTGCTTCATATTTGTTGCTAGAAAATGGATAATCCTTTTGTTACTTGCAACAATTAAAATTAATTTCCCCCATCGCCTTTATAATATATTCTCATTATAGGAAAATTTGTGAGTAATGGAAAAGTACAGTGCAGAAAAAAATCACTGAGACATTTCATCTGAAGGTATCTAAGCTATCATTGAAAAAAAATTGTATGCACAGAGAGAGAGAGAGACAGAGACAGAGACAGAGACAGAAAGAGACAGACACACACAGAGAGACAGAAAAACAGACAGACAGAGCACCTCTGAGATCTGGTCTCTCTTTTTATCCCTGGCTGCCCTGGAACTCACAGAGATTCACCTGCCTGTACTGTCTGAGTGTGGGGATTAAAGATGTACACAACCATGCCTGGCTATATTTTATGTTTGTGTGGAGTGTTTGTGTGTGAGTGTGTGTGTGTAGTTTTCACACTGTTGGAGATACACATGGAGCTGAGGTAATGGGCAGCTGTGAATTGCCTGAGCGACTGTTGCGAACTGAATGCAGGTTCTCTGCAAGACTAATATATACTCATAACCATGGCATCATCTCTCCAGCAGCGTGCAGGCAGACATGGTGCTGGAGAAGGAACTGAGATTTCGACATCTTGATCCAAAGGCAGCAGAAGAAGACTGTGAGTGACACTGGGTATAGTTTGAGCATAGGAGACCTCAAAGCCCACCTCCATAGTAACATACTTCCTCTTACAAGGCCACACCCACTCCAACAAGGCCATGCCTCCTAACAGTGCCAGTCCCTATGGGCTAAGTATTCAAACACATGAGTCTATGGGGACCATACCTATTCAAGTCACACACTGGGCTATAGAGTAAAATGATGTTTAAAACAAACAAACAAACAAACAAAGACCCCTAACAATACAGAATGGTGGCAAATGCCAGTAATCCCAGTGCTCTAGAGTCTCAGCCAGGAGTTCAAGACCATCCTTTTCATACTGTGATAAAATGTTCTGACAAAAACAACTTAAGGAAGAAGGGTTTAATTGTCTCACAGTTCCAGGTTATACAGTTACACAAGGTGGCAGGAACTGGAAACAACTGGTTACATCACATCTACAGTCAGGCGCAGAGAGAAATGAACTCATGCTTGCATGCTTAATGCTCAGCTCCATTTTTTCATTCTTATGCAGTTGAGAGTCCACAGCCTTGGAAAATGTGTTACCCACAGTGGGCAGGTCTCCCCACCTCAGTTAATACAATCAAGACAATTCCCTACAGACATCCTTAGAGGTCCTTCTGTCATTGTGTCAAGGTGGTGGCAATTAAAACTAAACTTCCAGCTACATAGTGAGTTTGAGGACAGTCTGGGCTACACAAAACCTTGTCCCAAAAAAACAAAACAAAGAAACAAAATTCATTCAGATTAAAATAATAGATGAATTACTATTTTTTTTTCCATAGTTGTGTCTGTTAGATAGCAAGGATATTTGTTGTGATAAAATAGATGTTTCAGTTTAACTTCATTTCTCAAGGAGGAAGAACATGGCTTCTGTAAATTGTGTTTAAGTAATATTTAATATATTAAACACAAAAGAAGAACATTATTGAACAACAGAAGATTAATTTCCACAGTTGGTAGTGGATCTTGAACATTTAAAAATTATTTGAAATGTTGCAAGTTTCTGTTCATCAAAAATGTATGCTATCCAAGAGAACTCTTTAAATTGTGATGATGCTGAAGTATATAGCTCTCCATACTTGGTGGCTTCTGGGTGTGGGGGATGGCATCTGGGGCACAGGCTCAGTTTTCTTTAAAGGGCTGGCCACTGGGAGTTTGACCAGGCTATGGACAACACAAATTGGTCTTGTTTTCTTCTCCTCCTCCTCCTTCTTCTGTTTCTTCTTCTTCTTCTTCTTCTTCTTCTTCTTCTTCTTCTTCTTCTTCTTCTGTTTCTTCTTCTTCTGTTTCTTCTTCTTCTGTTTCTTCTTCTTCTGTTTCTTCTTCTTCTGTTTCTTCTTCTTCTTCTTCTTCTTCTTCTTCTTCTTCTTCTTCTTCTTCTTCTTCTTCTTCTTCTGTTTCTTCTTCTTCTGTTTCTTCTTCTTCTGTTTCTTCTTCTTCTGTTTCTTCTTCTTCTTCTTCTTCTTCTTCTTGTTTCTTCTTCTTCTGTTTCTTCTTCTTCTGTTTCTTCTTCTTCTGTTTCTTCTTCTTCTGTTTCTTCTTCTTCTGTTTCTTCTTCTTCTTCTTCTTCTTGTTTCTTCTTCTTCTTCTTCTTCTTCTTCTTCTTCTTCTTCTTCTTCTTCTTCTTCTTCTTCTTCTTCTTCTCCTTCTCCTTCTCCTTCTCCTTCTCCTCCTCCTCCTCCTTTTCCTCCTCCTCCTCCCTTCCTTCTTCCAGGGAGGGCAGACTTGAGAGGAAGTGTGATGGGGTTTCACAATGTCAAATTCCAAATAATCAATAGAAGTATTGTGAAAAGACATAAAAAAATGTGTATTAGAGGCTGAAGAGACTGCTTAGTGATTAGGGGCACTTGCTGTTCCCAGCATCTACATTGGCTAGGTCACAGCTGCTTGTAACTCCAGTGCCAGGGGTCCAACATCCTCTTCTGCAGTGTGAGGACCTGTGTACATATATACATCCAGGCTCTCTCAAATATACATACAACATTTAAAAACCAAATCTTTATATGTTAGTTAGCCAGGTGTGATGGTATATGCCTTTAGTCTAAGTTCTCAGGTGGCAGAGGCAGTTGGATTTCTGAGCTGAAAGCCAGCCTGATCTACAGAGCAAGTTCCAGGAGAGCCAGGGCTGCACAGAGAAACTCTGTCTTAGAAACAAACAAACAAACAAACAAAAAGCTAGTCTGATTGTTGGAATGCATTGTTTGAAAAGAGACTCTTCTCTTGTCATTCTAGTCCAAAACTGCAACCCTGAATCTAAGCATGACCAAAGCTGTTGCATATTTCAGGAAAAATAAACAGAATGAACAAAATAAAGGGAATGAACATGTGTTCCAGAATAAATGTGGGCACAAAGTTGGAAACTTCAAATTTAGAAAACTTATTTGTGATTTGCAGAGATTATGAATGAAAAATGTAATGAGGGGGAAAAGATTTGGATCGGTTGGTTTGTGAGATATACCCCCAATCATATCAGATTGAAGTAATGGCTGACCTGTGTGTGACAATTTCAAGATTGTTCAATATCAAAAGAATTAGATGTCAATGTCCAGTTGATCATATACATATAAATACCTGTAAGTATCTGTAAGTATGATGGGGTACACCTGTCTTCTAATCACTTTGGGAGGCTGCAAGGACAGTCCAAGTTTGAGGCCAGCCTCATATACATGTTGAGTTGCAGCCTAGTCAGGACTGTATAGCTAGAATTTTTCTCATTCTCTTCCCACAAAAGGTAAAAATTCACACGTGTAAGCATTGGCAAGCTGAATATTATAATGAAATATATAGAAGAGAAATTAAGAATATTATAAAATAGGAAAGAAAATATTTATATTTTGGGTGGCTATGGAGATTAATGATTAAGAGTGTGTGTGTGTGTGTGTGGGGAGGGGTTAGGACATAGTTCAATGATACAGTATTTGCCTAACATGCACAAAGCCTTGGGTTCAAAACAGCATAAGAATGTATGTCCACCCTCCCTGCAAGGATGGATGTTTGGCTGAATGTGGAATTTGTGCATTGGTATCCTCACCCAGTAAAATGTTAGGTCTGCCTACTTTGGATGGTTCAAGCATGAGATTAAGATAAAGGATCTGTGTAGTGGTCGACATATAGTAAATTCTCAATAAACGTAAATGGGGTGTTATTGTTTCACCAATTATGTGGAAGTAGAGAGGTTGGACCAAGAGCGCATTTTCAGGATAAAGTCAAGATACATCCCTGACACTTTGAGGTCAGCAGTGACTGAACTGGACCCCACTAAGAAGAGGTGGAGGGGATCAAATGACGTCGACCGCCTTAGCAACAGGCTCCCAAAGAAGGTGAATTTCCGTAGCCAATAAGACACTGAGCTCTGGCAGAGGTAGCCAATAGATGACGGAAAGAGGAAGAGGGAGGACGCGCCAATTCTCCTGCCCAAGCCTCGGCCCAACAAAATGGCGTCGGCATAGGCCTCGCTTTGTTTCCGTGGCTCTTGCAGCAGCAACAGCAGCAGAGGTAGCGGCCTCTGAGCTGAGAGGACGATCCAGCACTATCTGCGGTGACTAAGATCCCAGTACTTTTCGTTCAGCCACTGGCGCCGAGGAGCGCAGAACGGTACCCAAGGGGTTGCCAAGCCAAGCGGCCGTCCGAGCCAAAAACATGACCGCTGAGCCCATGAGGTAAAACGCAAGCCCTTGTCACGGGCCCCGGCGTTCTGCTCCCGGGCGCCTTCCACTCGAGTGGGGTGTTTGCAAAGACGTGCGCTAGGTGCCCTAGGCCCGCGCGCGGCTTCGCGGTCAGCGGCATCGTTTTCCCTCTAGGTGAGCGGGGCTGGGGGAGCGCGGTGGGAAGCCCCAGCTGGGGCTTGGGGTGTGTGTGTGTGTGTCTACGTGTGTATGTGTGTCTGTCTGTCTGTGTGTGTGCGTGTGTGTGAGTGTGTCTGTCGGTCGGGGGCGGCATGCGGCGCGCGCGTTGCCTTTCCCGCCTCCCGCTGCTGCGGAGCCGGGAGCCCCTGCTCGGCTCACGCCTCCGTGCCCGCGGCGTCGAGGCCGGGGGCGGGGGGGGGGGTGTCGCGGGCCACCGAGCGCTTGCGGTCATTCTTTCCAATCTCGGGGGCCTAGCGACTGCGTGGGGAAGGAGTGTGTGTGGGGGGGGAGAAGGTGGATGGGGAGGGGGAGGGGGAGGGGCGGAGGATGGGGAGGGGGAAGGGCGGCGGGAGGAAGTGAGATCCTGGAACTAGCGAACCCCAATGGTCGCCTCCACTGGAAGTCCTCCAGCTCTCCGCGGCTCTGAGAGGAGAGCCGAGCTTTGGAGGTAGGAGGGCCGGGCCGGGAAGGTACCTCGAGAAGGTGTCTTAGCTTTTTCGCCCCCCGACTCCAGATCCTGAAGGGTTATCTTGGGGACTCCTCCTGGGCGGCTGAGACGGAGAGCGGGCAGCCTAATGCGGGCTTTTGCTTTCTGAGAACAGCGGCCGACGACTTTGCAGCAGAAGTCCGGTTTTTGACGGGACATCGGTTGTTGTTACCCCCTGCGGTTTGGGACACGTTCCGTGAAGTAGTTAGATCGTGTTTTTATTTGTTCCACGAGGCATGTGGAGCGGGTTAACGGGGATTCACCAGAAGATTTATTGCAAAGGTAGAGGAGAGTCCAGGCCCGATGTTAGCGATCAAATACGTTTACGATTCAGGCTGTTTTTTCCACGCGTTTCTGATTTGCTTCGTGATTGTTGGGAGTAGTTAATCTGAAATGGATACCGCTTTTATGCAGATACCTTGCTTTTTTAGGCAGTTTGATATTTGACCTTTTATCCCAAGATTGAATTCGGTGATTTTTCTTCTCGAATGAGATGCAAGCTTGGTGAATAGTGGCAAAACGAAATTATAGGTAGCGTGGATCATAATTGCATCTGTAATTGGCAAAATGTGCCTTTGGGTGAGTAGGACATCATGGCTTTGAGCACTTTAGATTGTAGAGTTTGAGAACGAGCTATCCGATTATTTTCTACCTTAACAAACAGTGCATCGATGCTCTCTTTACTTAGGGAAATATACTTCAGTCCTTTCTTCTTTTTTTTTTTTTTTTTTTTTTTTTTGGTTTTTCGAGACAGGGTTCTCTGTGTAGCCCTGGCTGTCCTGGAACTCACTCTGTAGACCAGGCTGGCCTGGAACTCAGAAGTCCGGCTGCCTCTGCCTCCCAAGTGCTGGGATTAAAGGCGTGCGTCACCACGCCCGGCTTATACTTCAGTTCTTAAAATACAGGCACTTAGTTGTGTAAAGATCATTGCCTTCCTTTATGAATTTGTGTTAACTGACCCAAGTAAAACAAATCTTTTTTTTTTTTTTAAATGGAATATTGAGCAGTATTGGCTGGTTAGTACCAGGCATTCATGCTCATTTACTCGAACGGACTACCTTACAGTTCAGGATGACTTCCAGGTTTTCCTTCATGTCTTAGTTGTGTGGATTTAAAACCGTAGTTGCTCCTTTGTGGTTGGTGAAGCTGGAGACTGAAGGATTTGAAACCAGCCTGACTCAAAGCTAAAAGTCTCCAAACAGAAAACAGGTGTTGCCTGTATCCTCTCCCTATCAGGAGGCTGGGGAAATTCAAGACCAGCCTGATCAACATCGGATGGCTGTCTCAAAAGGAAAAATACATAGGTTGTATTTGGATTTTCATCCTTCCTTTCTTGCCTTCATTTTGAGATCTGTAAACCAAACTGGCTTTGAACTGAAGGGTAATCACCAACTTCCCAGGGCTGGCATTACAGGTGGCACCATGCTGAGTTTTGCGAGGTTGGAGATTGAGCCCAGAGCTCTTATATGTGTTAAGGAGGCATGCTTCCAAGTGAGCTACCTCCCTTCCCTTCTCTTTTCCATAATGGTGATCTTGTGCCTCTGTGCTAACTCACTACTCTCTAAGGCGGCACAGCCTGCCCTCCTTTTGCATTTTATTTTGAAACAGTTTCACTAAATTGACCCAGGTTGGCCCTTGGTTCCTGTCTCATTCTTCAGTATCTGGGACTGTGACACAGAATTTGGCACCACTGCCTTGGGGAACTCCTCCCCCTTTCTTTAGGATGAAGAAATTATGCATATCCCTTTACTGGATTTTTCTTTGTTTATTACTGATCTTAAGGTTTTTTTATATCCTGGTGATGATAATAAATAAAATTCAATAGTTACTGTTCTCTTGCATAATTTGCAGATTTTTAAAGTTACATTTAGTGTGTGAGTGTGTGTGTGTGTGTGTGTGAGAGAGAGAGAGACAGACAGACAGACAGACAGTCCTACCTACAGAGGTCAGAGAGTGTGCTCTTCCTTTCACCACTTGGGTGCAGGTATTAGAACTCAGGTTCCCAGTCTTAGCAGCAAACAGGTTCTCCCCACTGAGCCATCTTGCCAGTCCACGTGTATATATATATATATTTTTTTTTGGTTTTTCGAGACAGGGTTTCTCTGTGTAGTCCTGGCTGTCCTGGCACTCACTTTGTAGACCAGGCTGGCCTCGAACTCAGAAATCCGCCTGCCTCTGCCTCCGGAGTGCTGGGATTAAAGGCGTGCGCCACCACGCCCGGCCCACGTGTATATTTTTAAAGGTGTATCTTCCTTCTCTTTATGTTTTTGTCTGTATATTTACACGTGTGTGGGCTAGAGGAGACGTGTCTTATTTGTTCTGTTACTGTGAAGAGTCACCATGACCACAGCTACTCTGATTGAAACATATGATTGGCAGCTTGCTTACAGTCTCAGAGGTTTAGTTCATTATCATCATGGCAGGGAACACTTCCGTTTCCTGGCTCCTTTCAGCTTTGCTGACTGCTTCACACTTTTCTCTCTTGGGCTGGTTCCATGCTTGGTCTTTAGCTTCCCTTTGAAGGTGTCTCACAACTCTGGCATCTCCAACATATTGAGGTCTCTCTAGGTCTCCACATAGGGACACCCCTCCCACCAGCTGGGCCTCGGTGGCTTCTCCGGAGTCACAGAGGAGATTCCATAATCCCTTTCTTGTCTCTAGAACCTCATGGCCAATGCTGCCAAATTCTGCTGCTTGCTGGGGCTGGAACCCGATCCCCCGCCTTCAATTACATTTGCCTCAGCTTCCTGTTGTTCCTGGTTTCCTTCTCTGCTGCAGCAGAGGAAATGCAGTTGGGTGGGATGTCTTGCCCGAAGGATTCCCTTTAGCCTGGGGCTTGTCTTTAAACTTTGTATTTGGTATCTCTGAGATCACTGAACTGCATTCCATTATACTCCCTGGCTCGTGTTTTCCTTTGAAACTCTACACTTGATGTTTCTCGGTTTCCAGTTTGCTCCTTTTCATTATAGATCTGCATAAGAATGATAACTAACAACCACACGAGGCCAGTATTCATCTGTCTTAAAATCTCCTCTGCTAACGGCATTAATCTAAAACTCTTCAGTTTATCTTTGGGCTGCTTTTTAGGACACGGACAAAATGTCACAAGAATAGTTTCTAGGCTACTTACTAGTATTCTCCTCCACTGAAACTTGACTTGTTTTCATACAGTTCAAATGTCATACAGTTCAAATCTCCGTCAGCACTGTCTTCCAAGCTCCTAATAGGGATGGCCCATTAAGCCCTGCTTGAAGTGTCCAACCGATTTTCTTTCTTTCTTTTTTTTTTTCTCCGAGACAGGGTTTCTCTGTATAGCCCTGGCTGTCCTGGAACTCACTTTGTAGACTAGGCTGGCCTCGAACTCAGAAATCCACCTGCCTCTGCCTCCCGAGTGCTGGGATTAAAGGCCTGGCCCAACTGATTTTCTAGTCCAAAGCCCCAAACTCTTCCACAGTCCTCCACCAACCAGCATGGTCAGGTCTGTCACAGCAATATCCAACTCCTTGGGACTAACTTCCTTTAAAAAAATGTTATTTATTTTTATTTTCTGTGCATTGGTGTTTTGTATGTAAGTCTTCGTGCGGGCATCTTATCCCCTGGACTGGAGTTACACAGTTGTGAGCTGTCTTTTGACTGCTGGGAATTGAACCTCGGCCCTTTGGAAGAGAGGCCAATGCTCTTAACTGGTGAACTATCTCTCCAGATCCCCGGTTCCAACTTCTGTTTTAGTCCCTGTTCTGTTGCTGTGAAGAGGCCCTATGACCACAGAAACTCTTAGAAAAGAAAATCTTTAATTGGGAGCTTGTTTACAGTTTCAGAGGTTTAGCATGGTCTGAGTATGGCTGAACTCCATAGCAATAGCTTAGAGCTACATTGTGATCTGTAGGCAGGGCGGGAGAGACAGACATAGAAATTGGCTGGGCCTGGCATGGGCTTTAGAAACCTCAAAGCCCACACTCCAGAGATGCTACACCTACTCTTCAAATAGTCACTTCCGAATTAAACATTCCAATATGTGAGCCTTTGTGAGCCATTCTTATTCAAATCACAAGGCCGGAAGAGGCTGTTGGGTCCCTTGAAGCTAGAGTTACTGGCAGCTGTGAAACTGAACTCTGGTTTTCTACAGGAGCTCTTAAATGCTGAGCCATCCATCTCTCCAGACCCAACTTGTACATTGATTTTCAGAATACTACTTCATCTTCCCCGTTTTGCAGAGGAGGAAACAGAATGTGATAGAAATTTTAGAGCTTGTAATTGTGTTTTGTTCTTTCTTTTGGTTGAGAAAAGGTCTCAGTATGTAGCCCATGATGGCCTTAAACTCGGTTGGTAGTCCCAATTCAGCTTCCCAAGTGCTAGGATTGTAGGTATGGACCACCACTCCTGACTCCAGGAATTGAATTCCTTTAATTAAAGTTGTGTGTGTGTTTGCCTGTGGCAGCCAGAATCTGGATCCCGTGGAATTGGATAGGCAATTGTAAGCCATGACAGAGGTACTGGGAAACTAGGGCCCTCTGAAAGCGACCTTAATTGCTGAGCCATTTCCAACACCAAGAGTTTTATCCTGAAGGAATTAGGGCTTGCTTTCTTATGCTCTCCTCTGCCCTGCTCTCCTCCCCTCTGCTCTCCTCCCCCTCCCCTATCCTCTCCTCTTCCCTCCCCTCCCCCCACTTCGCCCCTTCCTTCCCCTCCCTCCCCCTCCCTCCCCTCTTTTCCTCTCTCCTCCCCTCCCTTCCCCTCCCCCTTCTCCTCCCCTCTTCTCTCCTCCTTCCCCTTCCTCCCCCTCTCCCTCCCCCTCCCTTTCCCTCTTCCTTCCCTTTCCCTCTTCCCTCCCCTCCCCTTTCCCTCCCCCTCCCCTCTCCTGCACTCTGCTCCCTTCCCCTCCCCCCCTTCCTTTTTTTCCCAAAGGATTTCTCTGTGTATACCTGGCTGTCCTGTCCCAGAATTTGCTGTGTAGATCTGGCTGGCCTTGAGAGATCTGCCTGCCTCTGCCCCCAGAGTGCTGGGATTAAAGGCATGGCCCACTCCAGCTACCCTTTCTTAGTGCCCTTATAAAAGGTTTTTCTTTATTATTATGTGCATTGATGTTCTGCCTGAATGTATGTCTGTGTGAGGGTATCAGATCCCCTGGAATTGGAGTTACAGACACTTGTGAGCTGCTATGTGGGTGCTGGGAATCGAACCCAGGTCCTTTGGAAGAGCAGTCAGTGCTCTTAACTGCTCAGCCTTTTCTCCAGCCCTCTTAGTGTCTCCTTGAGCTACCAAGTTGAGCTGGATTTTGACCATTTTATTTTAGGCTCAAATTTTTTGATAAAAGTAATTTTTTCTCCCAGCTGTTTTTGATATACTGCAATTCACCTTTTACATTTAAATTTACAATATAGTGAAGTAAGTGATCAAACATTTAATTCCAGGAATGTCTTAAAATATGCAGTGCAACCCTTGTAAATAACCATTTATGTAGGCCCGATGGTGGGCTTCCAGAGGCAGAGGCAGAGGCAGAGGCAGGTGGATCTCTGAGTTAGAGACTGGCCTGCTCTACAAAGTAAGTTCCAGACAGCCAAGACTACACTGAGAAACCTTGTCTTGAGGGGGGGGGGGTGGCTGGAAAGTCCCAAAAGACAAAAAACCCCACATATATATATAGATGTAGTATGTTACTAAAACTACTGCCCTGATTATTGTTGTGGACGACTTTCATGGGGGGTGTCTTAGTTAGGGTTTTACTGCTGTGAACAGACACCATGACCAAAGCAAGGCAAGTCTTATAAAACAACATTTAATTGGGGCTGGCTTACAGGTTCAGAGGTTCAGTCCATTATCATCAAGGCATGTTAATATCCAGGCAGGCAGGTACAGGTAGAGCTGAGAGTTCTATGTCTTCATCCAAAGGCTGCTAGTGGAAGACTGACTCCTAGGCAACTAGGGTGAGGGTCTTAAGCCCACACCCACAGTGACACACCTACTCCAACCAGGTCACACCTCCAAATGGTGCCACTCCCTGGCCCAAGAATATACAAACCATCACAGGGGGTATTAAGGGTGAAGTGTTACTAGTCTCTCTGGTCATAATGGTCAAATTTATAGAAAAGTAACCAATAGGCAGTGCTTGAGCCAAGCCCACAGTACCCAAACCATCAATCTCAGGCCCATTTTCTCCATTGCTTCACTATTTCTGGCTTGATTATCTTTTAATGTGAAACAGATATAATGTGCACAGCTCTACTTTATCATTAATTTGTATTTTGGGGGGTATCAATTCCAGATGTTTTTCTTAATCCAAATTTTCTAAGTAGGAGAAAAGCTTACTTCTAATTTTTTACTTGTGTTTAAAACAAACAAAAAACAAAACAAGAAATATTCTAGGGCTCTGTGGTAGAAAAATGCTCAATATTGGCAAGAGCCAGGAATATTTAAAAGGTGACTTGGCTAAATTATATGCTGAATAATCAGTGGTTTACCTACCTTTAAGAGCTTTCCTTTCCTTTCCTTTCCTTTCCTTTCCTTTCCTTTCCTTTCCTTTCCTTTCCTTTCCTTTCCTTTCCTTTCCTTTCCTTTCCTTTCCTAATTATTGGGCTGGAAAGATGGCTCAGTGGTTAAGAGCACTGACTGGCTCTTCCAAAGGTCCTGAGTTCAAATTCCAGCAACCACATGGTGATTCACAAGGATCTGTAGTGGGATCTGATGCCCTCTTCTGGTGGGTTTGAAAACAGCGGCAGTGTACTCCTAATTATTTGATGTATGTGAGTCCACTGCGGCTGTCTTCAGACACACAAGAAGAGGGCGTCAGATCCCATTACAGATGTTTGTGAGCCACCATGTGGTTACTAAGCCACCATGAGGTTACTCCCCATCCTGTCCCAGCTTTCAATGTAATCGGAATAATAGACTCCTCACTTTTGGCTTAATGATTTCTTTAACATTTGTTGTTGTTCATTTGTTTTTTTAGTTTTGTTTTCTCAAGACAGGGTTTCTCCGTGTAGTCTTGATTGTCCTGGAATTTGCTCTGTAGACTATGCTGGCCTCGAATTCAGATCCACCTGCCTTTGTTTCCAGAGTTCTGGGATTGAAGAAATGCACCACTGCCCCCTGGCTAACTTTTTTTTTTAAAAATTTTGATATTGTTTTGGTTGGCTGTTTTATGGCATCGGATTGTTTCAAGTGTTTGACACTATGAAAAATCAACATCTGATCAACTAAAACTTGTATATAAAGATCTTGGTATAGAGAGAGTTGATGGTACAGAGATTTGATGGGACTTCTCAGTCTGATCCTTATGGCAACTGATTATTTGGAATGCTGACAGTTCAATATTCTGTTATTCCCTTCCACCCAGTCTTGGGGTTGGGGACCCAGCCAAGGGCTTTGTGTATGCTAGGCAAGCACTCTACTGAATTCCATCCCAGCTGTTACTGTCTGTCTGTCTCTCTTTTTGTCTCTGTTTCTTTCTTTCTGTCAGTAGGAAGCTTATTTTAACAAGGTGCTTTATGTGAAAAGAGAACTGTCTAGGATTCATTTTCTTTCTTTTTGTTTTTTTTTAATTTATTTTTTATTAGGTATTTTCCTCGTTTACATTTTCAATGCTATCCCAAAAGTCCCCCATACCCACCCCCCCAATCCCCACCCACCCACTCCCCCTTTTGGCCCTGGGGTTCCCCTGTACTGGGGCATATAAAGTTTGCATGTCCAATGGGCCTCTCTTTCCACTGATGGCCGACTAGGCCATCTTTTGATTCATATGCAGCTAGAGACAAGAGCTCCGGGGTACTGGTTAGTTCATATTGTTGTTCCAACTATAGGGCTGCAGATCTCTTTAGCTCCTTGGGTACTTTCTCTAGCTCCTCCATTGGGGGCCCTGTGATCCATCCAATAGCTGACTGTGATCATCCACTTCTGTGTTTGCTAGGCCCCGGCATAGTCTCACAAGAGACAGCTATATCAGGATCCTTTCAGCAAAATCTTGCTAGTGTATGCAATGGTGTCAGCGTTTGGAAGCTGATTATGGGATGGATCCCTGCATATGGCAATCACTAGATGGTCCATCCTTTCGTCACAGCTCCAAATTTTGTCTCTGTAACTCCTTCCATGGGTGTTTTGTTCCCATTTCTAAGAAGGTGCACAGTGTCCACACTTTGGTCTTCATTCTTCTTGAGTTTCATGTCTTTTTGGTTTTTTGAGACAGGGTTTCTCTGTATAGCCCTGGCTGTCCCAGAACTCACTTTGTAGACTAGGCTGGCCTCGAACTCAGAAATCCATCTGACTCTGCCTCCTGAGTGCTGGGATTAAAGGTGTGCACCACCACCGCCTGGCCTTTTGTTGTTGTTGTTGTTGTTGTTGTTGTTGTTATTTTCTAAGTTCCTTCTGGAGCTGAGGAGTAAACCCCCAGGGTCTTGAACTTGCCTAGCAAGAGCTCTACCACTGAGCTAAATCCCTGACCCCAGTTCAGTTTTTTCTAAGAGTGCTTTACCACTATTAAAAGATACATTGCCATACATGTAGCTGCTATATAAAAAAAGTTAGGAAATTGTCCTTGGTTTTACAATGACAAAGGAAAATAAGTAGCCAGGTGGTGGTGTCACATGCCTGTTAGTCCCAGCACCTAGGAGGCAGAGACAGGTGGATTTCTTTGAGTTTGAGGGCAGTCTGGTCAACAGAGTTTCAGGATAGCCAGGAATACACAAAGAAAATCTGTCTTGAAAAATGACATTTTTTTTTTTTTTTTTTTTACAGCCGAACAAAGTATGTAAGGAGTTCTATGCTGTTGGGTTCATTTGTTCCTGGACTATAAAGAGTGGAATAAGCAGGTCACTAAGGGAGAAAAGGGGGTCTTTTCTCAGGACAAGTACTTCCTCCTGACAATCTCCATTTGAAGTTGGCCAAAACAGAAGATTGGCTATTCAGTTTGAAGGAAAGAAGCCCAGTATGCTTGTCCATGGACACCAATTGCTTTCTGTACATACAGGAAAGGAGCAGGGAAGGGGAGGGGGAAGAACGGAGAAAGAAAACTTCGGTCAGAGTGTGCTGGGACCAAATCATGGCTTTCTATTGAAGAATATGTTTTTGGTCTATAACACAATCCTGGGGTAAAATAGCAGCTTCCCTTTTAGCAGACAGCTCCTGTCTGCTGCTGGCATGAATGAATCCTCTGGTCATCTTCCATTTCTAACAGTTGTGTCTGCTTCATTGATTGATTGCCTATTAGGCCAGGAGCTCATCTGCCTCACTGGCAAACTCTCTTGTTGCTAATAGGCTTTCCTTAATTCACGAACACAGGCCACAGGCCTCCGGCTTTCCCTGCACCACAGAAGCAGCCTGTCCTAGACCACCTTCAGGTTAACATAGTTCTTGTTCTTAGGCTTGACTCCTTCCTTGGCTTTCTCCTCTGACATGGTGAGAGCCAAGAAACCCAAGTCCACACTGAAGGAACGCACAAGCAGTACCAGGGTTAGCAGAAGGAGGTGGCACTGATGGACCCCAAAACCTAACTATTTATTTATTTTTATATTATGTTTTATATTGTTACTTTTAATAGTGTGCATTTGTGTATCACCTGATGTAAGTGCTAGGATTTGAACTCAGGTCTTCTGGATGAGCAACAAATGATCCTTATAACGAATGAGCCGTCTTGCCACCCCGTCCCCATTTTAGACATGGTCTCCACTGTCTAACTCTGGGTGGCTTAAATCTTGCTATGTAGATCAGGTTGTTGTCAAACTCAAAGAGATCTCCCTAGGTCTGTTTTTCAAGTGCTGGGATTAAATACGTGTGCTACCACACTGCCTATTCTTTTTTTTTTTTTTTTTAAAGATTTATTTATTATATGTAAGTACACTGTAGCTGTCTTCAGACACTCCAGAAGAGGGCACCAGATCTCGTTACGGATGGTTGTTAGCCACCATGTGGTTGCTGGGATTTGAACTCTGGACCTTTGGAAGAGCAGTCGGGTGCTCTTACCCACTGAGCCATCTCACCAGCCCCCCACACTGCCTATTCTTAAAATAGCAGTTGTCTGAATTGAGAGATGTTAGTTAACGTCTTAGAAAGTGTCTGGTAGGGTGATATTACCAAGCAACTGCATGATAAGCCAATAATTTAACTACACTATCTGGGCAATATTTGTGTGTGTGTGTGTGTGTGTGTGTGTATGTATTTCAACTGAGTGAGACACTGCCTCAAAATGAAAAAGTAAAACAAGGGCTGTAAAGATAGGGTAGTGGTATAGTCATTGTGTAGCATGAATGAGGAGGCTCTGAGGGTTCAATCTCTAGTACTGCAAAACATTTGTGATCCTAATTTTTTAGACACTGGTTTCATGTGGTCTAATCAGACTCCTTGTACTCTCTCTTTTTTGTTGTTGTTGTTTTTTTGTTTGTTTGTTTGTTTTTTTGTTTTTCAAGACACGGTTTCTCTGTGTAGTCCTGGCTGTCCTGGAACTCACTCTGTAGACCAGGCTGGCCTCAATCTCAGAAATTCACCTGCCTCTGCCTCCCAAGTGTTGGGATTAAAGGCGTGTGTCACCATGCCCGGCTATGACTCCTTGTACTCTTAATTTTCCTGTCTTCTCCTAAGAGCTGTGGTTGTTTGTATTCAACTTTAACCCTGATTTCCTAATTTTGATCAGATTAAGTTTTGGTAACCTTTTATATAATTGGTCATGAGACTGTCAGTTATATATATTGTAGTTTTCTGTAGGTGAGTACATGCGGTGTGTGTGTGTGTGTGTGTGTGTGTGTGTGTGTGTGTATAAGTGAATATTTTCCGCTGCCTGTGGTGGTGCATGTCTGTCTAATCCCAGTTACTTCAAGGCTGAGGCAAGAGGATTATGAGTTCTAGACAAACCTGTGCAACACGGGAAGAATCTGTCTCAAAAAGCAAAACAACAAAACAGTATTTTTGGCTGGGTAGTGGTGGCCCACCCCCTTAATCCCAGTACTTGAGAGGCAGAGGCAGGCAGATCTCTTGAGTTTGGGGCCAGCCTGGTCTACAGAGTAAGTTTTAAGAGAGCCAGGGCTCCACAAACCCTGCCTTGAAAAAATGAAAAGGGAGCTCTGCTTATAGAATTTCATTTTATTTGCTTTTTGGGTTGTAGGGAGAAGGGCAGTGCTAGGGGAAGTTTGCTTATTCAGTGTACATACATCATTTTTGCTCTGAAACATAGAGGATTGTATGCAGACGTTTGGTTGCTGATCTGCTAGGTATTCTGTATACACACACACACATACACACACACACACACATACACGTGCAGACATTTGTTGTGGAGAGTAACCATTTTGCTTGAAAGTTGCTCATTTTGTTTGGCTCTAGATTTTGTTCTACTTTAGATCTATTGTATTTTTGTCTTTTTGTGGTTGAAATGATAACTCTGAAAAGACCTATTATTACTATAGCCAGTTCTTCTTACCTGGGGAAAGATTTTCTTGCCCTGGAAAAAGTTCTTTGAGATTTGCCCCGTAGCTGCTATTTTCACATCCTGATTCCTGAGAAGTCTGTTTTGGCTTAAAATAGTCATTCTGTTCCTGGTGTCTTCAACCCGCTATCTCTTGTTCCTCATAATTTTTGTTCAGAGTATTACTGTTATGATCAGTAACCTACACCGTATTTTGGGAGAAGGCCTTGCCAGTTCATCTAATAATACTTGAGTGTCAGTGAAGAGCAGAGGTGGGCGCTGTTATCCCTTCATTCCGCCACTCCCCAACCCCTCACTCTCCACTCCATCCTCCTTCAGCAAAGATGGCTCACTAAGGAAAGGTGTATGCTGCCAAGCCTGAATTTTGCCCCTGAAATGCACACGGTGGAAGGAGAGAACTGACTTACAAGCTTCCACGTGTACTATATATAGCTCATGCCACCTCCCCAGGACTGCAGGATTTCCTCTGCAGAGTCAGAGGTCAGCACACTGTGCGTGATCTAGCTACCATTTTGGGGCCCTTATTTGTTTTTTTTTTTTTGTTTTTTTTTTTTTTGGTTTTTCGAGACAGGGTTTCTCTGTGTAGCCCTGGCTGTCCTGGAACTCACTTTGTAGACCAGGCTGGCCTCGAACTCAGAAATCCGCCTGCCTCTGCCTCCCGAGTGCTGGGATTTTTTTTTTTTTTTAATGTAAAGTTCTATTGGAACTTACCCAAGCCTGTTTGCTTATGCCACCTGGCTGCTTTTGTAGCAACTACAAAAATAATTTTGTAGTTGCAGAGTTGAATAGTTGCCTCTTATGGTCTACAAAGCCTAAAGGAAGTGTTCTCTGGCCTTTATAGAAAGTTCACTGGTTTGTTCACTAAGTAAATGCAGGAAAACCACACCCAGCCTAGTAGAGTTCATAAAAAATACATGCATAAACATGTACTCATGCCAAACAATTATTAGCTACCTCAGCTCACCATGTTAGGAGCCACACCTAACTGCATCTTAACAGTTTTCCATTCGGTTTCTATAGCCTTCCTTCTGTCATTTTGCAGTAATTCACAACCTGCAAATGTTTGTTTTGAGACAGTCTTACTTTGTGGGGAAAGGAGATTTGAACCTCACCTTACAAAGACCATTCTGGCCTTAAGTGTGTCCTGATCCTCAAGTGAGTGTAAACTATGGTATGTGCTACCATACCCGGCTTAGGAACTGCTGCTCTTCTGAAGACCACTTCCACAGGCAAATTTCAGGTCTGTTTCCAAAGCACAGTGGCATACTTACGTGTTTGTACATTTCTGGATCTTGTGTAAAATTGCTATCATTTTGGACTTGGAAAGATGGCTTTGTGGTTAAGAGCACTGGCTGCTCTTCCAGAGGACCCAGGTTCAAACCGTAGCACCCACATGCAGTTCACAACTGTCTGTATGCTCGTCATGCCTTCTGGCTTCTGCAACCTTGCTCAAGTAAGGTGCATAGACATACATCCACAAAACATTGCATATGTAGGATAAAGGGAAAAAGCCTGCTATTGTTCCTTCCTTCCTTCCTTCCTTATTTATTTATTTATTTATTTAGGGTCTTGCTTTGTAGTTTAGCCTTCCTTCACCACCTTCCACTCTCAGTTTGCTTGCTTGTTTAGACAGGGCCTCACTCTGTACTACTTTGTCACCATCCCTTCCTGGTGCTAGGATTATATAGGCATGAGCCACCACACACAGGATTTTCATTTCAGCCAGCACCAGTACTTTCAGGAACTCATTTGTTATATTATTGGACTTATTGTTACATTGTAGAAAGTACTGATTCATTAGGTATTTTAGGAGTATTGTGAAAATCAAGGAAATTAATTGGCTATAAAGCGGATTAGTGTCAGACATACTAATTTCTCATATTATTACTGATTATTATTGCCATGTACCAGAAAATGTTCTAAATACACTGAACCAGATGGATAGGAGCACTGTCCCACAGAGTTTATATTGTTCTTTTACAAATCTCTTAGGATATGCCCGTCAAATTGCCATTTGAACAGTTATGTTTAATACCTGCAGGCTAGTGCTCCTGCCAGAACCTTTCTTTTTTTCCCTACAGTGAGTGATGGAAACTGTGGGCTCAAATTGTTAAGCCTGCTGGAAATAAGTGACTGTTGAATGTTCAGCCTATGTGGTACTTGTATATCACTTCCTGTAAGTCTTAGAGAATATTACAGAACAGGGGTGGACAGAATGTAAGAAATAGAAGTAGTAGCTACAGAGATGCTGTTCTTCCAGAGAGTGAGCTTACACGTGCACACTTACATACATAGGCAAACACTCACATGAATAAAAAAGGCTGGAAGAAGTGGAGTGAGGTAGAACTACCTTTTTTTAAGATTTATTTATTTATTTTATGTATTTGAGCACACTGTAGCCCAACAGATGGTTGTGAGTCTTCATGTGGTTGTTGGGAATTGAATTTTAGGACCTCTGCTCTCTCCAATTGTCTCCATTCTCTTCACTTGCTCAGTCCCTGCTCACTTCGGCTTAACGATTTATTATTATACATAAATACACTGTAGCTGTCTTCTGACACACCAGAAGAGGGTGTCAGATCTCACTACGGGTGGTTGTGAGCCACCATATAGTTGCTGTGATTTGAACTCAGGACCTTTGGAAAAGCAGTTAGTGCTCTTATCCACTGAGCCATCTCACCAGCCCCAAGGTAGAACTTCTTAAGACTGTCTCACTGTAGCTTTAATCTTTTCAATGCCTGCTTCTTTTTTTTTCCCCCGATGCAGGGTTTCTCTGTGTAGCCCTGGCTGTCCTGGAACTCACTCGGTAGACCAGGCTAGCCTCGAATCAATGCCTGCTTTTAGTGATGGTTCTTAAACGCTTTCACCTCCCTGCTAGACCACCACCTACCAGAGGTAGTGGAAAAGAAGGAATATGGGGAAGTGGGGCTGTTTAGAAAGGTTCTTTGGAGCATCTGTGTTGTCTGGAAATTGTCAGTTCAGTTCATAGGTTAGCAGGGGCAGCTCTACCCACTTGAAAACACTTCACAGGTACACTAGCAGTTCATTTTGATAGAGTCGGGATACCAAATGTAGATCAGCAGTGGTGGCACGACCTAGCAGAGACAATCAGGCCTCAGCTGAATTGGCGTGAGTCAGCAGGAGGGATTAAAACCAGCAGGGATGTCAGGAGAAGTCCTCTGTTGTGCATCTCTCAACAAAGTGAAGATGAGCATATAAGTGAGACCAGGAAGCATTGTAAAGCTAGTTCTATAAGCAAGCCCCTTTCACAATCTGCTGAGTCCTAGTCATACTCTCTGCAAACATCACTTGTCCTCCAGGGATCTTGTCTCAGCACCTAAGTCGGTATCAGCTGACATCACTCTGCTAATCCCAAGTCTGAAGAAGTGGCAAGAAGCCACAAAAACTTTTCTAGAAGTTTTTTTTTTTTGCTGCGTTTCTCTCTATGGGGTCATGACAAATTGAGCTCAACTAATACATGGGTGTCATTAGTGATAAATCCTTCACCATGTGCCCTTTTACATGTCTGCTTTAACAAATCATCCTTTCACCTGTGTCTGCTTCAGAACACATAATACTGGCACATTCCTTCATGAGTCTGCCACATTGAAACATCTCACTTGTGTCTGCTTCAGAACACTCCTTCAAGTGTTTGCCCCAGCAAAACACCATCTGACACAACTGACTTTCCAAAGAACCCTTAAGCTTCCACTTCGCATCACTGTTGTACTTTAGAAAAAGGTTTAAGCCGGGCATGGTGGCGCATGCCTTTAATCCCAGCACTCGGGAGGCAGAGGCAGGCGGATTTCTGAGTTCGAGGCCAGCCTGGTCTACAAAGTGAGTTCCAGGACAGCCAAGGCTATACAGAGAAACCCTGTCTCGAAAAACCAAAAAAAAAAAAAAAATAGAAAAAGGTTTATTTTTACTTATGCATATGTATGTTCTTTCTGTGTGTGCGCACTTGTGGTGGGTGCCTGTGGAGACCAGAAGAGGGCATTGGATCCCCTGGAGTTGGAATTACAGGAAGAGGATATGAGATGCCCAATGTAGATAGATGCTGGGAATGGCTCCTGTCCTCTGCAAGGGTAGTAAGTACTATTAACTTCTGAGCCATTTCTCCAGTCCTGCTGTTGCATATTTGATCCCACAGTTGTGATTATTGCTGTGGGATTAAGTATGGGCCTGACAGCATTAAGTTTTTTTTGGGGGGGGGGTTGTTTAGACCTCCATGAAAATGACTGCTAGGAGAGGTAAGCTCAAGAGGTACTACTTCTTTTTGTCAGTAGCCAATTAACTGTCAGTGGGGGATGGAGAGAGCCTTCTTTATTGGTGTGTAAATAATCCCTCACTAGGCCTTCTAAATAGCCCTAGTAAAACTTAACTGGAAACTAGAAGAGGGGCTAGGTTGGACGATGAAGGTAATCAGTGGGAACTGAAAGAGAATAGGACCGGCAATAGAGATGAATGATACAAATTACATATGAAATATAGACTATTATATATAATCAGCATACAATAATATAAAACTTGTACTAATATATATATTGGTTACTAATCTAGCCCTCTGCCTGGAAAATGGTTTTGGTCTTATCGAAAAGATATTTTAATATTCATTTATAGAAAAAATACATGTAAATTAAAATAAGTGTTTTAGCCGAGACTGGTGGGACATGCCTGTAGGCCAAGTTCTTCAGTGATAGAGGTTGGAAGAGCAAGAGTTTAAGGTTAGTGTCTTGTGTGTGTGCCCTAGGGATTGAGTCTTGGGTAGGGCTTCCTGTGTGCTTACCATGGGCTAACCTGCCAGTATAGAGAATGACAGTCTTCCACCTTTTCTCTTTCTCCCTCTTTCTGTTTTGATTATTTTTATGTATGTGGGTGTGGGTGTGTATGGATAGGTGGTCAATGCCTGCAGTGGCCAGAAGAGAATGGAGCTGTAGTTATAGGCATCTGGGAGCTGCTTGGTGTGTGTGCAACATTCTAACCTCTGACTCAGTGAAGTTCTAATCAATCAGCCTTTGCAAAGATAGCAGAGGTCGCAGCGGTCACGGTGGTCCATCCCCCCCCACCCCCAAGCCAGTGTTTCTGTCTTGCCCTGGCTGTTCTTCTGTAGATCAGGCTGGCTTTGAATTCAAAGATTTGCCTGCTTCTTCTGGGATTAAAGGCCTGTGCCACGACTGCCAGGCCAGAAATTCTTGTTCATGTTGTATATATTTGGCAACTGTTTTTCAATCCACTATTTGTGTTAGCCATAGTTATTTTACATCCTCAATCTGTTAATTTAAAATTCTCTATCATATCTGAGTTTGGTCTTGATGCTTACTTTGAATTTTTAGACAATGTTTTTAATTTTTTTTTAATTTTTTTTTATTTTTGCCCTGTAGCATGGCAGCCTGCCTTGTCTTTGTGGTTGGAAGCTAGGCATGCTGTATCTACTAACAGACCGAGGTAGCCCTCTGGATTTTAGTACCCGTTTTTGTTTTTTGGCTACCACTGTTGATGAAACTCAGCCTCATCTGCCACACAAGTGTTATGAGTTTCCCTGTACATTCTGGGAACTAATGAAGGTCCTCTTGAGGAGAAGCCAGTGTTCTTAACTCGAGTGGCCCTCTCCAGCCAAGTTTCTTGTTTTGACCTTGGGAAATATTTCCCGAGTTTCATATCCACTTGGGTAAAACAGGAAGGCAAGAAAAGTCTGGGGATATTTTATTGCCTTTCCTCCAAGAAGGTAGATAATGCTTTGGGCATATTTTAATATGTTGATATAAACCAGGTAGTTCCTAGTGGAAAAAAATCAGCAAAATATGGGTATTCCTGTGAGACTGAGGCCACAATGGTGGTTTCATTTTTTTCTATGACTTACAGTTGTGAGCGGCCATTGAGTGCTAGGAATCGAACCCGGGTCCTCTGGAAGAGCAACCAGTGCTCTTAACCGCTGAACCATCTCTCCAGCTGGCGACAGCTGCTGCTGCTGCAGGGGTTTTAACTCTTCACGTCCTTGGCTTCCAGCAGCTTGTCAGAAGCTATTTTAAGTACTCTGTTTCAGGTAAACAATGGCTCCTTGTATTTGATTGTCTCTAGGGTTTTTGTGGTATATGTGTGTAGTTCTGCCCTGGACCTGAGATCTCATAGATCTAAGATAAGCTAATAGCCCTCAGTTTGTTCAGTTTTCCTCCTCCCTCGAAGAATGAATTAGAACCTGCTCCTCACAAAAGACTTAAGAATACAAGTGTTCCACAAGTATTTCAAACAAATAAGAGCACCAAAAAAAATAAAAGAACATTTTGTATAGAGCAACAGATAGTAATAGAACAAAAAGATAATCTTTTTATTTTTATTATTATAAACTCATGGTTGGAGTGGTCTCAGTGATAAAGATCATGCTTAATGTGTTGCATAAGGCCTTTAGTTCAATCTCTAGCTCAAAATAAAGTGAAGACATATGAAGCACCCCTGTGGCAGCATATATATAAAACCCAGTTGCAGGGAATCCAGTGTTCCCCCCTGGCCTCTTCTAGTACCAGGCACATACCTGGTGCAGTCCTACAGGCAGGTAAAACACCTATAGGTTCTGATTGATTCTTTCTGTGGTGCTGAGGATTGAACTCCGGACTTCATGCACATGTTTTATCCCCAGTGCAGGAATTGAGATGATTGTTTTAATTGTTAGCACCCTGTCTTGTTACTATTGCACTTAGTGGATAGTGTAGTAGGCACAGTAGCCTTGCTGTGAAAAATAAAGCTAGAGACTTAGGTAAAGTTATGTGTTTAATCTGGAAAGCTGGAAAGAGTTTAAGAGCATTTACTGCTCTTGTCGAGGACTCAAGTTTGGTTCCAAGCATCCACATGGCTGCTTACAGCTATCTAAAACTCCAGTTTTAGGGTATCCAGCACCTTCTTCTGGCTTCTCTGGATATCAGGCATGCACACTTCAGACAAAACACATGTATGTATATATGTATGTATGTATGTATGTATGTATGTTTGTATGTATATGTGTGATTGTTTAATAGAAATACATAAACTCGAAAAAATAAGAGAATCAGAATGTTTTATTTATCTTTCTTTTGTATATGAGTACACTGTAGCTGTCTTTAGACACAACAAAAGAAAGAGGGCATCAGATCCCATTACAGATGGTCGTGAGCCACCATGTGATTGCTGGGAATTGAACTTAGGACCTCTGGAAGAGCAGTCAGTGCTCTTAACCACCGAGCCATCTCTCCAGTCTAATCAGTGAGGATTTAAACAACACATTAGTAAAGACAATAAAGAACAAAGATTAAAAAATTTAGAGATGAGGGCTGGAGATGAGGGTTCAGCAGTAAGAACAGTGCTCTTCCAGAGGTCCTGAGTTCAGTTACCAGCAATGACCATCTATAGTGTGATAAAGTAATATAGTGGTTCATACCTTCCATAATGTGATCTGATACCCTCTTCTGGCATGCAAGTGTACATGCAGATATAGCACTCATATACATAAAATAAATCCTAAACAATCTGGAGACAGAGTAAGCATCACTGATAGTCCTGAAGTGCAGGCGGTGGGGACTGTAGGGTCAGAGGTTCTTGGTTGTTTGTACCTGCATAGTTTGAATTGGAGACGAGCTAGGGGTACAGGACTCTTGTCTCAAATACCATAACATATAACAAAAAGAAAAGATCCCTTAAGCCAAACCCACAGGCACTTTGGAAGCGTTGTGCTCTATTAACCAGCTGTGTGCTTGTCTTACTGTATTTTTAGTCCTTTTAAGAACTTTAGTATTCGGAGTTTTGAGGATTATCTGTTAGGAGAACTGCTTTTTCACTCCTTAAGAAGACATTTTTTTTTTTTTTTTTTTTGCAGGGTTAGTGGATTGAGCCCAGGGCCTTGCACATGTTAGGCAGGGGTTCTACTAATGAGCTTCATCTCCAGCCCTATTTTTCCTTAACTTTGAATACTGACTGTTTTAAGTTTCTCCAAAGGATACAGTATAGGATTGGATTTGATTGGAGTTGCACATACTGATTTTTTTCACTGAATAATTAAAAATGGAAACTATTATTGCATTTTGTAAATAAGAGCCTCCGAGCCTTAGTTTTCTGTAATAAGATTCTTTGGTTTTTAAATCTGGTCAGTGTATAAAATGCACATTAAAATTTGGCAAGGGTTTGTGAAGAGCATTCTCTAGCATAGAGATTCTCTATTTCCTACCTTCCTTTCTTACTTTTTTTTCTTTCTTTAGTTTTTGAGACTGGGTTTCTTTGTGTAGGCTTGGCTCTCCTAGAACTCACTCTGTAGACCAGGCTGTCATCGAACTCAACAGAAGACCTGCCTATGTGCCACTACTGCCCTGCCAGCAGCTAGTTTTCCAGTGTTTAGTATTCAGTGGCACATAGAAAACCTGCATAGGCTTCTGCCTTATTTGGTAGCAAAAATCAAAGCATTAACAAAATCTACATATGAGTGTGTGTAGCTGGAGAAAAGGCCTTATCCCCCACTCTTGTAGAGGATACAATTGACTTCCCAGAAGTACCTGTCTATAACACTATCCATAACAACAGTTCCAGGGGATTGGTGCCTTCCTTTTGACTTACTTGGGTACTACATGTAAGAAATCTAAATAACTAAAATTGACATACACTTATGCCTTGATTTCTAGACTTATACAGTTAGTATCTGACAGCTATGAAAATAACATTTTTATGATGATACCTGAATAGGGCACTGTCACAGTCCTCAGGGCATCGGATCCCATTACAGATGACTGTGAGCATGTGGTTGCTGGGAATTGAACTCAGGACCTCTGGAAAACCAGTCAGTGCTCTTAACCACTGAGCCATCTCTCCAGCCTCCAAGGGGAGACTTTTTAAAAAGCACTTCTATTTCAGTGAGCTTTTCATTTCCTTGAATGGTGTCTTCAGGCTCATGGTTTCCGGGGTTTCAGTCTGTCCCGATGGGGAGGGTATAAGGCAGCAGAGCAGCTCCAGAAGCAGAGAGAAAATGCTTGTGCTTTGGAACACTCATTTTAAAAAAGTCTTTTTTATTGTAGCCTCTGCACATTCTGAGTCAATGTTTACTTAGTTAATCCTCTCTCTAGTCACCTTCATACATACCCCAGCTATGTGCTTTGCTAATCTAGGCACTTCTTAATCCAGTAATAAAGTTGACAAGCAAGATCTGTTGTTCTAGCTCCAGTGAGTATTGAATTTTTAAATAAAGCAGGGCATGGATTTATTGGATTGGTGAAAAGCTGATTGACAGTTATTGTTTAAAGTGTGCTTTATGGGGATGGACAGATGAAATCACTGTCTTTTTCTAGACCTGATAATTCTGAAACTACTCAGATGGGTATTTTTTGTGAGGGGGCTTGGTTTGAGACAGGGTTTTGTTATAGCTCAGATTGGCCTCAGATCCAGACATATCACAGTCTTGTGCTGTTGTACTGATTGAAACCTGCTCCCTTTCTGCTCTATATTCCATGAAGAGTAGATCAGCATGAAAATTTTCGGAAAATATGGTCAGTGATGCTTTCTGGTTTTTACCTTAGTTTTTAACTTACACATGAAGTTTTAAGAAAATAGGTGAGAAGCCAGGCGTGGTGGCGCACGCCTTTAATCCCAGCACGTGGGAGGCAGAGGCAGGTGGATTTCTGAGTTCCAGGACAGCCTGGTCTACAAAGTGAGTTCCAGGACAGCCAGGGCTACACAGAGAAACCCTGTCTCGAAAAATTTCGGGCCTTAAGGAATGTGTTCATTATAAACAGATAGGAGAAATGCTACTTGTCATCTCCCTCCCCCCATCTGCTTTTCTATTTTTTTTTTTTTTTTTTTACTCTTACCATGTAGATGTGCATGCCACAGCATACACATGTAGAGGCCAGAGGACAACTCTACTGTGAGGAGTTGGTTTCTCCTCCTTTCTATGTGGGTTACAGGGCTTGGCCCTTGGGTCACCAGGTTTCTGTGACAAGGACCTTTACTCACTGAACCATCTTGCTTGCCTTCTGATTTGAGACCGGATCTCAGTTTGGAGTCCACTTTGGTGTGGAACTCACTATGTAGCCCAGAGGTTGTGTGCAAACACATGAGTAGTTTTCCATCTGTTTCAACCAACGTCTTCGGTGTTAGGATTACAATTATGACAGATCACACCTGGCTCACAACCTGTATGAACTTATTTAGATGGCACTCACTGTTCACAAGTTTGGGTATTTTATAGTATATTTATGTATTTTTAAAATCTAAGAACTAATTATACTTTATAGATAATTTGTAGCTTGCTTGTTTTGGTTGGCCTTGTTCATTCAAGTTGAATATTATTCTTCCAATATTTGAAGTGCTCCAGAATCTGAAGCTTTTAAAACATCTTTATTATTTTAGGGAACTGTATTGGGGGAATGTGCATGTGTGTGCAGGTGCCCGGGGAGGGCAAAAGAGGACACGGAACCTTCTGGATTTGGGTTACAGATTACTCTGAGCTATTCAATTAGCATGTTTTGAACTGAACCCAGGTTTTCTGCAAAAGCTGCAAATACTCTTTAATTCCTAGCAAATTCCACGGAAGAGATGAGAATTGCTTGAACCCCTTGTGCCAGTGGAGTAACTGCCAGGGAAGAGCTGTGTCCCAGAAAGAGAAGAATCTGATGGATCTGATAATTGAACTTAGGTCATCAGGTTTGACAGCAGGCACTTTTGCCTGCTGAGCCATTTGGTCTAATTTTTTTGATTTTATAAGATATGATTTGTTTTATGATAAATATTGTGATATGTAGATCATAATTTTATTTAGTCTGTTTTTTTTTTTTTTTTGAGATGGTTTTTCCCAAGTATTCCTGGCTGTCCTGGGACTTAACTCTGTAGATCAGGCTGGCCTTGAACTCAGAGATACACTGCTTCTGCCTCCTAAATGCTGAGTCTAATGCATGCTCTACCATACCTGGCCAGAACATAACATTTTGACAAAACTTTTAGGGGGTCTACAGTCAGTGATCATAGGTAGTCATCTTTGTGAACAATTACTAAGCAAAAGGGACACTCTCTTAGAAGAGCAACAGTCTGCAAGAAGTACTGATGCTTTAGACTTCAGCATCTATTCTTCCAATTAATTAATTAATTGGTATAAGAAATTAACTGTGCTTTTAAAATACCTGCTTTTGATTTATGGTATCTGTGTATGCACATGTGCATGCAGTTACCTGTGGGTACCACACGGCAGCATCAGAAGCCCTGAAGATGGAGTTATAGATGATTGTGAGCCATAGGACACAGGTACTGATTACTTACTGAGGTTCTCTGGAAGAGCAGCAGGTGCTTTTGACCACTGAGCCATCTCTTCAGCTACACATACACTTTAATTGGCCAAGAGAAATGCTTGTTTTCTGTCAACATGAGACTTCTGTGACATGGTAAAGCAATTACCTGAACTCCAAAGTCAGAAAGCATTGGTGAAGTTTTATGGAGAAGAGAACTTATCACATAGTAGCAAATTAAGAATCAATAAAGAGGCTGGGCGTGGTGACGCACGCCTTTAATCCCAGCACTCGGGAGGCAGAGGCAGGGGGATTTCTGAGTTGGAGGCCAGCCTGGTCTACAAAGTGAGTTCCAGGACAGCCAGGGCTACACAGAGAAACCCTGTCTCGAAAAAAAACCAAAAACCAAAAACCAAAAACCAAAAAAAACAAAAACAAAAACAAACAAACAAAGAATCAATAAAGAAATTTGTTCTTGTCACAGACAGACATGACTGCTAAAGTAAGTGATAAGAGGTATTTTATTTCGTGCCCTACCCCAGACTAGACGTATCAAGTGCTTTCACATTTGATCTACTTCTGCTACTACTAAGTCGTCATCTTCTTCACATTTTCCCCTTTTGCCCCTGAGACGGCTTCTTTGTGTAGCCCTGGCTGTCCTGGAACTTGCTGTATAGACCAGGCTGACCTCAAACTTAGAGATCTACTTGTCTCTGCTTCCCCATGCACTTCCATACAGGGTCAATCTAATATTTCTTGATTCCTAATAAAAAGGAACACAGAGCATGAAAAGTTGCTTTCTTAAAGGAAACCTCCCCAAAGAAAAGTAAGCGAGCAAATGCAGAAGTCATGGGTTTGATGGTATATACTTTTAGTCCCAACACCTGAGAGGTATAAGAAGACAACTCTCTGAGTTTGAGGTCAGCCTTGTCACTATAGTGAGTTCCATGACAGTTAGGGCTACACAGAAAAACCTTGCCTTGAAAACCAAAACCCCAAACCAACCAACCAACCAAAAATGTCACATAAATCATGCTTTAATAGTTAACTATATTACAATAATAGAACATACCATCATTTCACATTGCTGAAATGCCAGATTCGTTTTTAGTCCTCTACACAAAGTGTCATGTTTATTTAAAATGATGCTATTAATACCTTTCTATGACACCTAACTGCACATCAGGAAGACCATGCTAACACAATCCGAGGAGTGGAGTTCTCCCAAGTTGCAGTGGGAAAGAACGAACATACGAAGCTTTCTTCACTTTAGGAAATAAATCTAAGTAGAAGAAATGAAGATATGTAAACAGGATTCTTCTGCCTCACAGTTGTGTGATGCACCATGTTGTGGGAACTTAATAAGGGGCCTGGGGAAGGAGGGGGAAGGGATAGCCCACGTCCCTCCAGAGTTCTACCTATGCTCTGGATAGGCAGATGTGAGAAGGCTGCCAGACGCTTTCCACTCAGCCCCCGGTGAGCCTCGACGGAGGTGGGGTGGGGAGGGTGGACAAGGGGCAGCCCCCAAAACCAAAGGGGTCCCAGGGGTTACTCCCTGTAGCCCCGGGGTTATAGGGAGGGAAGAGGGAAGAGAGGATCTCATGCATGGGAGAGTGAGCACAGCCTTGATGAGCAGAGACTGTCTATGGTTTTAGAGCTTTATTATAGAAAGGCAGGGGGAAAGAGAGAAGGTAGAAAAGAAGAGAGAGAGAGGAAAGGCTAGAGAGAAAGAGAGAGAGAGAGGAGAGGAGAAGAGAAAGAGCAAGAAAACAAAGGAGAGGAGTAAGAGAGCAAGGAGGGGCTAAACAGCTCCTTTTAAAGTATGTTACAGCCAGGCATGGTGGCTCATGTCTTTAATCCCAGCACTCGGGAGGCAGAGGCAGGTGGGTTTCTGAGTTTGAGGCCAGCCTGGTCTACAGAGTGAGTTCCAGGGCTACACAGAGAAACCCTGTCTCAAAAAGCCAAAAAAAAAAAAAAAAAAAAAGTATGTTGCTGTCTTTTCTGTTGCTAGGTAACTGGTCATGTCTAGGCTTTTCTTTGTTGGAGGTTATTATTATTCCTTCATTCTCATTTGTTACAAATCTGCTTTAATTGTGTCTTTTTTAATTTGGTAGCCACATGCATCTAGGAATCTCCATTACGTTTAGGTTTCCTAGATCTTCAGAATGTAAAATTACAAAATATTTCCTAAGCCTTACTGGATTTAATTTCTAATTTCAACCTTTTTAGTTTGTCTGTGGGTGTATTGATTTATCTTTTCAAAGAATCATTTTTGGTGGTTTATGTGTTTGTGTGTATGGACAGTTTGCATATATGTCTGTGTACCATATGTGTGCCTGGTGTCTAGGGAGGCCAGAAGAAGACATAGGACCCCTTGGTTCTGCAGAATTGAACCTGGGCCCCCTAGAAGACCAGCTACAATTTTTAATTTTTTCATCATTTTTTATTTGTTATTGAGGCAGGGTCTCAGTATCTCAGCCTTGTCTCATATTTTCTATGTAGCAAAGGATGATCTTGAATTTTTGTTGCTTCTGCCTCTAATTCCAGAGGAAGAGGATTATAAGCACATGTCCCCATATGTAGTTTATCTGTTGCTGGGGATCAAACCTGGGAAATTCAGCTTGCTAGTCAAGTTCTCTACAAACTGAGTACATTCCCTGCCCCTCAACTCATTGTTTTATGAATTCTTTGTATTGGTCTTTCAGTCTCCATTTTCTTAATGTCTCCTCTCCTCTCCTCTCCTCTCCTCTCCTCTCCTCTCCTCTCCTCTCCTCTCCTCTCCTCTCCTCTCCTCTCCTCTCCTCTCCTCTCCTCTCCTCTTCTTTCTCTCTCTCTCTCTCTCTCTCTCTCTCTCTCTCTCTCTCTCTCTCTCTCTCTCTCTCTCTCTCTCTTCCCTCCCCTCCCCTCCCCTCCCCTCCCCTCCTCTCCCCTTCTTTTGTTTATGTGTCTGTCTGTCCTTCCATTCATCTGTGTGTATGACATGCTTGCATGGTACCTGCAGAAGCCAGGAGAAGGCATGGGATTTTCTCAAACTGGAGTAACTGGCTATGATCCACCATGTGACTGCTGGGAATTTAAGTGCTCTATAAGAGCAGCCAGTGTTCTTAAGGGACTGCATTGTTCTTTTAGCACCTCCCACCCCTTTGAGGTGGGTACTGTTTATTTGGCTTATAGATCCCCATAACAGTCCACCATTGAAGGAAGTCAGAACAGGAATTCAGAGAAAGGCAGCAACCAGGGAGGCATACTACCTTTTTTTTTTTTTTTTTTCTGATTCACTTTAGATCCTGCTCACTGCCCCTCCTCCCAGTTACTCCCTCCCACAATCCTTGTTGCCTCTCCCTATTCTCTAAGAGGGTAGGGGTCCCCCTGGATATCCTCTCACCCTGACACATCAAGTGGATCCAGGGCAAGGTGCTTCCTCTTCCACTGAGGCCAGACAAGGCAGCCCAGCTAGAAGAACATATCCCATGAATAGGCAACAGCTTTTGGGATAGCCCCTGCTCAGTTGTTTGCAGCCCCCTTAATTTTTTTTTTTTTTTGTGTGTGTGTATTCTTGTCTTGTGTATATGAGTGTGAGATTTTTCCAGGCAGTTGTGTTGTCTGTGGGTGTTGGGAGTTGAACTTTGATCTGAAAAATCAGTGTGTTGTTTCTTCAGCCCTTTCATTTCATTAATTTCTGATCGTATTCTTTATTCCTTTTTTTTTTTTTTTTCCAGACAGGGTTTCTCCCTGTAGCCCTGGCTGTCCAGAAAATCACTCTGTAGATCAGGCTAGCCTCTAATTCATATAGTTCCACTTTCCTCTGTCTCCTGAGCACTGGGGTTAAAGGTGTGAACCACTATCATCCAACACTTTCTATTTTTTTATGGTATCCTTTGATTGTTTTTTTTTTTTTTTTGTATAGCCCTGGCTGTCCTGGAACTCACTTTGTAGACCAGGCTGGCCTCGAACTCAGAAATCCGCCTGCCTCTGCCTCCCGAGTGCTGGGATTAAAGGCGTGAGCCACCACGCCTGGCTCCTTTGATTGTTTTTAAATTTAATGAAGTCAGGATTTATTTTCTGTCTTGCTTTTATAATTATAAAATCGTCATTTAAAAAGACTAGATTTTTTTATATACCGCACATGTATGTATACTTTGTGTTTGTGTGTTCATGTGCTCATGCTTGTGTGCACACAGAAGCCAGAAGAGGTTATTAGTCTCCTTTTCTATTATGCTTTGCTTTGAAGCAGGCAGGGTTTCTCTGATCCAGGAGCTTGTATTTTCTAGGCTAGATGTCAATAGATCAGTCCTTTTGTTTCTGGCTCCCTTATGAGTGCAGTTGCATGGACTGCTTGTTAACATGCGTGCTGGGATATGGACTCTGTCCTCATGATTACTCAAGTGCTTTTCATTGCAGGGTGATCTCTCCAGCATTGAAAAACCATCATTAAAAAAGGATTAAATGTTTAATTTCTGCTTTCAAGCTTTGAATTCTTTTTAACCCTATTCAGTTTATTTTTATAATTTTCTATCACCTGTGTGTCTATCTTTCTTTCTATCTGTCTGTCTTTCTATCTATAATCTATCTATATTTGATGTTTTTTGTTTTTGAAAGAGAGTCTCACTATTTTTCTGGTTGTTCTGGAACCCACTCTGTATGCTCTGGCCTCAAATTCACAGCAGTCTGACTATCTCTGCCTCCCCAATGCTGGGATTAATGGTGTATTCTATAAATGATGATTCTATTATTGGTTCCCTTTTTTTGAGTGTTTTTTTTCTTATTTATTTATTTATTTATTTTTTATTAAATATTTTCTTTATATACATTTCAAATGCTATCCCAAAAGTTCCCTATACCCTCCCTCCTCCCTGCTCCCCTACCCACCCACTCCCGCTTCTTGGCCCTGGCATTCCCCTGTACTGAGGCATATAAAGTTTTCAATACCAAGGGGCCTCTCTTCCCAGTGATGACCGACTAGGCTATCTTCTGCTATATATGCAGCTAGAGATACAAATTCTGGGGGTACTGGTTAGTTCATATTGTTGTTCCTCCTATAGGGTTGCAGACCCCTTCAGTTCCTTGGGTGCTTTCTCTAGCTTCTCCACTGGGGACCCTGTGTTCCATCTTATAGATGACTGTGAGCATCCACTTCTGTGTTTGCCAGGCACTGGTATAGCCTCATACGAGACAGCAATAACAGGGTCCCTTCAGCAAAATCTTTCTGGCATTGTGCAATAGTGCCTGGGTTTGGTAGCTGATTATGGGATGGATCCCCGGGTGTATTATTGGTTTCTTAAAAGTGTGCATTTTTTCAAATCCTAGTCTATAATGTATTCATCTTAGTATCAGTCTATTATATAACTATTCTGTGACAAGCAGAAGGTAGAATAAGTAAAACCCAATAAGACAATTAGACATTAGGTAAACACAGTTTCTAAATTAATGATTTTCTTAGTGTAAAGGAAGAAAAATGTTTCATATTTTGCATGTTGGCATGTTTAAGCTTTCTTGCAAAGGTGATCTTACCAGTATTTTAGTTTCAGAGGCCTTTGCAGATATGGCTCATGTATAAGAAAAGAGTTATAAAGTTATTAATGATAATGAGATGATACATGCAAGGGTCAGCTAGACATTATGAAATAAGGTGGATAAATTTTGTTTGTTTTTTTTCTTTAAATTTATTTATACTGTAGCTGTCTTTAGACACACCAGAAGAGGGCATCAGATCTCATTACAGATGGTTGTGAGCCACCATGTGGTTGCTGGGAATCGAAGTTGGGACCTCTGGAAGAGAAGTCAGTGCTCTTAACCACTGAGCCACCTCTCCAGCCCCCCTGCCTCTGTTTTCTAAGTGTTAGGATCAAAGGAGTATACCACTATCACTATGCCTAGCAAAGGTGGATACAATTTACACATGAATATCTTTGTGCCTTTTATGATCCCAGTTTTTCTTTTGAAACTAATTTGTGGTTTTAAAGTTTACTGTCTTGGGAGGCAGAGGCAGGCAGATTTCTGAGTTCAAGGCCAGCCTGGTCTACAAAGTGAGTTCCAGGACAGCCAGAGCTATACAGAGAAACCCTGTCTCAAAAAACCAAAACCAGAACCAAAAAAAAAAAAGAAAAAAAAGAAAAAAGTTTGCTCTGTCTTTAAAAAATTAGGTGATAGTTTTTTGGGGGATGGGAGTGAGAAATGCTAGAAATTAAACTTGGGGCCTTGTGTATGCAAGGTAAATATTTCCAATGCTCATGTCCATTCCCAGTGCTTTATGATAAGATTTACTTGGTATTAAATTATTTTAAATGTAACTTATATTTCAACATACCATATTTAGCACATTGAAAGATGTAAATATCTTGGAAATGTTTAGTGAACAGTGTCAGCAGTTTTCTTAAGTGAGCGTTTTGAGCCTGTCGATGAGCATAGGGGCAGATTGTATTATTTATATATTCATATACTCAGCAAAATACAATGGATTGCCTTTCCTTTTTGACTTTGAGCATGTATAGCGTCAAGACTCCAAGCTAGGCTTCGCTGTCTATGGGAGGTTTACCTTTGTTGTAAGGCCACTGTTACCATTTTGTTTTGATAGTGGGAACAAGTTGAGTACATTGGTGCAGAAGCTTCATGACTTCTTAGCACAGTCATCAGAAGAATCGGAGGAAACGTGTTCTTCTCCACGACTTGTCATGAACCAGAGCCCAGGTAATTTCAAGCTGACTGTGCCCTATGTAGCCTGTTTTATTTATTTCTATTCATTTATCTTAAAGATTTATTTTTATTTTTGTTTGTGCTGTGTGTGAGGCTGCCTGAGTTTGTGTGCTCCATATGTATGCTGTTGTCTAGGAGGCCTGAGGACTGGATTCCTCTGGAACATACTTCCAGATTCCCTGGAACGGGAGTTAGAGGTGGTTGTGAGCCACTTGATGAGGGTGCTGGGAACCGAATCTGGGTCCTCTGCAAGAGCAGCAACCATTCATAATTGCTGAGCCATCTGTCCAAGCCCCTCGCTTATTATTTTGGTATGGAGCAGCTATACAATTTGTAGAAAATTGGATTAGCAAGTTTATTGAAATCCTTATTGGGTGTGTTTGCTACTATCCGCTGTAAGATTTTTTTTTTTTTTTTTTTTTTTGGTTTTTCAAGACAGGGTTTCTCTGAGCCCTGGCTGTCCTGGAACTCACTTTGTAGACCAGGCTGGCCTCGAACTCGGAAATCCACCTGCCTCTGCCTCCCGAGTGCTGGGATTAAAGGTGTGCGCCACCACGCCCGGCTGCTGTGAGATTTTAATTTTGGAAAGGAAAAATAGAAAGTTGTAAACTGATGTAAACTAATGGATGCTTAAAGAGTAAAACACTTACTAGTTAGTGTTTGATATATAATGGAAGTTTCTGATGGAGGATGTGATAAATAGATAGGAATTAGGAGAGGTATGAGCAGTGTAGGTTTCTGGTGGTAGAACTCCAACCATTAAGCATGCTGGGCACATGTTTTATAACTATCTCTAACCAAGTATACAGATATTTTATTCTAGTGGCTACTTGTGTATTAGAATTTAAATTGTCATGTTGCTTAATAATATCACTTGATGAAGGTGGACATACTGTCTGACACGTAAAACTCTGGCACTCAGTAGACAAGTAGGCTAGCTGTGAGTTCAAGGCCAATAGGGATTACACAGTAAGTTTTAGTCTAGCCTGGCTGCAGTCAAAAACTTTTTTAAAGACAATAACAACAAATCCCAAACCAGATGAAAACAAAATCATTTATATGATTTGGTATATATAGTTTTATAAAACACATTGGCTTTTTTTCTCCTTCATTTAAGAAACATTTTTTTAGACAGGATGTCTAAAAAACATCACAGAGCTGTGCAGTGGTGGCTGGCGCATGCCCTTTATCCTAGCACTTGGGAGGCAGAGGCAGGGGAATTTCTGAGTTTGAGGCCAGCCTGGTCTACAGAGTGAGTTCCAGGACAGCCAGGGTTATACAGAGAAACCCTGTCTTGAAAAACAAAAACAAAAACAAAATCACAGGTTTTCTTTGAACTTGTGATCATCCTGCTTGAGTCTCTTGAATGCTCACATTATAATAGTAAACCCCTTTAAAAAATCCTCTATCCTATAATGATAGGTTACTCATAGCATACATAAAATCAAAGCTTGTATATGCACATACACAATGTTAAAAAAAGTAGCATGATAATAGTGAAAGGTTCAACCATATGTTAGAGTACCAACTCACTGGCTAAGCATTTTCTAAAAATTTACACTAGCAAGCCCCAGATTCAAGAGGTTGTGATAGGATTCATAGAAACAGAAAACCTACACTAGGGCCAGCCAGATTGCTGTGGTCGTGAAGGCCTGGTAAGGTGATTCCTGGAACTCAGTAAAATTGGAGAATCCCAGAGTTCCCCTCTGACTTTAATGCACATGTGTTCCATGGCACATGTACCCACACATGCACTCTACCCCACCACACAAACACTGTTTTAAAAAAGGAAAACTATAGTTAGTCCTTATTAGATTTTTTTTTTTTGAGACAGGGTCTTACTGTGTAACCCCAGGTGATCTGGAACTTGCTTTGTAAACTGGGGTTAAACTTTTCTACCCTTTGCTTCTGGAATGTTGAGACTAGAGGCATGGGCCATGATCTAAGAGTCAAACGCTTTTTTTGTTTTGTTTTGTTTTGTTTTGTTTGTTTTTCGAGACAGTGTCTCTCTGTATAGTCCTGGCTGTCCTGGAACTCACTTTGTAGACAGGCTGGCCTCGAACTCAGAAATCCGCCTGCCTCTGCCTCCCAAGTGCTGGGATTAAAGGCACCACCACGCCTGGTGACAAACTCTTTTAGTGAGGGGGAATCTAAGAAAAATTTGTAATCTTTCCAGAAGAAAAATGGTATTGCTTCCAAAGGAACAGCAGTAATACTTCTTCCCAGATGACCACGGCTTGTGGCAAGTTTACTAAATAAACAAACAAACAATAGGTAGATAAATAGGTAAATCTAAGCAAGAGAATATGTTTCTGTGAATTTTACCACAAGGCTCATGGCTTCATTTGTCCGTTTATTGATGATGTTATTGGGTTATTGGTTATGTTTGTACTTTGTTGAATACTATAAAGTTAGGATTTATTCTTTTGTAATTAGTAATGAAAACAGAAAGATTTTGAAATTTTTCTTCTTGTCATCAGGTTTTAACTTAAAGTGTTTTCTATTACAAATGATTATATTAGTGGGTCAGGCAATCCACATTTGTCATCTCACAGTTCTATAGGTCAAGAATCTGGTGGGCTTTGCTGAACTGTCCTCTGGCATCACAAGGCTGTCGGTGTGTCTGTCAGCAGCACATCGTTCATTTCTGTTAGCTTTGTGCAAGACCATGTTCCCAAACTTCCTTAAGGTTTTGGCAGAATTCAGTTCTCTGTGGTCATAAAAATGAGACTCCTCTGTCTTCACTTCCTATTGGCTAGGACCTTTTCCCTGAACTCCTTTCACATGTCTGCATTTCTTCTCATGTAGCCCCATTTGGCAAAGCCAGCACAGCGCATGGTGTTCCTCTCATGCCTTGAATCTTTCTTACTCTTTTTTTGTTTGTTTGTTTGTTTATTTTCGAGACAGGGTTTCTCTGTATAGCCCTGGCTGTCCTGGAACTCACTCTGTAGACCGGGCTGGCCTCAAACTCAGAAATCCACCTGCGTCTGCCTCCCGAGTGCTGGGATTAAAGGTATGCCCCACCAAGCCCGGCTTTTCTTACTCTTTTGATTGTTGTTTTTCTTGGTCTTTGCTAACAGGTGGAGTTTTAAAAGACAGGCTCTTGCTATGTAACCCTAGTTGGCCTGGATCCTGTTATGTAGATCAGGCTGGCCTAGAACTCAGGATATGTGCTACCATATTTACTGAAAATTTCTTGTTCTAAGGTCTCAAGCTTCACTCATTTCTCCCTGATAATCTATTTATCTATTTTTGAGACAGGGTTTCTTTGTGTAGCTCAGGCTCTCCTTGAACTTGCTGTGTAGACCAGGTTAGCCTTGAACTCACAGAAATCCACCTGCCTCTGCTTCCTGAGTTTTGGAATTAAAGGAATGTGTACCACCTCTCATCTTTAAGGTTAACTTTACCAATTTATAAGAAACAGTTGTGAAGTCATGATCACAGATTGGGGAACTGAAGTTTGTTGCAGGATATTTGATCACATTGTGATCCCTAAGATTGTGAATTGGAAAAACCTTGTGATGTGGTTCAGGCCCTAGCACATACTTTAACCCAAAAGCTTTCTCTAAAGAGCTAAATAAACCCAGTGATTGGTCAAGAGGCGAGGCAAGCAACCAGTTGACAGGGAGTGAACATAAACCCAGGAAAGAGAGAGTCTTTGAGTTGAAGGTATTTCAGACAGCATGAAGGGATGTCGGTGGGGTAGGAGAGTCAGCTGGGTGATTTCTCTGCCTCTCGGAGCTAGCATGCTCAGAGCATCTGGCTCCTTAGTCTTCATTTAGTAAATTGAACCTTTTGGATTTTGTTTTTAAAATTAATAGAGGTTATAGAATCTTGTTGGCCATTTCTAGAAAGTTTGCCTGTCATAAATTCTGTTCATTGCCTGATAATTTATTGCTACATTTATTGATTGAAATATTACTAAAGTAGGGCTTTATGATTTATCCTTTATGCATTTATTAGTATATCTCAATTCTTTATATTTCCTGTGAATATTGTTATTATCATTCATTTAAAGTTTTATTACATTTATGTAGTTTTCATATGTGTATATACATGAATGTACATATACTTGCCAAAGTACACCTGTGGAGGTCATAGGACAATTTGTAGGAGTCAGTTTTCTTCTTCCCCTCTTTGGAACCTCAGAGATTGAATTTAGGTTGTTAGACTTGGCAGTAAGCACCTCTACCCACTGAGTTATCTTACCAATCCATTTTTGTTCTTTTTTCTTTTTTTAAATTTTTAATTAAAAATTATTTATTATGTATAGTGTTCTGTACTGCAGGCCAGAAGAAGGCACCAGATCTCATTATATATGGTCATGGGCCACCATGTGGTTGTTGGAAATTGAACTCATGAACTCTGGAAGAACAGCCATTGCTCTTAACCGCTGAGCTATCTTTCTAGCCCTCCTTGTTTTTTCTTTTTCTTTTTTTTTTTTTTTTAAATTTATTTATTTACTATTTTTTTTTTTGTAGCTGTCTTCAGACACACCAGAAGAGGGCATCAGATCCCATTACAGATGGTTGTGAGCCACCATGTGGTTGCTGGGAATTGAACTCAGGACCTCTGAAAGAGCAGTCAGTACTCTTAACCACTGAGCCATCTCTCCAGCCCTCCTTGTTTTTTCTTTTGACATTCAAATTGTACCAATTTCATGCTATCTGGGTGGACGATCATGTTTGCTTGTTTCCTATCTCCACAAGATGTTCAAGACTTACAGCATATATCAGTGTATATGATGTGCTCATTGTCACTAGGAAGGTCTTGCTTCCTTTTCCTGGGAAAGCTAATAATAGCTATGTGTTAAATTTTTATGAGTTGACATCAGCACGTGTAATTTGATACCATACATGTCTCCAGTCTTTTTTTTTTTTTTTTTCCGAGACAGGGTTTCTCTGTGTAGCCCTGGCTGTCCTGGAACTCACTCTGTAGACCAGGCTGGCCTCGAACTCAGAAATCCACCTGCCTCTGAGAACTCCACCTGCCTCTGCCGCCCAAGTGCTGGGATTAAAGGCATGCGCCTCCAGTCTTTGTATTTTTATTGCTGGGCTTCTCTAACAGAAGGACATTGAGCTCCCATCATCTTTAACTTTTTAAAACAGTTTATTTTTTTTAATCTTATGTATATGAGTATACTGTAGCTGTACAGAGGGTTGTGAGTCTTCATGTGGTTGTTGGGGACTGAAGTTTTAGGACCTCTGTTTACTCTGGTCTACTCCGCTCGCTCAGTCCCTGCTTGCTTTGACCCAAAGCTTTATTTATTATATCTAAGTACACTGTAGTTGTCTTCAGACACACCGGAAGAGGGTGTCACATCCCATTACAGGTGGTTGTGAGCCACCATTCAGTTGCTGGGATTTGAACTCAGGACCTCTGGAAGAGCAGTCAGTGCTCTTACCTGCTGAGCCATCTCCCTAGCCCCCATCTTTAACTTTTACAGTCACTTGCCTTAGACTTCTTCGTACTCATAGTTAAATTGTAGTTGCTAATCACAGAAAAGAATTGTAGGTGTATTTGTTTGAACGTATCCATCTGTCCAGTTTTGTTTTAAGATAAGGCTTCTGTAGTTATTTCTATCATGGAATTCACTATGTAAGCCAGGCTGGCCTTGAACTCAGATCTGCCTGTCTCTACCTCCTGACTGCTGGGATTAAAGGCAAGCACCACCACTCTGGATTTTTATTGTGCCAAGTTCTCTCCTAGTCCAGGCTGATTTTGAAGTGGTAAGCAATCTTCCTGTTTCAGTTTCCTGAATGCTGGCATTATAGGCATGAACTCTTTATTTATTCAATTAACACATTTTTGAGTCAGAGTCTTAACTTACATACTTAAAAGTTCAGTCCCCAGCTATCTTGTTTTTTGAGTGAAGTTTATTGCCAGTATCCTGTGTTCACTAATTGCTTGAGTTGGGCACAGTAAGAGTCTACTTCTTCTAGTGGTGGTGTGTGACTTTAGTTGGACTAATCCGTTATTGCTCACAAATATCAAATACTATATGTATTGTGGGCAGCACAGATAGGGAGATAGACATAGATATGTCGCTTCTATAGTGGAAGAGCAGCAGTTACCAAGTAAACAAAGTGAGCTAGGAGAGCTAGTAAGTGGGAGTACAAAAATGAAAATCTTCAAGCAGACAAAAAGACCTACTCACATATTCTGAATGAGTTGCCTATGTTGATCTTAGTATAAGCACTGGGGCCGGGACTGAAAGGACAGAATGAATCTCTTGCTGTCCCCTTTGTATAGAGTTTGCTTTGGATTTTAGCTGAGTTAACTATTCAGCCACAGAGTTAGCATCTCTTTTCAGAATTTTCCATGTGCTAGAATTACAGCTGTGTGCTACCCTGCTTGATTGAGGAGAGAAGATAACTGCACAGCGGGTCCCTTTAAAAAAATAAAAATGAGAATGTTTAATAGGACAGCTGGAGACATTCTTAACCTTGTACTTTTCTGTATAAGAATACTAATACACATTATTGTTATATTTTTAACTAAGTATATCAGGGGTTTTACTTTTAAGTTCTTTAAAAATTCATTTGTTTTTTTTTTTTTTAAAGATTTATTTATTTATTATATGTAAGTACACTGTAGCTGTCTTCAGACACTCCAGAAGAGGGAGTCAGATCTCATTACAGATGGTTGTGAGCCACCATGTGGTTGCTGGGATTTGAACTCTGGACCTTCGGGAGAGCAGTCGGGTGCTCTTACCCACTGAGCCATCTCACCAGCCCCATTGGTTTGTTTTTAAAGAATTATTTATTTACTTTATGTGTCCACTGTAGCTGCCTTTAGACATGCCAGAAGAGGGCATCTGATCCCATTATAGATGGTTGTTTCTCACCATGTGATTGTTGGGAATTGAAACTCAAAATATCTTGAAGAACAGTCACTGCTCTTAATTATTGAGCCATTTCTCTACTTGATTGTTTGTTTTTTAAGACAGGGTTTCTCTGTGTAGCCCTCACCGTCCTGGAACTCACTCTGTAGACCAGGACCAAGCTGGCCTCTAACTCAGAGATCCAACTACCTCTGTCCCCTGACTACTAGTATTAAAGGTGTAAGTCACTACCACTCATCTTATTTTTTAAAAATTAGATTTAATTCATTTTTAAGTGTGTTTTGCTTGCATGTATGTGTACCACTTGCATGCCTGGTACCCAGGGAGGTCAGAAGATAATATCATATGTTCTGGAACTGGAGATACAGATGGTTGTGAATCACCATGTTGATGCTGGGACTCAAACCCAGGTTCTCTCAAAGCAACAGATGTGCTTAATTGCTGAGCCATCTCCACCCCATCTCATTGAGATGGTAAAGTGGGGCATCTGGTTGTGTTGCCAGGCTAGTACTTGATCCTCCAGTTTTAGTCTCCCAAGTATGATATTCGCTGCTTAGTGTACACATCTATTTCAAAGCATCTATTATTTTGAAATGTTTAGGAACTCACTTGGCATTTCTATGTGGAATTTGTATCCTTTGAACTTGAAGTTAGTTATTAGTTCTAGTAATTCTTTTCCCATATTTTTATTGATTCTTTGAAATATACTACTTAAGACAATCTTAGTATGCAGACCAGCTGACTTTGAACCCATGGAGAGCCTCCTTTCCCCCCTTTCTCAAGTGTTGTTATTAAAGGATTGTGTTACCGCTATAGATCCTGTCATCTGTGCTTTGTGAGTGCTAGAACTAAGAATGTACCACCAAGTCTGCTTTATGGCTACTGGGGAAAGAACCCAAGGCTTTGTTCATATGGTACTCAAATATCTGCTTACCAGCTGAGTTAGAGACACTCCCAGCCCTATACTTTGTCTTCTTATATGGAGTTTTTTAGTATTTTGTTGAAAGTTTTTACATCACTACTCATAAGTAATAATAATACTGCATAGTTTCCTCTCTTGTAATATCTCACTTTGATTTGATATCAGGGTAATAATGGCTTCATAAAATGAGTTAGGTAGTATCTTCTATTTTTAGATGAATTTACAAAGAATTCACATCCTTTTCTACATGTTTGTTATGATTAATGGTTAGAACATCTGGACTTTTGCTTTTCTTTGTGAGTCATTTTTGGTGAGTAATGTCTTCCATGTTTTAATTTTTCAAGACCCAAATTTATTAGTTTGTTAGCTTGTCACACAGTGTATGATTCATAGAATTTATTTATAATCTTTTTATTTAGTTAAGGGTTGGTAGTAGTAATCCTCCCTTTTACTTCTAGATCAGTCTATCCTAAAGTTTATTCTGTTTTCTTTGAACAATTACTCTTTTTCTTCCTTAATTTTTTTCCATTCCCTGTTTCATTAATTTCTGTTCTGTTCTTCTTTTTGCTTTTGTTTTAGTTTACACTTGTGTCTCCAGTATTTTAGATTTAATATATGCGTATGAATATTTTACCTTACATGGATTTGCACCACTGGCCTGCTTAATCAGTGCCCATGAGTGTCTGATCACCTAGAACTGTAGCTGTGGATGGTTGTGAGCTGCCCTGTGGGCGGCAGTGGTAGTCACCTGAGTTCTTCTATATGAGCTAAACCATTTCTCCAGCTTCTGTTGCCAACATTTTATAATGGCATGAAATATAGCTTATTAATAGTCGTCTTATATGCAGTGTCAGAGGCAGGTGGATGTCTGTGAGTTCAAGACCATCTTGGTCTACACAGTGAGTTCCATGGTAGCCAGAGCTACACAGGGAAATCCTGTCTTAGCTAACCAAAAAAAAAAAAAAAAAGACTTTTAGCATTACCAGTATTGCTGGTTTCATAGCTTCAAAATGGGCTTGGGAGACTGTAGGCATTCATATTTTGCTTTCATTCATTCATTATATTTATTTAAAAGACAGTAACTCTTCCTCTATAATCCTTGCTGATCTTGGACCTGCTATGTAGGCCAGGTTGGCTTCAAATTTGTGTTCATCTGCCTGCCCCTGCCTCATGAGTACTTGAATTACAGGCATGGGCCACATTGCCACTTTTGGTGTTTAATATATTGAAGAGTTGATAAATATTCTTTATTACTTCCCGTTTTTCAGATAAAATCTGTGGTTCTGGACTTACTTCTGATATGATGGACAATAACAAGGAAGAGGTAAGTAGAATTTTGAAGCATTTTAAAGATGATTAATTATGAACAGAGTATTTGTCTTTACTGCTTCCAATGTCCTAGCATTTAAGGCTAATGTTGTATACATTTATTGTTAGGAAACTTTAGTTTGTTTGTTGTTAAATTTGTGGAGGTGCCCATTTTATCATGCAGTTCATTTTAGCAGTTTACTTGAGGTCAGAAAGGGCTTGCCAATTAATAAGATATTTAATCATCATTATGTTTTATCATTTTGAAGTACCCATTGTGGAAAGGGCTCTAGAACTTTGAGATTTTATTTCCTTTTTCATAGGCAGGCTCTCTGTATCCTTGGCTTTCCTGGAACTCTCAGAGATCCACCTGCCTCTGTCTCCTGAGTGCTGAGACTAAGGGTATTGCCACCATGTCCTCCTGCTTTTAAGATTGTCCAAAGTACTATATCCAGAGTTTCTAAGGTTTATCCTAATAACATGCACTGAGGTCCTTCATCTTTCTTGCAGAACTACATTTTTTTGAAATTGTTTTCTTAAGATTTATTTATTTATTTATTTATTTATTTTATGTGTATGAGTACACTGTAGCTGTACAGATGATTGTGAACCTTCATGTGGTTGTTGGGAATTGAATTTTAGGACCTCTGCTCGCTCTGGTCAGTCTGACTTACTCCACTTGGCTCCGCTTGCTCAGGTCAACTCCACTTGCAAAATCCTTGCTCGCTCTGGCCCAAAGATTTATTTATTATTATACATAAGTACGCTGTAGCTGACTTCAGACACACCAGAAGAGGGAGTCAGATCTCATTATGGATGGTTGTGAGCCACCATGTGTTTTCTGGGATTTGAACTCAGGACCTTCGGAAGAACAGTCAGTGCTCTTACCTGCTGAGCCATCTTGCCAGCTTACAGAATACATTTTAAGAGAAACTATTTTGTCCCATTTATCAGAGAAGAATAGTACCTTTTAAATCCTTAAAAACCTCCTGTCTCTCATAAACCTCACTAGTTCTGCTCCTTTCTTTTGTGTTTGTTGGAGGTTAAATATTAAGATCATGGTAAACTTTGTATTCTTTCTCACATTCTTAGCTTGTAATTGTTATTATTTCAAGAGAAGTAGCTCAGTGATAGAGTGAGAATAAACTCAGTGATGGCGTGCTTTTGTAACCACACACACACACACACACACACACTCCATAAATAAAAACATCCAGAAGGATCAGGCATGGTAGGCATCCCTACTACTCTGATTCTAGAGGTGGGCGGGTCTCTGAGTTCAAAGACAGCCTGGTCTTCATAGCAAGTTCCAGGTCAGCTGAAGCTACATGATGAGATCCTGTCTCAAAACAAAACAAAACAAAACAGTAGTAAAAAGAAAACAGAAGAGCTAGGCTGTAGTTCAGTGTCAGAACACATGCTAAAGGTTCGGCCTTAGGGCCACTCCCCTATTAGCACTAGAAATTTTATTTGTTGGCTTGATGTTGTGCTGGTGACTACAATTACCGTGTTAGTAAAATATGAAATTATTAAATGTTTGAAACTTTGAAAAAACAAAACAAGTCTTAATAGAAAAACACATGCTGGGTGTCTTGGTTTACATATCTCTTACCCCTTCACTTCCCCAAAAGAGACAAATTGAATCTTTTGTCAAGGAAACTCAGTTGTAATGAGAATTAGGAGTTTTATGGGTAGGGGTGGGGATGGGGTTGGTGGCCTGGTGATGTTTGGGCTGAACCCAGGGCTTTACAGCTTTACCACTGAGGGACATTTTTAGCCTCAGAATTTGATTTAGAAGGATTTTGAAAGAAGACTTTGGGCGTAAGAATAACATTTTGTTTTATTTTTAGACAAAAAGATCCTTCTGTAGAGGTGTTGAGACAAATTTACTCACCTTTTTGCTTGATTTTTCTTTTCGTGTCCAGGGAGCTAGCACCTCAGAAAAATCCCGATCTTCAGGTTCATCAAGGTCAAAGAGGTAGGGTGATGTTGAGAGAAGTAAAATGTTTTCTTTTTTTCTTATTTGGTTTACTAGTTCTTTCTCTTTTTAAAGATTTATTTATTTATTATATCTTAAGTACACTGCAGCTGTCTTCAGACACTCCAGAAGAGGGCATTAGATCTCCTCCTTTCGGATGGCTGTGAGCCACCATGTGCTTGCTAGAATTTGAACTCAGGACCTTCGGAAGAGCAGTTGGTGCTCTTACCCACTGAGCCATCTCACCAGCCCTGGTTTAGTATTTCCAAAAACACAATCGTTTTTTTATGAAATTACCATTTTTTAAAAAAAATAATCCATTATACAAATTGAGATGCTTAGAGATGAGTACTATAATGTAATAAATTCTATTTGATTTATTGTATTGAGGTTTCAGTTGAAAGGAAATTTTACAGCAGGATTTCTATAATTAGTGATGCTTGTAATGTATATTGCTTTACAGAGAAGAGAAAGGAGAAATGGTGAATTTCTCTTACCATGATGTGGAGCTTTACGGTTTAAGAGTTATCTGATGCCTGGGAGGGAAGGAGTCATTTCACTTGTATGTTATAGGAAGTTGAAGAAGTGCTATGTCTTTTCTTTTGAATTCCCAAACAATTTATAAGGACAGGAACCATTTCTAGGTATACTTAAGATTCACTATTCCATGGTTTGGCAGTCCTTTCTAGAAAATTTCTTGCTTTTGCCATTCCTATATACTACTATCTCATATTAAAAAACAATTACTTATTATTGATGTAGTGTCTAATTTCCTTAAAAATGCACCTGCTACCAGAATGAAGTATGTGTTCAGTTAGAATCTCTAGTGATCTGATAAAGAGATATTTGCTTCCATTAGTGACTCTGATGGTATCCTGAGAGTAATGGTCTTGCTATATTGCTCCAATAGTCAGAAATGCCCATAACTCTATGACCATAACTCTTTTATAGGAAACCTTCAATTGTGACAAAATATGTAGAATCTGATGATGAAAAACCCACGGATGAGAATGTAAATGAAAAAGCTGCTAGTGAGAATTCAGAAAATGACATTACTATGCAAAGCTTGCCAAAAGGTAATCTGTATTAATTTTTCACATGAAGTTAAATTGAAATATATTTTATTATGACTGTTATACATTGCTAGTGGTCTGGAAATAATGTGTAGTTTGGGAATGGACGTATATGTTATTCAGTTAGGTAAGACAATTCAGCTAGTTTAGAAAAGAACAAAATCTAACATTTTTTTCATAGATTTTTTTTTAATAAGGGGATGACAAACTTTCCAAATTACATTTGAGTGTGGAAATAGGTTTAAGGGCTTAAGGTACTAAGTGTTGATGTTAATGTCAGTGATCTTGCCTATTTAAAACTGCAATGGCTGTTCCTGAAAACAGAAAGCATTTTGAAGTCTATTTCTTACTGACTTTGTTTTTGTGTAGTGCTGAACGTTACGCTCAGAGCCTTTTGCATGCTAGGTCAGTCTTAATGCATTCTGGTTTTTCCTAAGAATGTTAACTGTTAATAGATTTAGGGAAGACTCTTGAAGTTACTCTTTAAACACGCGTTGCCACAGACCTTTTGACTGTGGTAGTCCTACCTGTGAAGTGCCATTGATGAGATTGGAGAGAAGAAAATGCCAAGTGGACCTTGGACTCTGTGTTCAAGAGCGAGAGTAGTGTGATTAGATGATGAGAGAGTGATAAAGGTCTTAATGTTTTTAAGGTGTTTCAAATTGGAACTTTTGTTTTCCTTTGTTAAATAATATGTTCTAGTCTCTTAGCATATATTTTATAGCAGTATTTACTAAACCTCTGTTTATATTTATGCTTTATGACTTCTCAATTATGGAAGTTTGTTGAATGTCAGTATGAGAGATTGTGCTTCACTTAACAAGATAAACTAGAATAATTAGGATTTTAAAAAAAGATTTATTTATTTTATGTATATGGGTACACTGTAGCTGTATAGATGGTTGTGAGCCTTCATGTGGTTGTTGGGAATTGAATTTAGGACCTCTGCTCGCCCTGGTCAACCCCGTTTACTTTGGTCGGCCCTGCTCACTCTGTCCCTGCTCTCTCTGACCCAAAGATTGATTTATTATTATGAATAAGTACACTGTAGCTGTCTTCAGCCACACTAGAAGAGGGCATCAGATTTCATTACAGGTGGTTGTGAGCCACTATGTGGTTGCTGGGATCTGAACTCAGGACCTTCAGAAGTACAGTCAGTCAGTGCTTTTAACCACTGAGCCATCTCTCCAGCCTCTAGGAATTTTAAGATAAAGAAAAATGAATAAAATGAAATGAGAGTGATGGAAAGAAGAAAAGGGAGAAGAAATTGCTGATGACTGTAATTTCTTGGTTTTTACAAGTTATCTTTAGCAATTTCATGAATTTGTTTGGTGGCTAACAGCAGAAACCACTAATGTGGGAGTTTGCTTTCTAATGGTGGTTACCCACTTTTGATTCTTGTTGTCCCTGGTGCTTCAGGTGTTCCGGAGAACTCGGAATCCAAACATTTCTTCTAATGAGACTGTAGCTGGAAGTTGCTATATGATATTACAAACCTGACCTAAGTTTAATTCTGATATTTAAATACCAAGAACTGCTTTCTAAGCTTACTTTTGGGTGATTATTTTCATTGTTACTGTATTGAATATGTATACACAGCTGACTGTCAATGAATTACCTCATTCAGTCCTCCAAATCAGTGGTTCTCAACCTTCCTAAGTTTTTCATCCATTAATGTAGTTCCTCATATTGTAGTGACCCCAATCATAAATTTATTTTCGTGGCTACTTCATAACTGTAATTTTGCTGTTTTTATGAATTGTAATGTAAATATCTGTATTTTTCCAATGGTCTTAGGCAACCCCTGTGAACATGTCGTTTGACGCCCCGAGGGGGTGGTGAATCTCAGGTTGAGAACCACTGTTGTAAACAATGTAATATAGTAGTTATTGCTTCTAGACTGTTAGAAGTTTAGGATCAAATTCAGAGCTCAAGGGATTTTTTATTTCTGTGAAGCACAGATTTTAGCTCAGGCCTGTCTTAAGCCAGTGCTAGTGGATCCTCTTGCTACCACAGCTTTGCTTTTGTTTAGAACACTCTTCAGGAAGAAGCACTAGTTCTTAAATCTTGAGAGCTCTTTGCAAACCCTGGGGCTTCTCTGAAAGTACGTACAGGAAGTGATTGTTATTTACAACTACCAGTTTTGGGATGTGAGTCTTTAAGTTTACCGTAGTGGACTGTAATCAGTCCTCTGTGCCCTCCCGGCCTTTTTTATACTTCTCTGTTTAATTATTAACACTAACTAGATGGCAATAGTTTGCTAAAATCTACTTGGTGCTTTTACACATCCCTGTGTTTCATATGGAACTCTGACAACTCCCTGCATTGAGTTAAATTGTTCTTATAATGGCCAGTTTAGTACTAAGCCCAGTAATGCACATAAATGTTGAGGCTTGGACCTTTTCTTTTTTTAAAGATTTATTTATTTATGTATATGAGTATACTGTAGCTTTCTTACGCCACACCAGATGAGGGCGTCAGATCTCATTACAGATGGTTGTGAGCCACCATGTGGTTGCTGGGAATTGAACTCAGGACCTCTGGAAGAGCAGCCAGTGCTCTTGACCACTGAGCCATCTCTCCAGCCCCAGCTTGGAGCTTTTTTATGATGTTTGTTGTATTTGTTTTCTCCTCAGCCTGGAGGTTTTAGTTAGGATAGTCTTTCTAAAACATTTTAATAGACATCAACAAATGGTCTCATTCTACGGTTAATTGGTTGACTACTTCAGTTTTAAGTGTCTTAAAGTGACATTCTGTTTAAAGGACTATGAATGCCGGTGAAGCTTTGATGTACTCCGGGGGAAATTGTGTAGACTAGGTACAGCAGCAATAGAGTGAACTTTACTGTTTCCTACCCTCCACAAGCTCCTCCCTCCAAAGCAAGGTTGAAGAACTCTTAAAAATCTTTAAAATTCTTTTTCTAATTTGGACTGTGAGAAAAATAGGCTGTCTTTCGCTTTCTGCCAGTTACTTTAGACTGTTTAGGGAACCTGGCATGAATGGTCATTTCATAAGAGCTTTTTTCATAGGCACTGTAAACACCGGGAGCTGGGTTGAGGCTTTCTATTTGACTGACACATTTCTTTTAGTTCATAATACCTCCCTCCTGTTTTTATGAACTAAACTTCAACAAGTAATTTGATTGCTGCCACTTGGCCCGTTTACTACTACCCCGTGGTCCTTATACAAATACTAAAAGCTTGACAGAAACAAACTATGTACCAGCAATGTTGGCTTTATCTGAAGTCTTGCACTTCACTTGCACATTTCATATGTGTAATTGGTTTTTTAAATGAAATCATTCTAGGTACAGTGATTGTACAGCCAGAGCCAGTGCTGAATGAAGACAAAGATGATTTTAAAGGGCCTGAATTTAGAAGCAGAAGTAAAATGAAAACTGAAAATCTCAAAAAACGCGGAGGTAAATACAAGTGAAAATGAAACATGAGTTTAAATTGCTGTCTATGACCATTTTGGAAAATCTCATATGCTTACTAAAAATACCTCCATTTTTCTGCCCATTGTTTAGTAAAAGCACTACTTAAAAATAATTTCTGTTTCTCTTTGCGCTCTGAAGCAGAAAAGGTTAAAGTCCATTTCTCAAAAACACCTTTGCCTTCAGTGGCTACTAATTGTTGCTTAGCACTTCTCCACATACTGGTTCTAGAGGACATATATGCCAGAAAAGCATGAGTGTGCCCTCCAGTGGAAGCAATTTCAAATTTGTAAAACTTTGCCTGTGGCCTCCTTCAGGTAACTTCATCCATACTCTGAATAATGCTATGGACAGTGATAGAGCATCAAATTAGGTGTTAGTTGCCGTACTTATTTAAAATACCAACACCTTCATTCCTGACAAGTTAGAATTTCTGGATGAGCTCAAGAATGTTCCCCAGTTTGTTCTTCATGGATGCCATAGAAGTCATTGCAACACTAAGTAGAGGAGATGGGAGCTGGAGTGATGAACTCCTTTCGTTGGTCTGTCCTTCCACTCTTGGTTTTCCCTCATACACGGCCAGAGGAAGAGCGTGGAGAGAATTTACTTAGAAATCTATCATAGTTGAGTTTCTGCCCCACTTTTTGTGTATGGTTTTTAAATAGTACCTATATATAGTTTTTGGGCAGAATAATAGAGTCAGAATCTGTAACTATAAGAGGAATGACTCTTTCAAAATTAGAACATGGCAAATCTCCAAGTAAAAGTGTTATAGACGTGTCCCTTTAATATTTTTATAGTACATAATTATGAAATTATGTTGAGATTTTTAAAGAATTTTAGATTTGTATTTTATGATACGATTATTTCAATAGAACTAGCAAAATATTTTCTATACTTAAGATAATATCAATTTATTAAATTTTGTTAGGTTGCAGGTGAATCAAGGGATTGTTGTTTAGTCCTTTGTCCACAAGAGGGTGTTCTACCCCTTTTGAACATAAAGAGTATAATCAGAGTCCTCAAATTTGTAGTAGGGAAGCTGCCATTTCAACAACAAAGCGAAGGTACTGTTTTTCAACCTTAATCACCATATTAATAGTAATGGTAAGGATCAGTAGCACTTTATTTATTTTGTTTATCTATCCTGTAGCAAAGTCAAATAACTGGACAGTACTGTTTTAAGACTAATGTTTGGTGGTGTCTTTTGTGAAGACACATTAGATCAGTCAGTGTCTGAAATGTGGAAACAGCTTGAAGACAGAATGAAAGAAGGAGCTACTGTTGCTGGAAAGTGAATTCCTAGTGCCAGTTTGGTATGCTGCAGTACTTGGGTTTAGAGACGTGTTGCTGGAATTTTATTGGATACTTACCGTAAGAATATCACCATCATGCTTAAGGGTCTGTTTCTTTTGTAGTAGTATGGTCATTCCTAAATATTTTATGTTTATTTTCATCTTAGTGATTTATATGTCTAAGCTATCAGAAATCTCAGCAGATATAATAAGATACAATCTTAGGGTTTCTAATACTTTTATATGTGAATAAACTAGTGGTTTGAGGTAAAGCATGGCTATAGTTAGCATTCAAGACATTTTGGAAGATTAGTTCCCAAATGGAACAGGAATTTAGAAAACTGTGAGGAATGTAAACTATATCAAATAATCTTAATTTGGAACAAAAATATGGCACAATAGCAAAGCAAAAGTACATTTAAAGAATTTAATTATAGCTTGTTTTAATATACTTTGCCCGCTTAAATTGTTTAAAGTATTTATTACACAATTTTTCTACATGGCAAAAATATTTTATATTCCTTAAAACCACTAAAATACGTTGAGCTAATAAATGCTAGTGCCTTTTACATTTCCACAGTTACACTCTTTTAAGAATCAACTTTCAGCCTACATGTATAGGAACAAGTACATGAAGTAACATTTCAACATTTTACCACATTTACTTCAGATCTTACTTAAATAAATACTCAGTTCTTTTCCCATCCATTTTCCCATCTTCCTGCCCCACAGGTAATGGTGATCTTAATGTTTTATGCATGTGCATGGATATGCATGGCCTTTTATATCTCAATGTGAGTCAAAAACAATTTTCATTGAAAAAAGTATAAAAAGTAGTATGCTGCTTATATGCTTTGGAAGCACTGTGTTTTTGAAATTTATCCATGCCATGACTACATGGGTTCAGTTTGACTGTCCATACAGTGCTGGACTAGTATAGTTCTCAAACAGGAAACAGTTCTTATCCTCAGCTCTGACTTCTTTTGCACAGGACAGAAAAACATCTCCAAAGGACCACCAAGTTAAACAAAAAATAAATTCATGTGTAATATATACACAAGAGTACCTGGATGTTTAATCAATAAATTTAACATTAAATGAATTTTCAAAATGGAGCTTTTATTTTATCTTAAATCAGTATTTAAAACATTTGTATTTTTTTAAAATAACAGATTACAAGCATCTAAGATGAAAACCATTGACATAAGACACTGATTTCACATAAGATATTAGCAGCATATATAGTAAAGTCTCTTTCTGAAAAAAGTGTTATTGTGTTCTTTTAAAACACCAACAAATAAAGATACAGTAATATTTTGATCCATGGTGCTTTGAACCTTAAAACTAACAAAATTACGTAACAGAATTAAATGATGAGAAATATATTATGGTGTTTTGTCTTTTATTTAGGGATAGAGACCGTCACTCATTACCATTTACCTCCTTTTCATTTTTGAATGTACACTTCTACACTGATTTACTTTGAAGGATTGTCACACTGTGTGATTTGGATCAAGGCCTTGATTGCATTTCAAGATCATTTCTAAAGAATTGTCTTAAGAGATTTAAATGTATTGTTTAGATGTGGGAATTGCTGTCTGTTGTCTGACTCTCCCGTTTCTTAACCTTCTCTGTCTCTGTCTTTGTTTCTTTCTGTCTCTGTCTCTTTCTTTCTCTGTCTCTCTCTTGTGACAGGGCATCACTATGTAGCTCACGTTAGACTCAAATTCCTGGGCTCAAGTGATCCTCCTGTCTCAGCCACCCAAGTTGCTGAGATTCCAGGTCTGTGCCTGATTTTGTTTTATTTTCGAAGAGTCTTGCAATGATTTGATATTCTCAGAATGAGAAGGACTGCCTTGACATAACCAGCCAGGGATTAAGAGTAAACCAGGAGGGGCCAGAGTGATAACTCAGTGGTTAAAAAGCATTGGTTGCTCTTCAAGAGTATCCATGTGGTTCACAAGGGATTTGATATCCTCTTTTGACCTCTGAGACTACTAGAAGTAGTACAGGCAAAGGCCCTATACACATAAATAATTATAGAAAGTGTATAAGAAAATATGAGGCAGGTGAAGTTTTCTGCTTCTTTTCCTGAATAAGTTGTCTTCACCCCGTTTTCTTGCAGTAAATAGAAAATAGAGCTGACCTCTCCCACCCTCTCAGGCATTCTGCTTGCTGATAAGAAGATGTTGTGTTTGAATTTGTCACAATGTCATGTGTGCAAATAGTAGACATTATTGATAAGGTAAAGGTTATCAAGTAAACATAGAAAGAAGGTCATTGGTGATTAGTAATGTTGAAGTAAATTTTGGGAATTGTTAATACCATAAATTACCATCTTGATAGAATCTGTGCAAACAATTGTATTTAAGAAACCAAACCTTCATGGCATGTCTAACTGAACTGTAAAATTGAAAAAGACTTGGTTTCTCCTTTGCCATTTACTTTTCCATTCCCTATGAACTGATACGGAATTTGTTTGCAAGGCATTAGCAAATGACAGAGCTCTTGAATCTGGGTGTGGTGGTGTATGCCTATAATCCCAATACTGTGGAGATTGAGGCAGGAGGGCTGCTGTGAGTTGTAGACTAGCATGGGCTACATTTCAAGTACCAGACCGGCCAGGGCTACCTAGCAAGAATGTGTCTCGAGAAACAAAGAGCTTTTGATTATGATTTTTAAGGAATTTTTCATGGTGTCTCTTTAGATTCTGCCAACTTAATAAGTGAGTTGTGCACCTGTATGGTGAATGTAGTTAGCATGTATGATTCATCTCAAAATTGGTCAAGTCTGTTATGGTGTTTGAAAAGGTCAGTAAAACTACCCTTTTAACCTGTGTCCAAGACATTTTCCCACGGATTATGAACTCTAGTGTTTCTAATGCCATATGAATGTAACTCTGTGAGTCATGATCATTCTTTGCTCCTAGAAGATGGACTTCATGGGATCGTGAGCTGCACAGCTTGTGGACAGCAGGTCAATCATTTTCAAAAAGATTCCATTTATAGACACCCTTCACTCAAAGTCCTCATCTGTAAGGTATGTATACATTTGTTGAGAAGTGGTTTTGCCCTTTGGAGGGTTCCCAGTGGATGAGGAATGAGAATGGCCGTATGTAAGACATATTGTGCTCATGAGCTTACAGGAAGCTTTGAATTTATGAGATAGAAATTGAAACCTAAAATAGGAGTAAGAGTTGGTTAAGTGGGATTATTTTACTTTGTTCTAGATGTTTGGTGTGGTGTTCAGAGGTTGGGAGGTGAAGGGGAGGGGAGACTTACTGTATTTAAAACCTGCAGTTCCTGTGTGTACATATATGTGATTTATAACTTTCTGTCTTCCATATCCTCCTTCTCTAAATCTCCATGTCAAACACACCTTCAATATGATTAGGAAATAAAAGATTTTAGAAAGTGTTTCATATATGGTAATTATAATGTTAATAGTATTTGTGTACTTTTTTATTAGGAAAAACCTGGATTGAGTTTCAGAGAGCTTTGATACCAAGGTTTCAGGATCTCCAGCTCATGTTGGATTAAGAACAGTTCTATGTTAGCTTGTTTCCCAATGAAAATGTACTCCTTCAGTCAGTATATGTGTTGCCAAAGCGAGCACACTCCTTCAGTCAGGATTGGTGATACACACCTTAATCCTAACACTTAGGAGGCAGAGCAGGTGGATCTATGTGGATTCCATCCCAGACTGGTTTACATAGTAAGTTCCAGTGAGACCCTGTTTCCTTTGAACTACAGAGGAAGGACATAAGAAACATGTCGGATGAATGTTTGATAGATTTTGAAATCCTCACCTCTACCAAGCTTAATTTGGTTACATGTTTTCCCCTTTCTTGAATTCGTTTGATCCAGAGTTCTATCCAAAGTCCCTTTTGTTGTAGTGTTCAAATGTTTTATTACTGGGTTTGCTACTTGCTCTCTTTGCCTATATACTTGCCTTTTTTCCATGGGGCCTGTATGTCACGTACTGACATGTCACTAATAACATGTCATTTGTCTTTCCTAGTCCCAGTGGAAAAGAATTGGTTTAATGAGACTTGCATTTGAATGCTTTCTTTGCATCTTACCCAGTTATGTTAGTTATTGGATATTACTTACCTGTTAATGAACCTCAGACTTCCCCATGAGATTTAAAAATACTATATATTGTTAATTGCTTAACTGTAGCCATAGTGTTTATATATACTAACTGTTAAACATTTTAAGTAGCAGAAGCATACGTCTTTGTTTAGAACTTTGGTAGCTAGTTAGAAATGTGTTTACTATGTAGCTTGTCTTTTTGTATACTATTATATAAGGGATAGTGGTTCTTGATGACAATTCCAGTTCAAGATTTCAAGGAGGCAGTTTCTTGAAATAGTCCAGTGTTTAAAGTATCGGGTAGTATAGTGTTCTTGCTTTTATCACTTAAAACATGCACAACCCTTTCACATTTTAATGGCTTTGAAGTAAGATTTGTGACTTGTATATTTTGAATAATTTCCCCTTCTCTTTTCTTTGAATAGAACTGCTTTAAGTATTATATGAGTGACGATATTAGCCGTGACTCAGATGGAATGGATGAACAATGTAGGTAGGTAATAAATTCTCATTTAAGATTAATTGTTGTCTATTTTGGGATAATTATCAACTTCATTAGATTATGTTTTTCTCCCCTAAGGCATGTTTTGTTTTTGTTTTTTATTTTTTTGTGTATAACAGTCCCCACAGTTCTGGAACTTGCTTCATAGACTAGCCTGGCTTTGAACTCACAAAGATCAACCTGCCTCTGCTTCCCAAATGTTGTCATTAAAGGAATGCAGTATCACTCTTGCTAGATTCATGTTTTAATTTTTTTTTTTAAATTTTAAACCATGTGTCTTTATGCGTTTGTGTCTATGTGTGATCATGAGCAATTGTGTACATTTGCCCTTGGAAATCAGAGGCTCTAGTGAGCTGTCTGATAGGGGTGCTGGGAACCAAACTTCCTTCTGCTGCAAGAGCACTATGGTCTCTTTAACTCCTGAGCCATCTATCCAACCCTAGTAGATCCATGTTTTGTAGAGTTTTCCTTGCTATGTTTAGTTGTTGGTTGTCTTTTACCACAAACCCTTGTTTAGTTTTACATTTCAGATAAAAGTAAGCAGACCATGTAAATTACTACTTTAAAGATGCTTGTAGGAAATCTTAAATTCTTTTATCAACAAAGACATGAAAATTCCTTTCACTAGAAATAACATTTGAATCCTTAAACCATTTCAGATGGTGTGCAGAAGGTGGGAACTTGATTTGTTGTGACTTTTGTCATAACGCCTTCTGTAAGAAATGCATCCTGCGCAACCTTGGTCGAAAGGAGTTGTCTACAATAATGGATGAAAACAATCAGTGGTATTGCTATATTTGTCAACCAGAGCCTCTACTGGACTTGGTGACTGCGTGCAACAGCGTATTTGAGAATTTAGAACAGTTGTTGCAACAGAATAAGAAGAAGATAAAAGTTGACAGTGAAAAGACTAGTAAAGTCTGTGACCAAACATCCAAATTTTCTCCAAAGAAGAATAGTTCTAGTTGTAATGGAGAAGAAAAAAAGTTAGAGGAGTCCTGTTCGGGTTCTGTAAGCTCCACTTACTCTTACTCAGCACTATCTGTGCCCAAAGAGATGATTAAGAAGACGACAAAACTGATTGAGACTACATCCAACATGAACTCCAATTACATTAAGTTTCTAAAACAGGCAGCAGATAATTCAGAAATGACTTCTGCTATGAAGTTATGTCAACTTAAGTCTTTTAAATCTGTGTTGGATGATATCAAGAAGGTTCATCTTGCATTAGAAGAAGATTTGAATTCAGAGATCCAAGCTTTGGATGATGCACACAAAGAAAAAAATACCAAAGAGCTTAAAAGCACAGATGCTAAGTCTGAAACAAAAATGGGAAAAGGGGAAAAATCCTATTCTACAGAAAAGAAAGAGTTTTTAAAGTTAGATGCTAGATCATCAGTAAAGGCAATAGATGGTGAAGAGCAGAGAGCACACAAAAGTACTAGTGGGGAACATAAGGGTTCAGGTAGGAAAGATGGCTCTCAGTATGAACCCACTAACACTCCTGAGGATTTAGATATGGATATTGTGTCTGTTCCTTCCTCAGTTCCAGAAGACATTTTTGATAGCCTTGAGAGTGCTATGGAAGTTCAGAGTTCAGCTGATTATCAAGGAGATGGCAACAGTGGGACTGAGCCAGAACTGGAGAGCTCCTCTGTAAAATTAAATGTTTCTTCAAAAGACAGCAGAGGAAATATTAAGTCAAAAGTCACAGCGAAAGTAAGAAAAGAATTATTTGTTAAACTTACCCCAGTTTCCCTTTCTAATTCCCCAATTAAAGGTGTTGACTGTCAGGAAGTGTCACAAGAGAAGAATGGTCGTAAAAGTTCTGGGGTGGCCCGCAGCTCAGAGAAATGTAGACCCAGAGAGGAAATTAGTGATCATGAAAACGATGTCAAAATACTTTTAGAAGACACCGATCTCCGAAGATCCCCACGTGTAAAAACTACACCTTTGAGGCGACAGACAGAAACCAAGCCTGCAATGTCGAATTCAGATGAAGAAAGTAATGGAACTATGAAGGAGAAACAAAAGATGTCAGGTCCAATAAGAAAAAAGGATAAGAGAAACTCCTCTGACTGTGCTACTGATAACCCTAAACCTCATAAGGTACCCAAAGCTAAGCAACCAGTGATTGGGGATCAGAATTCCGATTCTGATGAAATGCTAGCAGTCCTCAAAGAGGCAAGTCAGATGGGGCATAGTTCTTCCTCAGACACTGACATTAATGAGTCACAGATGAATCATAAAGGTAAAACAAGGAAAGATGATAATGGAAAAAGGAAACGGAAAAATTCTACTTCTGGGTCAGATTTTGACAGTAAAAAAGGACAATCAAGTGAAACCTCTATTATCTCTAAAAAGAAACGCCAGAACTACTCAGAGTCCTCTAACTACGACTCAGAGTTAGAGCGAGAGATCAAAACCATGAGCAGAATTGGGGCTGCCAGAAAAAGTGCTGCAGATAAAAAAGAAGAGGACTCTTCTGAAGATGAAAAACAAGGCAAAAAAGTAGTGCATAGTGGAGGGCATGAGAGGGCGAAGACAACACAAGAAGGGTCGTCTGCTGATGACACTGGTGACACTGAAGGCAGGCGGGGAGGGAGTTGCTCCATAGCAGGAGGTTCCGTTGAGAAAGTCAGGAGTGGAGTAGAATTCCGAGAGATGCTTTGCAAACCTGGTGTTTCCTCTGATGGTGCTGAAAAGCCTTCGGTGAGAGAGGAGAATGTGAATTCCCCTGAAGACAAAAGAGCCTCTAAAACTAAAGAAAAGACTAAACATCTGAGAACCAGACCAAGTAGAAAATTAAAGAGCGGATCATCTGATGGCGCTGATAGATTTCCAAAGAAAGAGCAGAGCGATGAGTCTTCAGAAGGCGAAAAGAAGCAGAGCAGACAGAGACCTGGAACAAAAGGAAAGAAAGCTGCAGACTTAAAGGGAGAAACAGTGAAGCGAGAGCAGGAGTGTGAGTCTTCCTCTGATGGGACCGAGAGATTGCCGGAGGAAGAAGAAATTGGTCCTTTTTCTAAAGGCATAAAGCAAAGTAAAACTGACACAGCTGATGGAGAAAAGAAAGGCAAAAAATGGAAAGATAAATCATGTGAGAAGAAGGAAGAATTATCTGATAGTGTTGATAAATTGCCAGGAAAAGGGGATAGTTGTGACTCTTCCGAAGATAAGAAGACCAGGAATAGAGTGTCTCTGAGAGAGAAGAAACGATTCAGCTTGCCTGCAAAGAGTTCAGGGAAGAGGCCAGAGTGTTCATCATCAGATACTGACAAGTCCTTGAAAGGAGAGGGTTGTGACTCCACTGAAAAGAGACCGAGAAGAATTGACTTGAGAGAAAGAAGAAACTCCAATTCAAAGAGAAACACCAAGGATGTAAAGAGTGCTTCATCCTCTTCTGATGCTGAGGGAAGCTCAGAAGATAATAAAAAGCAGAAGAAACAAAGAACTTCAGCCAAAAAGAAGCCAGGCAATACGAAGGAGAAAAAAAGAAACTCCTTAAGAGCAACTCCTAAAAGGAAGCAAGTAGACATTACTTCTTCATCTTCTGATGTAGGGGATGATGATCAGCATTCTGCAGGCGAGGAAAGCAGCGATGAACAGAAAATCAAACCCGTGACTGAAAACCTAGTGCTGCCTCCACACACTGGATTTTGTCAATCTTCAGGTATGCAAGAATAAATTCCAACTTTAGAGTTTATAATCTGCCCCCCCTTTAGAGTTTCATTTTTTTTTTAAAGATTTATTTATTTATTATATGTAAGTGCACTGTAGCTGTCTTCAGACACTCCAGAAGAGGGAGTCAGATCTCGTTACGGATGGTTGTGAGCCACCATGTGGTTGCTGGGATTTGAACTCTGGACCTTCGGAAGAGCAGTCGGGTGCTCTTATCCACTGAGCCATCTCACCAGCTTAGAGTTTCATATTGTTGATTTTTTTCCCCTCGGGTGAAATGCAGAGTTAGTGTTGAAGAGAAGCCCATGGGAAATGTATGTAGACATTTACTGTAGATGTTCGCTTATTTGGACGCCATCATTGGAGGGCATTTCAAGCATCATCAGGTACACCAAATTGTTGGCTAAGCAACAGAAACAGTCGCCATTTAATGTGTTTCTCTGAAATAATATGTAGTAGTTTATAAAGTTAAACAACTTGATGCTGTTACCCAACCTGGGGTATCCCAAGAAATCCACTTTTGCTATCTGTTGTTTCCCCAGGGGCCATCAAAAATAGCAAAATTTATAGTAAAAAAATTAAAATTTATTTATTCATTGTGGCCACATTGGAAAGGACAGAGATCCCAGTGACACCCCTCTCCCCTCAGCCATGTCTTGTCTTCTGAAATGAGTAAGGTTTATAGATGGCCAGGGATATATGCACATCTAGGTTTTCTTGGTCATGCTGTGGTCCCCACTCACTGTTGACCTACCAATTAGTCCTTAGTCAGTCTTATCCCACAAGGTGTTTTCTTTTTGTTTGCTTTTAAAGTATGGAGTGCCTCATGTATGTGTGTGTGTGTGTGTGTGTGTGTGTGTGATCCTTATGCAGGGGCAATGCTAATTTTTCCCTGTATCATTCTAATTTTCCTGTATGTGCTACTAGTGTGAGCACCTACTTGGTGTTATGACAAGTTCTTAGAGCTGTGGAACCTCTTTTCCCAGAGCCAAGTGCTCCTTTTGGTTAGCCCTGGGCTCCTAGCCTTTTCCTTGTCCTAGCATTAGATTCCTAGGGAAATTGGTGATTCCTGGGAAAAATTGCTATTTTGTGGATCTAGTTTTCAGTAGTCTGCCTGAGGGACACTTAATGTCTCCATTTTCCTTCTGCCAGGCTGGTTCTGGTGTCAGTAATTTAATAGGTATTTATTCATGTAGTGGTGCTGAGTGCTTGATACTGGTATAACTTGGCATATAAAAGTTTTGGCTACTTTGCTCTGAGATTTTGTTTTTTAAGTAAAAAGATTATTTTGTGTCCCATAAAATTCCCTGAACATTTAAAAAAAAAAAAAAAGATGGGCCCATATAAACAAAGCTAGTCTTGACCAACCAAGTTAACTGAGGCCGGTCACTTCTCTGAATATTGTTTTGATATTTGATGGCAATCATTCCCATGGCTTTTTTTTATACTAGACAAAGTTTTTTAAAAAGATTTATTTATTTATTTTTAAAGAATTATTTATTTTATGTATGTGGGTATACTGTAGCTGTTTTCAGACACACCAGAAGAGGGCATCAGATTCCATTACAGATGGTTATGAGCCACCATGTGGTTGCTGGGATTTGAACTCATGACCTTTGCAAGAGTAGTCAGGACTCTTACCCGCTGAGCCATTTCACCAGTCCTAGACAAATGTTTTAACACTGTAATTTACTTTATTATAATCCTTCCCTCATCTAATGATATGAACAGATGTTTCTCGTTTAAAAACACTACCAAAATAAAGGAAGAAAGAAATACCCAAATTATCTCACCCTGATGAATTAGAATTGGATCAACTTATCCTACCAAGAAAAATACTTTTTTTAAAAAAAGATTTATTTATTTTATTATTATATGTAAGTAGCTATCTTCAGACACCGCAGAAGAGGGTGTCAGATCTCATTATAGATGGTTGTGAGCTACCATGTGGTTGCTGGGAATTGAACTCAGGACCTTCAGAAGAGCAGTCAGTGCTCTTACCCGCTGAGCCATCTCTCCACCCCCCAAGAAAAATACTTTTTAGTATTTAATTTTTATTATAGCTTCAAGAAAATCAATTGAATAGTATATGTGCCCTGTTTTTTACTTTTTAATTAGTTAAAACAATGCCAACTAACTAAGAATATTTAGAATTATTAAATATATAAGTAGGTTTCATAGAAAACTGTTTCCAGTTTAGACAAAAATTACAGGAAATTTTCTTTTATGCCGTATGCGTTTCTCATCCCATTTTTAAAATGGAACTAGCTTCAGTCATTTTTTTTTTTGAAGAAAAAAAAAAAGAAAGAACAAACCTTAACTTATGGCCCTTTAATAAAGGTTTCATGTGATGCCACAAAAAATCAAACAGTGTTTCCACTATGTGAGTGCTCACACTCAGAGAAATGAACACTTCAGATCAGGTTTTCCTATCAAACGAGACGTTTTTTAGCACCAAAATTGTAGATTAAGAATGGTGGTCTTGTATTAAAAATAGATCTAGGAGCTAGAAAGATGGAGTAGAGTTCAATTCCAGGCATCCAATTGGGTGGGTTCCAAATACCCAAACATTGTTATTCCTGTCTCTAGGGCATTTGCACATAGGTGCACATATTTGTACTACAGGCATATACACATAATTAAAAAAAAAAAAACCAAGGTTACTTTGATGTTTTCGTTATCCCGTTAGTTGGGAAAAACCCTATTAAAGATTAGAATGTAGAAAGGAAAAGTTATTACTACTTATTATTGTATATACAGTGTTACTCTTAGGAAATCATAGGTAAGTGATCCTGTCTTAAACACTCTAAGATTATCTTCTGTGATTAAATGGCTTCCCTAGTGTATTCTGCATATTTAATTAAAAATATTATACGGATTTTCATTTCCTAAAAAAGCCTTCTCTTGAGTTCTCTCTCTCTGTCTCTCTCTCTGTCTCTGTCTCTGTGTGTGTGTGTGTGTGTGTGTGTGTGTGTGTGTGTGTGCGCGCTCACCTGCAGGTATGGGTCTGGAATGGAGGAGTCCAGGGCCTCATGTCTGATAGACAAATGTTATATCACTGAGCTACATTCTTACTGATTTAACATATGTTAAACATTCTGTTTTTCTCTTCTTAATTATTAGTTCTTGAGTGTTTTGCTTACATGTATGTCTGTGTACCACACACGTGCCTGGTGTTCTTAGGGTCTAGAAGAAGGCTTTAGAGTCTCTGGACCTAGGGTTACAGAAGTTTGTAAGCCATTGTGTGGATATTTGGAGTCAAACTCGAGTCTTCTGCAAGGACAGTGAGATCATCAAGGGCTTGTAACTGCTGAGCCATCTCTCCATCCCAATCATTCATTTTTTTAATGTATTCTTTATTATTTGTTGTTTGATGTTTATAAGACACGGTCTTGCTCTAGTCTGCTTGGCCTGGAAGTCCGTAGACTAGAACAACCTTCAACTTGTGGTAGTCTTCCTCTTGCGTACTGAACTTAAGAGTTTGTATCACCTTGTCCATCAGAAAGTTTCGGTAGTTCTTATATTTGAAGTTACAATACCTTGTGTAATAAGTAATAACTATTCATTAGACCTTAGAAGACAGCAACTTATGTCAAATACCCAATGAATGTAGTTTCCAATAAAATTGAGTAACTAGCCTTGCTCACCGTGTTCCATGTTGGCTCAGTGGGCTGACTGTGGTCCCTTTTACCTACGTTTAGAGATCAGAAAAGCTTGAGTATCTGTCACTTGATCAGGTCTTAGGAGCTAAAACTGTTGCTTGGGAATTTCTTAGGACCAAGTAGAAGACTTGGGATTAAAAAAAAAAAAGGAAGATAAATTAGCTAGGGAATTTATCCTACCCAAACCTGGGGTTTTGTCAATAAAAATATCCAAATACAACAGAATATAAAAGCTCTTGAAGGTGAATACTATGCACAAAGTATAGTTTTTGAATGTAAACCCAGGTATGAGTCAGTGATAAAAAAACATTCCTTAAGAATGAATTTATTTGTATGATCAACATAATACAACTATGTTAAATGTATTCATTTTCTATGGTCACTTTAATTTTATGTGACAAATTTAGAACATTGTAATAATGTCCCTCCACATTATGAGTTTAGAAGTTTCTAATTTATTCAGTAATATTTGGGCATCTCATAGCCACAACATTTTCCTAGAAATTGCGACTTGAGAAAGGCATGAACAAAGAGGACGAGCATGATACCGGGAGCTCTAGTCTAGTGCATGGCGGATTTGCTCGGTATTTAAGAGCCCTTGCCACTTTTGGAGAGGACCTGAGCTTTATACCCAGTACAATCATCTGTGACTCTGAAAACCTAAGGAAAATAAAAATAATCTTTAAGATTGCTTTTTCTCAGCGTGGTGGCTCATTCATGTAATCCTAGCTCTTGGGAAGATGAGGCAGATGAGGCTTTTGAGTCCGAGGTTCTCCTGACTACATACTAAGTTTCAGGGAAGCCTAAGCCACAGAATGAGAAACCAAACCAAAGAAAAAGAAAACCGAGAAAGCCACAATGGGGCTGTAAATTAGCCATTTAAATATTTTCGGGAAAAACTTTGAAAAGCATGTAGCATTTGACTTTGAAGTTTAGGACAGTAAAGGATAGCATATCACCTGGCCTATACTTATAATCCTAGCACTCTAGAGGACTAGGTAGGAGGATCACTGCAATTGATCTGAAGTTGTTTTGGACTACATTGCAAATTGTTGATTGAGCAGGGCTAAATAGTGAGACCCTTTCTCAGGAAAAAAAGGGGATTGAGGGAAATATAGTTAGTAATATGCTGTTTCAGGATTGTTCTATTCAAATGGGATGTTTTCCTGGGATACTCTGAGGGTTTTTTTGAGTTTCGGCATTTAGCGTATGAGTATCAAGAATCTGTAAGTATTCATTGCTCCTACCTAGCACCTTGGTGCTTGGTTTTAGACCTGTTGCCTTGCATATAGTAAGCAAGTGCTGTATAGCATTGAGCTACATTTCTCAGCCCTGTATCTGTGATCTTTAGAGAGATAGTTTTTTCCATTTTCCCCTATCATTTTGTAATGGAAAAAATGGCAAAAAGGGGGAGAGGGTCTCAGATATTCACCTGTGGTAACTTGAGTAACTAATACACTGTCAAATACAGGAGACCCAGGATTTGTTTCGATTTCAGTAGGTTTTTAAAAATTATTAATTTATATGTATGTTTGTGTCTCTGTGCACTTGTGTGAGTGCCCACAGAGATCAAAAGAGGGTGTTGAATTCCCCTGTTGCAGTTAACAGGTAGTCAGGAATTGCCCGATAAGAGTCCTGGGATCTGAACTCAGATCCTATTAATGATCAGCAAGTACTCTTAACCACTGAGCCACCTTTCCAGCCCCTTTAGTGATTGCTTGTTTTCTTGAGATAGGTCTCACCGTGTAACCCTACCTGGCTTGGAACTTACTATGTAGACCAGTTTGATCTTGAACTCAGATATTCTCCTGTGGCTACTTCCTGAGAGCTAGGCTTAAAGGAATGTACCACCATGCTCGGCCAAAGCTGGCCTTAATTTTATGATCCTCTGTTTCTGCCTGTCTGGTGTTGAGATTAGTGGTGTAAACTACCCTACCTAGCTTGAATTTAGTATTGTATGTGCACTCATTCTCCATCTTCTACCACACTGTGTGTCAGGGAGGGAGGGAGGGAGGGAAGGAGGGAGGGAGGGAGGGAGGGAGGGAGAGAGACAGACAGACAGAGAGAGAGAGAGAGAGAGAGAGAGAAATGAATGAATGAATGAATATATGAATGCGGGTTTATCTAGTGTGTAGCACAACTATGTCCAAATGTTTCCTTATTATGAGCCCCCTCCTTCACTGTATTTTTCTTTCTTTGTCTTCATTACTAATTAACAGCAGCTAGTTACTTACTTTTATTATTTGTTAGTTTGAGATTGTCATTTGCGAGCTTCTCCTTCTCTTTGTAATTTCAGAATTGATAGTGAATATCAGCATAAGTAACCATATATACTTTTGCATGCATAATATTAACTAGAGTTTAGTATTTAATTTGTTCATTTGAGGAAAAATTTCTGTACAGTGAACTGCACAAGTTTCAGTCCTCCTGCCTTCTCCTTTTTATGTGTGTGTTGGTAGAATCTGGGACCTTGTAAATATCAGGCTAGTGCTCTACCACTGAATTACAACCTCAGCCATCTCCTTCGATGTTAAAATAAAAAGAACAGAACTTTTAAAAATCAAGTAAGCCTTAGTGCACTTGAATGTCTTTCTGGATACTTCAAATCACAGATTTTGTATGGATTCAGGTGTGTTTTTCAGTTACTTGGCACTACCAAAATGGTAGAAGCAGTTTTGTTATTCTTCAGTGATAGCAGAGAAAAGTAGATCCCTGTTAAATGTCAAACCTTTAGATCTACAACCCTGTAGGTGCAACAACATTATGAACTAACCAGTACCCTGGAGCTCTTGACTCTAGCTGCATATGAATCAAAAGATGGCCTAATCGGCCATCACTGGAAAGAGAGGCCCATTGGACACACAAACTTTATATGCCCCAGTACAGGGGAACGCCAGGGCCAAAAAGTGGGAATGGGTGGGTAGGGAAGTGGGGGGGAGGGTATGGGGGACTTTTGGGATAGCATTGGAAATGTAATTGAGGAAAATATATAATAAAAAAAGAAAATACTTATATATATATATATATATGTGTGTGTATGTGTATATATATATATATATATATATATATTCAGACATCCATTTTGTACCCACATTTATTGAATTAGAAGAATGTAAAAAGTTTCTTTTGGTTTCATAATAAAGATATTTGTTATATAACTGTAAAAAAAAAGAAATCAATACAGTTGCTTTAACAAGAAACCACTGGGAAGGATGGCAATTAATAATCATTTCTGAAAATGCTTGCCTTAAAAATTCTTATGCTTTGAAAGAACCCTGGGGGACATGTAAGAGTTAACTGCTATTTCCTGCTGGCCCTTCGTAAAATTCCCTTGTACTTACTTTACATTTCAACAGTTTTACATAGAACCTACTAGTTTGCTCTATCTAGCATTGTTGGATTTTAGTTTTATCTTATACAGTTTTACTTGTATAGACAATTCAAAGCTAATTTTAAGTACATTTTCCCCCCAAGGAGATGAAGCCTTATCTAAATCAGTGCCTGTCACAATGGATGATGACGACGACGACAATGATCCTGAAAATAGGTATGATTCCATCCGTAAGGAACTTAAGATTATAACACACCCTAGGCATGGGCGCAAACAGCAACAACGCAACAACAACCAGGTTATAAAAACCAGGAGTTCCTGCCTTAGAATGACTCGTGCACAGTCTTCTTGCAAGTCTGAAACAAAGGCCAGAAAATGGGCTAAAGCTCAGAAACCTTAAGAGAAAGTAAATATGAATATTAACACACCTAGCATAGGGTGTGTTATAAACAAAAGAACTGTCAATTTATGTCTCCATGTAAACTCTGATAATTTCTTAAGACTTCCAATTTTTTTTTTTTTTTTTGATTTTTCGAGACAGGGTTTCTCTGTATAGCTCTGGCTGTCCTGGAACTCACTCTGTAGACCAGGCTGGCCTCGAGCTCAGAAATCTGCCTGCCTCTGCCTCCCAAGTGCTGGGATTAAAGGCGTGCACCACCACACTTGGCTGGGACTTTCAATTTTTATAAATTAATTTTAATGCAAGTAAATTATAATAAATGACAACAGACATTTCTCTTTGATTATTGTTTTGTCATTCAACACGGTAGTACTATTTATGAAGACCTGTGAAGAGTAAATAAAGAGGATTCATATACTTAAGATTAGGAAATTGCTTTCAAACTAAGAATCAGTTGAGAAGTTATCTAGACAGATTCATATTCTAATCTTTATTTCCTAAATAAAATGGACGTAGGTAATATGACATTATTAACTTCACTAAGACTTAAACAGTTGATTGAAATGTAAACAGTGAAGCCTATATAGTTTTAATCTAAGGGATGGCTGAGAGAAGGAAAGAAAGACACCCTTGTCACAGTATGTCAACATGGTTTTATATACATTTTAATCATTTCCCATCCTTTAGGATAGTAGTCATAATACTCAGTGAAGAAGATAGCATGATATGTATAGTGGATGGACAGCTTCTAGTCTCTTAATAATTGTATGATCTCAGGCTGGTGACTTTAACTTCTTTTGCCATAATTTTAATCTCTAATATTGAAAATTTGATAGTATTTTCTCTAATTCTGGTACCAAAATATGTGATAGCCTGGAGATGATCTTAGCAAAGAACACTAAAATGACCATCTGTCTTAATAGAAAGCTCTAGTTTTAAGAAACTAAACATTATATGTGTTTGCTGTCATCATTTTGTGAGAGATGAACCAAGTGCTCTAAGCACATCTGTTCTCTGACCTTATTTGATGTTGTGCTGATACCAACAGGTTTCTGTTAGTAGACAGAATAGGCGAACTATGGTGAAAGGTCATATTTATTAGAGCTCATGTGTAAACCCAAAGACTTTTCATCTGCTTTCCTATTTCCTTTTTTTTTTTTCTCAACAAATGTGTCTAAGCTATTTCATGGGATAATATAGTAAGTCCTACATTGGAATGTTGAAAGCATACAATGTTTAGTCAGGGATTTTCATATACCATCATTGCTAGATTATGGAAGCATTTACAACTTATTTGTCTTTTAGAATGCTTTCATTTTTCACCTATATAAGCTGCTGTTTCCTATGAATCACAAGTCTTCCAATGTCACTAGGTGGTACTCCTACTTTTTGAACTATGGGAGATGATCTTTTATATTTAGCCAACAACTAAGCATATTGTCAAGGTACAATTTTTGCTATCACTTATCAAAAATTAAGTAACATTTTTACTTTTAAAATGAGTGGTTTCTATATATCTCTCTGTAACTGGTATTTATTTTATTTGAAAATTTCGTTAATTCAATTTTGTATTTGTGGTTTTTTTAAATGCAACCCTGGTGGTTATTTTGGAGAGGAATTGAATTTTATTTTGAGCATGTCTTTATACTCATTTTAATGTGCTTTGATAAAACTTAGAATTTATAACTTGTTTAATATCCAGTATACCAAAGAAATCTTAATATGCATGGTATCTATCACCGATATCACTGATGGCAATACAGATACCTCTTTGAACTATTTTAGTACAGAAAAATTATGTGAGCATATTTAAGTATGCACTAACCAACTTCTAGAATTTGTTTGCAGATCATGATTAAATCTTGGCATTTTTTAATTTCATATTTTTTGAGTGAGATGTATCTTGGTAGAGAGCATATTGTAAATGTAAATTTGTACACAATTGTATCATTGTGTGTAAATTGTGTATAAATTTTATATGCTTTGTTTTTTCAGTAGTATTGTTAAAATGTTCAGTGTTGGTGTTTATGAAGAGGTTAATAGTGTATTGTTTCAAATGTTTAATTTTGGATGCAATAAATTTCTGTAAAACATTTTCTTGTTGAAGCATTTAATTTTAGTTATGATGTATCTTTCATAAAAGTTCATAAGACTTTGAGAATAAAGTTATATGGCCTACTTTGTAAGCCAAAGAAGTTTTCTCCTTCCTGAAATTAAGACAGTCAGTATTTTAGCTCTCTAAAACACATATGCTTATGTTTTTGTGAAGGCTCAACAAACAGTTCCTTTTTTTTTTGTTTTTTTTACTTTTTCTCTTTTAAAGCTGTGTCATTAAGAAAGTCCTATCTTCAACTTGATGAATGGACAGTCAAGGCTACACAGTAAAACCTTGTCTTGAAAATTAAAACACAAAAAAGTTCCCCATTTTCAGTATTTTACTGTAAATAAATAACTACCTATTAAATCTTTAAAAATTCACACATTACCATTGTCAGTTAGAAGTGTCCTATTTTTAAATTTCTATTTAGGTGACCAATCATGATTAAATTGGCATGATTAAAAAAAAAATTGGTTTGCGATTCTTAGCCAAAGTCCTCTGGAGCAGAAGTATTTCAGAATTTGAAGTTTTTATAAGATATTGTTTATACTTGCCTATACTTTACTGTTTGAATAGCCCAGATCTACTACAATCATGACCATAGTTTGTTGAAATAGATAGCTGTCATTTTTCTGATAGAGCTTTTTTTTTTTTTTTTTTTTTTTTAAGAAAAAAATTAGTGATCTTATAATTTGAAATTTATACAACTGAGAATTTACCTCAGGTTTTTCATGTTAAGCTTACATATTTTTAAGAGATAGTATAATAATAATAATAACACCAAATACTATGTGTTTCCTTTTTTTGAGATATGGTTTCAATATATATATATAGCCCAGGCTAAAACTCAAATATATTCCCCTGCCTTTGCTACCTAAGTGCTGGAATTAAAGGAATGTGCTGCCCAGGGCTTGTCAGGGTTTAAGTTGTAATTTATGTCAGTGGTGTGAATGTGCTGTTATGGTAAGGTTTCATTTGCTTTTGGCATAGTTTAGGGTTTGGTGTGTGTGTGTGTGTGTGTGTGTGTGTGTGTGTGTGTGTGTAAGATTTATTTATTTTGAATACTGCCTTCTGCCTACATGTACACCTAAAGGCCAGAAGAGGGCACCAGATCTCATAGGTAGTTATTAGTCACCAGGTGGTTGCTGGTAATTGAACTCAGCATCTCTGGAAGGGCAGACATTGCTTTTACCTCTGAGTCATCCATCTCTCCAGTCCTTGGATAGTTTTAAATTGTTCCTTGCTTTGACCACACAGCCATGCAATTGAAAAAAAAAATTGGTTTGCGATTCTTAGCCAAAGTCCTCTGGAGCAGAAGTATTTCAGAATTTGAAGTTTTTATAAGATATTGTTTATACTTGCCTATACTTTACTGTTTGAATAGCCCAGATCTACTACATATCCAAAGGTTTTCAGAGCATACCAGATTTAGGGGATTAGGAGTGTTCAGTGTATACATATATTGATTTCTTTATGTTTTCATTATTATATCTAGAGACTTTTTAATCAAACATTTCTCATTATATATATTATTAAACTTATGTTGTCAGTGAGCCTCAGTAATAGAATATTAGTGTGCATTCCCCAGCACACACATTCTCAGTTTATTCTTCAAGATGTAGATGGTTTTAGTAATGTACTTTTTCTCAGATTTTCTCTGGATGACACTAAATTAATTTTTCCATAAATGCAAATCATGGTGTGGAGATTATTGATGAAAGTTTTACTATACTTACAGAATGAGACCCTTGTTTCATTTGGCCATAACTTTTTGCCCTTAAACGAGGAAATAAATTATTTTGACTTCTGTTTGTATGAAGTGGATATTCTACTAATGAAGATGTTGTACTGTTAATACAGCTTAATTACTTGGGAAGAGACTAATGGTTCTTGGATATTGATCATCATATAATGAAGATATTTAAAGGTTACTCGTGATTTTAGTAGAGTTAGCGAAGTAAGTGTATTATAAGTCCTTAATACGGCTTTCATTTGATGACCCTCTCCTATATATGTCTTTATTTATTCTCTATACAAATTAGGTAAATCCAGAATTTCTTCTGTGGCTTTTTGTGTTTCAATGGTACTTTTTTGGTTGGTAAAAGTATTTCGAATCTTTTAAAAAAATTATTTATTTATTTTATGTAAGTACACTGTAGCTGTCTTTAGACACACCAGAAGAGGGCATCAGATCCCATTACAGATGTGAGCCACCATGTGGTTGGCTGGGAATTAAACTCAGGACCTCTGTAAGAGCAGTCAGTTCCCTTAACTGCTGAGCCATCTCTCTAGCCCATTATTTCAAATCTTTATTGCACTTAATCCCAGCGTTTGGGAGGCAGAGGCGGTAGGATTTCTGAGTTCGAGGCCAGCCTGGTCTACAAAGTGAGTTCCAGGACAGCCTGAGCTATACAGAGAAACCCTGGCTTGAAAAAAACAAAACAAAACAAAACAAAAAAACCAAAAAAACAAAACCAGACTGCATTTGAAGTAAGAGTTTTGTTTCTCTTTCTGTTGTAGTAAAGGTTTTAAGTATTTAGGGATTTTAAGTTAATTCTTTTCAATGGCTTTGTTGATATGGTTCTGGTAAGTATAGTCAATTAAGTCTAATGGAGGTGTAAAAAGCTATAGGTAGGATTCACTGGCCGATGACTAAACAATGCAGGTGTCACCAACTTTCTTCTTTGTACTGGACAGTTCTTCAAAGAAAGAAATAGTATTGGTACCATTCTTATTGTGTGGGTAGGACTTGCGGATTGCACTAAGTATACTTTCTTGTTTGGTAATATTAGAACTTTGAGCAAACGAGAAATAGTCTGCCAAGAAAGTCTGTACGTTAGTGTTAGCAAATGTACTCATTTTTCTGACTTGATATCCTTTGTTTTTAAGTTTGATATTTTAAAATTAATGCTTTTTAATTTAATTCTGTTTTTATTTTTCAGTATAAGAATATTGAATAAAGAATGAATTCTTTAATATGACTAATTGTCCTGTATTGATGTTAATATATTTTTTCTTAATACAATTCTTTTAAAAGCTTAGATTTTTAAAAAGATTTAGTTTATTTACTTATTCATTTATTTATATTATATGAGTGATATATCTGCATGTATATCTGCATGTCAGAAGGGGACATCAGATCCCAAGATAGATGGTTGTGAGTCACCACGTGGTTACTGGGAATTGAACTCAGGACCTCTGGAAGAGCAGACAGTGCTCTTTACCTCTGAGCCATCTCTATAGCCCCCTAATTTTTGTTAAGTAAAGCCAGGGTATACTCATTTTCTTATTTTCCTTTTCTCTTAATTTTTTTGATTTTTGAAGACTGGTGTATGTATGTGTGTGTGCGTGTGTATGTTTGTATGTGTGTGTAGCCTTGGCTGTCTTGGAACTTGCTCTGTAGGCCAGGTTAGCCTCAAACTCAAGAGAGTTCTGCCTGTCTCTGCCTCCCGGGTGCTTGGGTTAAAGGTGTGCATCACTTTGCCTAGCTGAAATATTCATTTTCTAAATTGTGTGCTTTAAGCAGAATGCATCATGTATAAAATATTAACAACCTTTTTTTTTTTTTTTTTTTGCTTGTCTTAAACATTTCCTAAGATCTGGAGCACACTGTTAGACCAGGCTGGCCTTGAACTCAAAGCTCCACCTGCCTTTGCTGCTGTAGTGCAGGGATAAAAGGCATGTGCCACCCACTGTCTTGGGCCCTAACTATGAGTTCATATAGCTACTCCTGATTTTTTAAAAGAAAAATTTGATACTAATTTTTCTGGTACAGGGTTGCTTGTCATTGAATACAGACTTAATAGGACACATGATTGAAGAGTGATTAGAACAGTTGTTTAGCTTTTGATTATTTATTGATTTGTTCATGAGTTTTGATCATTTTTTGGTGACAGATCTTCATGCTTTAGTTACCGTTTTGTATAAAATTTCATATCAAGGAATTTTGATCCTGGTTTAAAATAATATGCTAATATAAAAATTTAAAACTTCGTATAACTTTTGAAAAAAATTGTTTTTTAAAATATGTAACCTTTAGCTGGGCATGGTGGCGCATGCCTTTAATCCCAGCACTCGGGAGGCAGAGGCAGGCGGATTTCTGAGTCCGAGGCTAGCCTGGTTTACAAAGTGAGTTCCAGGACAGCCAGGACTACACAGAGAAAACCCTGTCTCGAAAAACCAAAATAAATAAATAAATAAATAAATAAATGAATAAATAAAAATGTAACCTTTGAGGAACATGACATCGATTCAAACAATGCTTTGCACTCTTCTGGAAGGATTTGTGTTTACCATTGTTTCCTCAGTGAAAATAATAAATATTCCATAGCTTTTTGCCTCTGAGTTGCTTTACAAATAAACTTGGAAGGTATAATGTCATATTTTTGTGTGACATTTACTTAGAAACTGCGTTGTCTAAATAACATGCATTTAAGCCAGTGATCTTATTTTGTTAACTGTATATTCTAATGTGATATGTTATGCAGGCACCAACAATTCTTAATAAATTTTGTTACTATTATGTACAGATAAACAGTTCATTGGCCTTATAAAATGTAATTTTATTTTGACAGTTTTCTTAAACCTGTTTTTAGAGACTTAAATAGTCAAATAGTAGTTACAAGATACATTCTTTGATAGCTTGTCATTCTTATTTTAGAGATATAGACATAGTGTAGTATACATGCTTAGAGCTCTTCTTTTTAAGAAAAAAATTTAAAAGTCAAAACTTGGAATCTTTTATTTATAAAGACATAAAAATTGAATATCCCTGAAATGAATGTATGGATGTGTGTATACACACACACGCACACACACACATACACACCCCTACCTTTTAGAATGACATTGATGTGTCTGTCTAGGGTGGCATTAGCAAAGAAGTAGTTAATGATTAATTAGAGAGACTAGCATTAGCATACTGAAACTGAATGTGATATAGGATCTTAGGTTCTCTTGCCTTTGTCACACTATCTTTGTTTTGTTGTCTCTCCTTACTTCTGGCTCTAACATTCTGTGTCACCTTTGTTATGGCTTTCTCTAAAGCTCTATGTTGCAGGAAATCTTTACTTACTTAAAAAAAAATGTATTGTTTACAACTATTGATTTGCATACAGCAAAAAGAAGTTTCCTTTCCTTTCCTGTTTGAGCATTTTAATAAGGCATTCATTATTCATTTCATTTCTAGATAGGATCAGAATTTCTAACAGGTTTTTTTTTTGACTTTTGACTTTTGTTTTCCTGATTGCTTGTTTGTTATTATGTCATTTCCTCTTAATTTTGCTTTCTCTTCAGTAGATGAGGTGTAATAAGGCATTATCTTAGTGTTCACTGTGTTATCCAGAAGAATTAGTTTGTATGGACTTTGGGGTCCTGTTCTCTCATTCATCAGCCTGATTGTTTGTGGGGTTTTACTCTCCCTCCCATATTGTTTTGCTTTCTCCCCTTTCCCTTCCCTCCCTTTCAGGAAATAAGAGGCTCTGCCCAGGTTTCCCTCCACAAGAGTGGCATGGCCTGTGCCTTTAATGCTTCTGATAAGAGTCCTGACTGCTTTGGATGCTCTACCTTTCCCAAGATATAATTTTGATCATTGAGATTCCAGGGGCAGTACCTTGTTGCCTGAATGAGTTTCCCAGAAACATCCTGGAAAGCCTCAAGAAAGGAAATTTCAGAGCAAACAGAATCAACTAGCGATCATGACTATACATCCATCACATGCATACCAGCATGGGTTCAGCCGAGGCCTCCAAAATGATGCTTTGCCAGCCTCAGCTGGTTCTCAAGTGATGATGTCTTTGAAGTCTCTGTGGCCCGTGACTCCAGAGTTAAGGTAGTGGAGTTTCCCTTTAAAGCATCTCACAGCGGGCTTTGTAGGTGGGACACATCTCACCTTGGCATGCTTGCTGACTACTCAGGTTGAAGGTTGGCCGCAGACAGATCTTAGGTCCTTTAAATTCACTTTGTAGACCAGGCTGGCCTCAAACTCAGAAATCTGCCTGCCTCTCCCTCCAAGTGCTGGGAATAAAGGCGTGTGCCACCACGCACGGCTTTTCCTTTTTTTTTTTAAATTAGGTTCTGTTATAGGTTAGGATTATAGCTGTCATTTATTATTGAGTTTTGCTTTTGAAATTTACTTTTAATTATGTATCTATCTTTATATGGGTATGTGCATATGAGTGCAGGTGCCCGCATAGGCCAGGGATGTTGGGTGCCCCCTGGTGCTAGAGTTCCAGATAGTTGTGAGCAGCTGCCTGATGTTGGTGCTTGGGATTAAATTCATATCTTACGGACAAACAGTACCCATGCCTAATCGCTGTCTCACTTCTCCAGGTCTCATCAGTTGTAATTTATGGGAAATGAATCAGCTTTATTAGTAACCTTTGCTATAAATAAGAGTTTCCTTTGGTAAAAGAACAAGTCTCCACTAGTCTAGATTAAGCTAGTTATGGAGAAAAGCAACCATTCTCTGAAATTTGTGGTTTGCTTGCTTCTAAAGTGACTATAGTTATTTCCCATATTACATATACCATTACTGGAGGTTGTTGGCAAGTTGTCATTTTAATGTGTGGATTTTATTTGATTTTCTGTTATTGTACAATTTATTATGTAATATTGTATCATTATTTATATTAATATTCACTAGACAGTGAGAGTTAATCAGGTAGATTTATATATTCTGACTTCCCAGTTAGACATAGTCTTAAGAATCTAGAATTTGAAAGAAGGAAAATTATGTGGTTGCTTACAGTTATCAGTGAGGTCTTTATAGTTAGGATTGAACTTTTTAAAAGAGTTTTGAATTTGTGGTCACAAACTGTAGTTAGATGACTGTATTGACATAGTAAGTAGATTCAGAATGTAGTTCGGTTGTCTCTGTAGTGCCTTATACAAATGATGGTATAAATCTTGTAGCTTCTAGTGAAATACAGTTTTTTCTATCTAATCTAAAACTCAACATTTCATATACAGGCTTTATACATATAGACACATTTATCTAGAATGCATTACCTAGTATAACTTAAGAAAGATTTTCCTGGTTCATGAGAAGTACTGTTACAGTATGTAACTTTTCCATAAATATCCTTTCATTCAGTTTTAAAAGACTTCCTTTTATTCTGTAATCGCTGTCTTAAGGAGTAAAATGTATCAGATAGTTTTTATTTTATAAACTGATCAGAGTAAATATTTGTTACCTTTTTTTGTCAAAATAAGATAATGCAACCTTTAGTCTACTGTTCATAAAATGCTTACTATATGCAATATAAGCCAACACCACTCATCTACATGTGTAACAGCAAAGTTTGCTTTCTCAACTTTAGTGATGAGTATCTATACTCAATTAAAATACAAATCAGAACAGAAGCTACCAGAAAAGCAAAGTCATGTTCATCTACTTCATTTCTTGTGACATCTTACGAGAAAGTACAAAATGACATATAATAAGCATTTATGGAAATGATTCTCTATTTTGCTTCATCCTAGGTGTGTTTGCTCTGCATTTTGATTGTAAATTTTATGTTTGTCAAAACAGAGGTTTTACTATGTATCTATATATTACTACTTCTTACCATGGGGTGAATTCTTGATTGAAATGAAGAAATGATAAGAAAAGGAGAGAAGGGTCTCTCTCTCTCTCTCTCTCTCTATCTATCTCTCTATCTCTCTCTCTATCTATCTATTGCATATGAGTACACTGTTGTTGTCTTTAGACACACAAGAAGAGGGCATCAAATCTCATTGCAGATGGTTGTGAGCTACCATGTGGTTGCTGGGGATTGAACTCAGGACCTCTGGAAGAGCAGTCAGTGCTCTTATCTGTGAACTCCTCTCTCTTGCCTGGAGAGGAAGGTTTCAAACTGAGAAATAACAGGTGTCCAGGCCTTGTAGCATATACCTTTAATTCCAGCATTCAGGAGGCCGAGGCAGACCTTTGTGAATTTAAAGCCAGTCATGGTTATATAGTGGTACCCTGTCTCAAAAACCTACAACAGCAGCAACATAAAACAAACCAACCAAACAACAACAGAAGAAACAACAGGGAAAAAAAGCCAACAAAGGTTCCATAGGCCCAGCAATATCAACTTCTCTGGATTGGTCAGACTTGATTGCCAAGTAGATGCCTATCTCACAGATGTTAAATCCTGACACGCTGTTAGGATCTTGCTACCTTCTTTGTGAGTTTTTTTATCAGAGTTTCCTTTTATTAGTTACTATGATTTATAAATTCATGGCAAAAGGATACTCAGACAGGTCTGTGATCCTGCCTTTTACAAAAACTTCATTATTGCTTTCATTGTACATTTTGAGAAATTTTTCTTTAGTCCAAACTTAGAAATTTCCTAGGAGTGTATTTTTAGGATAATACTAGATGGTGTATTTTCTCCTTAAGCATTTTTTTATTAGCAAATTAGTTGAGAAGCATTTTGAGAAATTGTGTGAGCAAAGCTATTGTGCTATATTTTTTCTGAAACTTACACTCATTTATGATAATTTGTGTTCATTGCCCATGTAATAAGGAGCACTCCTATCCTTTCTGTGCTCCAGCTTGATGCTTGCTTTAGTCCTTCATATTATGGTGTAATTGAGATTAAGGTCTAAACATATTCTGTAGTTGGAGATGCTGTTTTCTATTAGAGAATGGTTTGTTATACATTGATTTTTTTTTTTTCCTGAGAATTTGTTCTCCTGTTGAATAAAACCTCTCCTTTGGCGTTTTATCTTGGAATGCCATTAGTCTGGATAAATGAATTTACTGTTGTTAGCCTTTCTCCCCATGGTAGTTCCTGGAGGATGGTAGCATCAACTTTCAGTTGGTCAAAATAATTAATAAAATATATCTGAAAGTTTTCAGTATATTGAAGATTTGTATGGAATTGAAATAAGTACAGTGAACATTTTTGTTCATTGGTTGCTTATGTTAAAACATGGTTCCTGCCAGTCTATTACTTGTGTATAAAATCTATTGATAACATTTATTCCTATTTTGATACAGAGATTTTGTCTTTAATTCAGTGTACTTCAGCCCCCCCAAATATAGCTTTATATTGTTTTTTCCCTCTACAGAATTGCCAAGAAGATGCTTTTAGAAGAAATTAAAGCCAATCTTTCCTCTGATGAGGATGGATCTTCAGATGATGAACCTGATGGAGGAGGGAAAAAAAGAATTGGGAAACAGAGTGAAGAATCTCCAGCAGATGATGCTGAACTCCGCAGAGAGCAGCTAGGTATGTTCTTTAGAGTTGAATTTATTAGCCATTCATTCTTTGAAGAATGTGTGACTAGGAAATTTCAGGAAATGCCATCTGAGGTTTAAAAAAAATGTTCCAATCTTTATTATCCCAACTCATTTGATTATGTTATGATAATTGCATACGTTACTGTAGTTGTTTCAGTTCCTACCAATAAACTGTAAGGAAAACGTTTCATGCTTCAGATGATCCGCACTGGTGATACCTAGCCCGTATTCAGTAACCAAGGCTAAGAAATGATTACCTGTTTTTAGCAGCGATACTAAGGTGCACAGCTTGGAGATACCAAGAAGCTTTTCTTTAAATTATGGCAATTGTAAATCCGCAGAATAGTTTTCAAAATCATTTCAATGAAAGTCGTTTGAAAGAGTGCTTCTTACATGTATTTTCTTTATTTAAAAGCCCTGAATCCAGTCAACTCTGAATCCGATTCCGATTCTGAAGAATCTAAGAAGCCAAGATATAGACATAGGCTTTTGAGGCATAAACTGACTTTGAGTGATGGAGAATCTGGAGAAGAAAAAACTACAAAGCCTAAAGAGCATAAAGAAGCCAAAGGAAGAAATAGAAGGAAGGGTAAGACATTTTAATTGTGAACGTCAAAAAAATACTGGTTTTTGTCAATGAGTTCTCATATTGAAATTTGAGTATATGTGTTGAGACACTTAATCATTGCTCCTAAATGAATATCGGTACATCGGTGATTTCCTACTGAACGATGATGAATTGATATGTAAAACATCTCAAATTATGTTTTCCTTGTATTGGAAATCTGAGTCCTTTGTTTTATTTCTGTCTGTTTTTAAGACAGAGTCTTATAACTATAGCCGGAATGACATCAAATTGATGACCCTCTGTACTGAGATTATGGTTTATGCCACTCTGCCCTGTATGGATGAATCGTTCACATTTCAAGTGGTTACCTGTGTCTAGCGCCATATTAAGTATTGTGAATACAGAAATAATCGATATGATAGTTTTCTCTTTGGACTAACATGGGGCGTAGTAAAATCCAAAAAAATGGAGCACACTGTTTTGAATGAAATAAGCCAGACAGAGAAATATTGCATATTCTCATGTAGAAGCTAAGGTTTTGATTTCATAAAGTAGACTAGTGGGCATTAGAGGTAAGAAAGGGGAGAGGAACAAAGAAAGGAAAGCTTAAGGAGGTTTTTCTATTCGACAGCACTGCAGTCTGACTATACTAATTGTCTGCATAGTTGATAATGATCTAGAAGAGGGCAGGTTAGAGTTTCCCAGCACAAAGAAGTGATCAATGTTTCCAAACACTGAATTAGGAATTGCTTTGTTTTGATCATTCAGCATCATGTTGGATTCTGTGTCCTTCCCATGTGTATGCATCTTTATTCGGACACTGCTTTAGTTTACTTTCAGGCTATGGAATATGATCCAAGTCATCTTACTTTGCTTGCCCTATGTGCCCTGCCGCAAAGATTGGCCTTCTGGAATTATTCTGTTTCAATTGTGACAGCCTTGATGCTGAAATGAAAGAGGAATGGCATTAGAGGTGCCCTCCACACTCAGTCACAATATCTGATCTCATGTGTGCTCCCCATGCATGACTAGAAAAATATAACATTTATGCCATCAATAATTTCTGTAGCTTTGGAAATTAGCCTGTCTTCCACTCAAAACCAGGAGTGTCTTAATGGTTTCTATTGCTATGATAAACAGTATGATCAAAAACAAGTTGGGAAAGAAAGGGTATATTTCATTGAACAACTCTCAGGTCACTTCCATCGCTGAGGGAAGATGTGCAGTAACCTGGAGGTTGGGGCTCAAGGAGAGGCCATAGAGAAATGTTTACTGGCTTACTTATTCCTCACGGGTTACTCAATCTGCTTACTTCTGTAACTCAGATTCGCCTGCCCAAGGGCAACACCTTCTGCTATGGGCTGATCTCCCCTCCCCAGTGTATTCTTAATCAAGAAAATGTTTTACCCACAGGCCAATCCAGTGGGGATATTTTCTCAGTTAAAGTTCTTTCTTCCCAAGTGACTCAAACTTATGTCAAGTTGACCAAACAACCAACCAACCAAACAAAAAGCTAATCTGAACAAGAAGACAGGAAGAAAGTGACCCATGACACGCACCTGCTATTCTGTCTTCTGTCTTCCTCCCCTTAGCTCTCTAAGTCATTATTTAGGTCATGATTTCAACCTCCAATCTACCTGTTATAGCTTTCCTTTTAGAGTTCTTAGGTCTCTGCAGATGGTTTGTAATTATCCTCATTGGCAGAGAGTTTATAATCATCTTATTTATCTCCAACAGCCTGTTTTATTTGTTTGAATAGCCACACCTAGTTTTTTGATTAATTTACCTTTGGTTATCACTTACATATTTTATGTATGGCTAATTCTCATTTTTTAAATTCATATACTACTAAATACTTGCATTTTAGCTTAGAAGTAGTTTTATGATTATGTCTGGAAGGAATGTATCTGCTATGGTTACTACTAGAAATGCTTTGGTTTTGGGTGTGTGTGTATGTGTGTGCGCCGCGCGCATGCATGCGTGCACATGCCTTCTGTTTTTGTGAAAGACTGGTATATACATACTGAGATATATTGGGGAAGGGACCATGTCAACACACAACCTTGATTTATGTGTCATCTGCACCTCATGTGTATAGCTTAAAGCTTGTTTTCACTCGTGGAACCTCTTGATAGTTATAGGCTTCCAATTTTGGAGCATTTTAGATCTTCTGATCAGACACACACACACACACACACACACACACACACACACACACACACAGTTTCTCTGTTGAACTCAAGAGATCTGCCTGCCTTTGCCTCCTTTGTGCTGGGATTAAAGGTATGTGCCACTGTGCTGTGTTTGAATGGTGCTTATTATCTTTTTAATAAGCATTCATACACCAACACGCGCATACACACACTCACACCTCTGGTGGTCTATATACTTCTCTAATGTTTAAATATGAAATTACTAAGTGGAGTTTCTTTCTTTTGAAAAGTATTTTCTAATTGATTTATTTTGTCTAAATGTAAGTGAGCAGTGAGGATTCGGAAGACACTGACTTTCAGGAGTCAGGAGTTAGCGAAGAAGTCAGTGAATCTGAGGATGAACAGCGGCCTAGAACACGGTTAGTATTACACACTTTTGTTTCATTTTCCAATGTTGGAAATTGGGCCGTTGAGAGATGGCCCAATAAGTCAGGCTGCCCACTGCTGAGACTGATGATCAGAGCTTATTTCCACATGGTGAAAGGAGACAACCATTTCCTGCTGGTTTTTCCTCTTCTCTCTGCATATTTGCTGTGGCCCTGCCTTCTGTATAATGTTAGGAATTAATTAACATGAGTTGACTATATGTTCAAATTGTTTGAAAAATAACTATGATTGCAAATAAAGTTATAAAGTTAAGTAAGTACAATATATAATATGTTGATTTGAAATTAATTTATAAAAGAGGAAGAGGTGCCAATGAGAAAGTTTACTGGGTAAAGATATTTGCTAATTAGCCTGATCCTTCGGACTGCTTGGGTGGAAAGAGAGAATTGATTCCTGCATGTACTCACGTGTGCGCGCACGCGCGCGCGCGCGCGCACACACACACACACACACACACACACACAGGTACAATAAAGAATAAGTCAGGAGAAGAAGGATCGGGGATGAATTTGTTCAGATAAAATGATATGCTTGAATAAAGTGTCTCTGAAATGAAATCCATTACATTGAATAAGTGAAAATATATTAATAAACACCAATAAAACAAGTAATTATACTTATTGTATAGAACCCAGGGGCTTCTGTGTTATTCACAAAGACTCTACCCTTTGAGATACAGGCCCAGGCCATTGTCACCCTTCTCTCCCCCACCCCCTTTCTGTTTTATATCGTTTGGCCTACTGGCCCTGAACTTACTATGGTGTCATGAGGACCTTGAGCTTTGTTACTCTTAATTTTACTTGTTGGGTATTGAGATGACCCAGTGTATGCTGTGGCAGGCACAGGGCTCTGTGCCTCGTGGTTATACATAAACTGTAGTTTTAACCCCTCATTACTTTTTTAATTGCTTGATTTGTAGTGCTGGAAATGAAACTCCAAGGTCTTCTGCATGCTCTGCACGTGCTATCTGTATTGAGCAGTACCCCGATGGTCAGGGTTATTAACACTACTAAGTTATACATGTAGAAAATGTTAAGATGGAAAGTGTTGTCCATATCTATGTTTGCTACTCAGCGCCATAGCATGTGCACAACATACACTTGATCCTGGCATGTACTATTTCCAAAGTAGTATGTGACTCACTTGGGGAAGCATTTTGTTTTATATTTACACTTTTCTTCAGGTCTGCAAAGAAAGCAGAATTGGAGGAAAATCAGCGGAGTTATAAACAGAAGAAGAAAAGACGGCGCATTAAGGTTCAAGAGGATTCCTCCAGTGAAAATAAGGCAGGAGTGATGTTTATTGTTTGCTTCTATTATAATTCACACATTTTCTCTTTCAATTTTATTCAGTAATTATATTTGATTTTATTTTATTTAACTTTAAAACTTGGGAGAGTGTCTTTTTTGTTTGTTTGTTTCTTGATGTTTTTTCTTTAGCCCCACAGTCCTTAATGGCTTATTTTTTTTAATTGTTTTGAGTTATGAGATGATGAAATTACCATTCAAATGTTTGTTTTTGGTATGCATACAAGTTGTGGTTGCTGGGCCATACAAATAATTACATGTTAAAGGATTTTCCCCTACATTTTCTATATTGGTTCCATCAATTAGCATTCTTAAAAGCAGTGTACCACCTCACATTTACTTTTATACATTTTCTTAGTGAATATAAAATGATATTATATTGCAGTCTTGAATTTTATTTTTCAGTGACCCGGAGTTATTTTCATGTTTTTGTTACTTATATGTGTAAGTTTTAAAAATAAATACCCATTTGACTCCTTTGCCCTGATTGTTTTCCTTTGTCAAGGTTTATTGAGGTTTTGAATATGTCTTTGTTTCTAGATATAATTAATAAAGCTTTTCTACCTCTATTGGCACATTCCATAAACAGCAGGAAGTTAATTCAGCACATTTTTACTCTTTGTTTCTGTGTTTGAATTTCACAGAGCCATTCTGAGGAAGAAAAAAAGGAAGGGGATGAGGAGGATGAGGATGAGGAGGACGAAGATGAGGAAGATGAAAATGATGATTCTAAGTCACCTGGAAAAGGCAGAAAGAAAATTCGGAAGATTCTTAAAGATGATAAACTAAGAACAGAAACACAGAATGCCCTTAAAGAAGAGGAAGAAAGGCGAAAACGTATTGCAGAGAGGGAACGTGAAAGAGAGAAATTAAGAGAGGTAACCAACCTTTCAATTTGCTATATAACTTTCTTTCATAGACATGTGTCATAGATGCATACAGATTTTCAAGAGTTGAATGCCTTAATAAACTACAGATTTCTAGGTAAAGTTCTTTTACACCATTGCTAGTATGCTTTGCTTTTTAGTCTATGTATAATTAGGTACTTGGAAACACTTGAGACTCTTGTATGATCACCAAAATTATTGGAGTATAGTTAGGAAAATAATTTCTTTGTAAATTTTCCTTTTAATTTTTAAAATTGTATGTGTGGTTGTGAATATGTGCCGTGGTGCCCATCCATATATGTATCAGAGGGCACTTTGGGATTAGTTATCTCCTTTTGCCTTTATGTGGGTCAGTTGTTAGGCTTGGATAGAGAGTACCTTTTTCTGCTGAGCTATCCGGCTATCACTGAAATTCATTTTTATATCTATTAAATATTTCCATTTTTAAAAAAATCATTATTTCTGTTTTAATTACACACATGTATTTTGTGTGTGTGTGTGTGTGTGTGTGTGTGTTTCTCTGTCTGGCGTCTTATTTGTCTACATGTGGGTTTGTTTCATATGTGTTGGTGGTTGCCAATTAAGGCCTAATGATACTGTCAGATGTGCTGGAAGGCTAATGCTTGGCGTTATTGACAGACAAGGGTGCTAGGGACTCAGTGGTTCTCTTCTTAAAGAGCAGTGTGTGCTATTAACTTCTGAGTCATCTCTCTACTATCCTTGCTTCATGTATACTCACAGTGCTAGATTTAAGTAATGTGTTTACTTAGTTTTAGATTATTTGGGGATAGTTCCCAGTAATGGTATCATCTTTTATCAGTAGTTAAGATTATACCATTAGAGAGATAAGGATCTTTTAACCATTAGTACAACATGATATTATACATTATTCCTTCAAGTAATAGGATTTTGGGGAAGTTTTTTAAGTTGTCTTGCTTTGCATTTTCATGATTCTCACATGATTCTCACTGCTCTGTGTTATGATTGTACATCTCTTTGGACAGATACTCTTGTTCCCTTTCTATGTGAGTGCCCTTCTCTGGTGAGCTCATTCCTTATTAACACTCAAAGACAAGTTAATGGGAACACAAAATCAAACCAGATATAGGAATACTTTTAAAATCTGTTAAAGCCATTGTGTGCTGTAGCACACATCTTTACTCCAAGCACTTAGGAGGCAGATTTCTGTGAATTTGAGGCCAGCCTTGTCTACAGAGTGAATTTCAAGACAGCCAGACCTACTGAGAGAAATCATGTCTCCAAAAAAAAAAAAAAAGTTTAAGTCAACTACCTCTCCACTAAGAACCACAGGAACAAAGATAGCACCGATAATGATTTAGAGTAAGCTCTGAAGTTAAAATTAATGTAAAAGTAATATTAATGTATGAATTTAATATAGAAAATTTACTACATGAAAAAAAAGAACTTCCCCTTTTTAAATAGTCAGTGCCATTAGTACTCTGGCTGCCTAAGTTCTTTCTCCGGTGGCCAGTTCCTGTATGTATGTAGGAATAGCATAGGTCCAAAATGAAGAGTGCTCCCTCTGAAGAGTGTTCCCTCTGAAGAGTGCTCACTCTGTGCTTTGTTTCCTGTTGCATCAGAGTGTAGAGGAAGCATGCAGAGCACTGAGATTTGTGGTTGAGGGGAGTCCCCACATCCCCTGGTACTTTACTTACTGGTTGCAGTGACTTCAGAAAGTCACTTGCAGTGCCTGAGGAAAAGGGTTGCAGACATCAAGAGCTTCACCCGTGTAGGAACAAATTAGCATACACTTAACCTCTTTGAAGATAGAAATTTATTTTCTTACAATTATTAGAGAAGTTGGGAGTGGTAAGGCTCTATTCCATCCTCTGCTCAGTGTTTCACTAAAGTTTAAGGGACTAACCAGGGCTCTACTTTATCTAAATTTGTAGGATTTTCCCAACATAACTCAGTGACAGGATTTTTTTTTTTTTTTTTTTTTTTTTTTGCTTCTCAGAATTAGAAAATTCAGCCCCTTCTTTACTATGTGGCTTCTCTTGTTTACTACTTGGCATTTTGCTTTCACTTTTGCTGCCCATAGGAGAGCTAACTTTGTTATGTCAAGACCACTTAGAATAAGTCGGAATCAAATGATGATTATTCAAATCTGGGAACCGTATCAAATGGTTTCTGTAGGTCTCAAGTAGGACAGATTATACAGGATGTTTATAACAGAAGGCAAGAATCCTGGTGCAATTTTAATATGCCCACCATGGCATGCAAACAGGCCAAGACATTTAAGAAATTTCACTTTTTTTCTAGTCCCCCCCCCCCCCCCGTGGTATGTCTTACATCATCCATGCTAGGACATAATAACTAATATTTCTTTTTGTGTGATAAATCCTTAATGTATTTGCTTCATTTATTTTCTACAGTACTCCTGAGGGCTCTTGAAATACTTCACATATTTTCAAGTATAGAAACCAAAGCTAAGAAAATTTATGTAGCGTGATAAAATGATGTTGGACCTAAATTCCTATGGTAGTTTTGCTCAACTATATTGTCTCCCAGTATTATCCTTGGTGTGTTATTCAGTTTAAATTTCTTGTAAAATTAGTATCCATATAACTTGTTAGAAACTTGTGATTTAATTTGTAATTTTTAGATTTGATGACACGATTTTTAAAAAAAATCAGCCTTTTAAAGAGACCCTGACAATCTTTTATACACGAAATTGCATAGTTTCTTAAATTTGCTTCAGGCTCATTTAGGAGGAGGAGGGGAGAGAGAGATTATCAGTTCAAGGCTTTTAGTGTTTTCATTTTTTAGAGACACACTCAATATATAGTTTCATCTGTCCTGGAACTCCTGATTCTCCTGTCATCGCCTCTCAAGTAGTATGAAAATAGGCTTGTGTGACCATTTCTGGCACTTAAAATGTTTTGTTTTCTACTGTAGAGATTTGAACACATTTGCCTGGCACATGTTATGCAACTTCTCTACTACCAAGACACACCCCACCCTGACAATTTTCAAATCAAGAATATTTGCTTCGTTTTTGTGGTTTTGTATCAACTATAAAACTATTGTTTTATCCTTCACACAAACATTTCTTTTATTGGTTTTGCTATCATGGGTCAAAGGTAATTTCTTGGTTTACTATAGTGATTTCAAATCCATGTAGGATTTTTTTTTTATCTAGAAAACATAAACCTGGATTTTTCTCACTTTGGATGTGTTCTGTAGGAATAGTTGAGTCTGTTTTTGGAAAATCTATATTGTTAAGGTTGATATCCCACCATTGCTTGAAAGAAATCTATGAGTGTAACTATCAATGACTCCTTTTTTTTTTTTCTTTTTTTTTGTAGGTGATAGAAATTGAGGATGCTTCTCCTACTAAGTGTCCAATAACAACCAAATTGGTTTTAGATGAAAATGAAGAGACCAAAGAACCGTTAGTGCAGGTTCATAGAAACATGGTTATAAAATTGAAACCCCATCAAGTAGATGGTAAGAAGCTATTAAATGATTCAATCACTTTAGCTAAATTTTACCTATGTTTTGTTTTCTTCTTTTTTGCCTAGCATTTTGCCAATCACTGGAGATACATTGTTGAACAAAAATGATATGATTCCAGCTGTTACAGATCTCACAAGGAAGTAAGGAAGAACAAGTTGGGTGTCTGCAAGTGTAGTGTTTTAAGTAGGCAAGAGGTACTACTTACAGTGGGAATCTGTATAGCAGGTACAGATACACTACATAGTGCTTGGCTAGAGCATTTAGGTCTAAGCACAGTTAACCAAAAGCTTTCTTTGGGAAGTGACATTTCAACATTTTCAAGTAAGTGTTTAAATTGGTTTTCCTACATTAGTATTACAAACTCCTTCAGCTACCCTACATACTGGTGGAGTTTTACACGTGTGTATGAAGTGCTTCAGAAGGGAAATAAACAGTTTCTGCATCTTGGATTAGCAACCCCTCTTATTGTTCTGTTTCTACTCCTGGACACTTTCTGTTTTCCAATCTTCTTCTGTCTTCGGCAGCCATCCCAAGCTATAGGGAAACGTGATAGTTTAGCGTAACTGGACAGACACCCTTATCTTGTGTGCTTATGTTTTATTTCTGATTTACTTAAGGAGAAAAAAACAATTCTGATTGCATTTAAGATTTTTTTTTTTTTAGCTCCAAGTGTTGTTTCTTGGGTGCTCGAGAGATGGCTCAGTTGCTCAGAGTACTTACAATAAATCTTCAGAAACAAAATAAAACTCTGCTGTTTCTTGGAAGTTTTGGTTTCTCATTCTTAGGTGTTCAGTTTATGTGGGATTGCTGCTGTGAGTCTGTGGAAAAGACAAAGAAATCTCCAGGTTCAGGATGCATTCTTGCCCACTGCATGGGCCTTGGTAAGACCCTCCAGGTAAGAGCTATAGGAAATAAACCTATCCATTTTTGCACATATATTTGATTCTGCTGTGTTTTAGGTAGGCTGTGGAGGGAGATTCAGCAGTAAAAAAGAATGACAAGATTCTTTCTCAAGTATTGAATATTGTGGTGGAGAATGAAATTTTATGAATTATGTCTATAATAACAATTAATGGGATAAAGGCAATGAATTGGAAAGAGAGCCTAACAAGGTGTATGTGAAAATTCAGAGGGAGGAGAGGGAAGGAGGAAATGATACAAGTGTATTATAATCTCAAATAAAAGGGAAAAAACCCACAAACATTTCTGATAGAGTACAAAAAAAGCAATGTTTATGCAAAGATGCTGATGTAGTTGAAGCAGTGTGGTTGCAGGTATGAATTTAACTTATTTTTCAACTTTTATTAGTCTGATGGTAATGAGAATGTCAAGTCTTTTTTAGTATTAAAGCTGCTTCATTTCTTGGACTGGGTTTAATATTATATTTTCTTTACTTGTATTTTCTGTGTGTTGGAAATTATGATCTTTAGTTGGCTGGCTTAGTGTTTAATGTAAAAATAAGTCATGATTCCTTAAATTTATTTTTAAATTTTTTTGTGGATATTTAAATGAACATGTAACTTTACTTTCTTATAGGTGGTTAGTTTTCTTCACACAGTTCTTTTGTGTGACAAATTGGATTTCAGTACAGCTTTAGTGGTTTGTCCTCTTAACACTGCTTTGAATTGGATGAATGAATTTGAGAAGTGGCAGGAGGGATTAAATGATGATGAAAAACTTGAGGTAACATTTAGTAATGTTTCCTATTGAAACAATAACATGAGATTCATATTCATTCTGAAAGAATTGTCTTAATTCCTAATGCACATTTTAATGGTAATATTTAGAACTTTATTTTTAAAGGTATCTGAGTTAGCAACTGTGAAACGTCCTCAGGAGAGAAGTTATATGCTACAGAGATGGCAAGAAGATGGTGGTGTTATGATCATAGGCTATGAAATGTACAGAAACCTTGCTCAAGGAAGGAATGTGAAGAGTCGGAAACTTAAAGACATATTTAATAAAGCGTTAGTTGACCCAGGTATGTTACTACTAGTTCTGACATTATGAAGCTAGTTGAAATTTTATGTTTATCTTTAAGAGTTTCTAATTGAGCCAGGCATTCTGGCTGGCACACCCCTTTAATCCCAGCACTGTGGAAGCAGAAGTGGGCCAATATCTGAGTTTGATGCCAGCCTGGTCTACTGAACAAGGTTCAGGACAGCTAGAGCTACACAGAGAAATCCTGTGTTAAACAGACAAAAACATTACAAATAATTGGACATTTATTATTAAGTACTTGGTAACAGTTTCCTTTGTCCTTGAGGTTTTATTATTCATACTGATAATTTAAATAATATAAAACTATCCTTAATGCTGCTAGCTGTTCAGAGTTTCAGTGTTTGGGGATCTATGGTTGATGTATTATTAGAGAATTGTAAACTCCTGAATGGTATCAAGCATTTTCAGCAGATTTTTTTTTTTTTGTCACAAGATTTCTTGGGGACACTTACAAACAATAGTCTTAAAAACGAGGCACAGGTTGGAGAGATGGCTCAGAGGTTAAGAGCACTGACTGCTCTTCTAGAGGTCCTGAGTTCAATTCCCAGCAACCACATGGTGGCTCACAACCATCTGTAATGGGATCTGATGCCCTCTTCTGGTGTGTCTGAAAACAGCCACAGTGTACTTATATAAATAAAATAAGTAATAAAATCTTTAAAAAAAAAGAACAAAAACAGGCATGGTGGTGTGTGCCTATAATTGTAGGCCTTCCTATTGGACCAGGCCTTATGTGTCATAGGCGGAGGATCACCTTAACCTTCTGATCTGTCTGCCTTCATTTCCTGAGTGATGAAAATACAGGCATGTACCACAACATCTCATTTGCGTGGTGAAGTGGTACTACAGAGTGAATCCAAGGCTTATGGCTGGGTTACATCTCTGCCCTTGATTTACTCTTTACAGAAGGGTTAGATGCTTTACATGGTTAGGGATTTCTGGAATCATTTCTGGAATCCTAGCATTTGAGACGTGGAGGCGGGGAGATCACATGAGTATCTCAGCCACAAAGGGGGTGTTGTATACTAAGGTAGATTAGTGAGTGGAAGCTGTTACTGTGTGTGCCTATTGATTTGAGTTCAGTGTCTGGAATCCATGATGCAAGATGACACTCGATTCCAGAATCCGTTTAAGATGCCATGATTTATTTTATTTTTAAATTTCATCTTAATATTTTAAAAAGAGAGTGAGTGTGGGAGGATGGGGGTGGGGAATGAGCAGAAATGAATATTTGTGTGTGTGTGTAGAGGAAGAAAACTTTGGCAGTTTTCTTCCACCATTGGGTTGCTGGCTGGTGTAGAGCTCAGGAATTTGCAACAGGGTCTGAGCACTCTGACATGTTGAATCATCTCTCTGGCCCCCTTTTATTTTATAAAATAGCATGTAGATTAGTCCGAATATTGTTGGAAACTGGAGGCTAGAATAGGATTCCAATATATTTCTGCCTTTATCCATTACTTTTGATGTTCTTCAACATTGTCTCTGACTCCTAGTGGTTAATCTTGGCTAACAATTTACTAATTAATTCATTTAACTCACGAGCACATTCTACCTTTGCTGCCACTTCATCAGTAACCTCTTCTTGAATTTTTGTTTTCTTAATCACCAGAGACATTGCCTCTCTTAAATAAGAAGGCAGATCTAAGAGGAGGCACCCAAAACATTCAGGAACAAGAATTAGTGTTATGTGACAGAGAATAGAGGTAAAGAGACAGGTCACCATAAAATCAAGGTTGTTTTTTTTTTTTTTTTTTTTTTCCTTTTTTTTTGTAAGTTTTTAAAAAAAATTTTATTAGTTCTTTTCCTTATTTGCATTTCCAATGCTATCCCAAAAGTCCCCCATCCCCCCCCCCACTCCCCTACCCACCCACTCCCACTTCTTGGCCCTGGCGTTCCCCTACACTGAATCATCTAAAGTTTGCAAGACCAATGGGCCTCTCTTTCCAACAATGGCCGACTAGGCCATCTTCTGATACATATGCAGCTAGAGACACGAGCTCTGGGGGGTACTGGTTAGTTCATATTGTTGTTCCACCTATAGGGTTGCAGACCCCTTTAGCTCCTTGGGTACTTCCTCTAGCTCCTCCATTGGAAAAAAGTCCAATGAGAAGCTAGTAGCAGTTGAGAGCACAGCCAGAGTTCTTAGGAGCAGGGAAGGAGCCTTCTATAGAGTTTAGCTTCACAGAGAATAGTTCCAGGCACCAGTCCAGCCGAGTTAGGTGTATAGTATCCTGCTTGATCTGAAATGATTATGGGGTCCTTTCCTTTCCTTTCCTTTCCTTTCCTTTCCTTTCCTTTCCTTTCCTTTCCTTTCCTTTCCTTTCCTTTCCTTTCCTTTCCTTTCCTTTCCTTTCCTTTCTTTCTTTTTCTTTTTTGTTACTTTGCTTGTTTTTTCATGTAGCCTAAAACTAGGTTATGGTGACTGTTTAATAAAATTCTAGCTGGGCAGTGGTGGCGCAAGCCTTTAATCCCAGCACTTGGGAGGCAGAGGCAGGTGAATTTCTGAGTTCGAGGCCAGCCTGATCTACAGAGTGAGTTCCAGGACAGCCAGGACTATACAGAGAAACCCTGTCTCTAAAAACCAATACAATAAAATTCTAGATATAGTTTTATTTGATACAATGCTGACCTTATTTTCAAAATGGACATATTTAGTTTAATTTTTTTATTTTTTTATTATAAAAGATTTAAATACGTGTTTTGTGGGCATGTGTATCTGTGCATATGTGTGTGCCTGGTGCCTGAAGAGGCCCAAAGAGGGAGCTAGCTCTACCATAGCTAAAATTACAGATAGTCACGACCTGCCATATAGGTTCTAGGAATTGGACCTAGGTCCTTTGTGAAAGCAGTGTGTGCTCTTAGCCTTTGAGACATCTCTTCAGTCTTCTTGTTGATTAACTTTAAAAATTATATACCAAAATTTTCTTCCTTTTGACTTCAAAAATCCTTTGGTCTCCACATTTTTGTTTTGCTATATGGTATTTGTTTGTGACAGGGTGTTTCTTTGTTGCCTAGACTGGACTTAAATGCTTGATCCTGGCCCTATCCCTATCCTCTTAAGATTGTATTGCAATCTCATATAAGATACTCATCTTATAATGTCATGTAAAACATATAGCAAGAGTAATATATTAAAGCATAATATCTAAGATTTTGTAGTAGCAATAACTTATATGTTAAATCCATTTCCATGAATATGTTCTAAATTACCATCAATAAATTCTAAATTTATTAGAAGAGAAATGTGAAATAATAATTTCTTTTCTTCTCAAGCGATTTCTATCATTTCATGTAAATTGGTTGTACTAATGATATATATGACAGTTGAGTATTTGAAAGCTTGGGTTTGTATAGAAGAAATATCCTAGCCTAGAATCAGAGCTCTATGTCAGAGGCAGACAAGCAGTTTTGAGGCATTATAGTCATAGACAGGAGGGATTAAAGCAGGCCAAGCAGCTTCTCAGGTCAGAATCCTGAAAACTGGGAAGATTTTAGTATGGCAGCTATTTAGATTGACTGAAGTTGTTAGTAATACATCCTGATCTCAGCTCCTCTGGCTTTGCATTGGCACTTAATCATTTCTACAAGTGTTGTAGTGACTCCAGCCATTTCAATATTGCTTTTGATGGTGGGGCACTCTACCACTGTGCTACACCTCTAGCCCTGGCTCTGATTTGTCAAAATCATACCAATAGGTGGCATTAAAACATTTTGAAAAAGATCCCCCCCCAAACAAAACAAAAACAAAAAAGATACACTGTAATATTATACATTTATTTGGCCTTTAAATGTCTTTGAGTTTTCCTATTTACTTCAATTGGTCTCTCTTGCTTTAGTGATTTTAGAAGAATACTTTTTTTGTTTTGTTTTGCTTTGCTTTGTTTTTTGTTTTTTTGGTTTTGTTTTTGTTTTGAGACAGGGTTTCTCTGTGTAGCCCTGGCTGTCCTGGAACTCACTCTGTAGACCAGGCTGGCCTCAAACTCAGAAATCCGCCTGCCTCTGCCTCCCAAGAGCTGGGATTAAAGTGCGCCACCACTGCCAGGCAGAAGAATATTTTTCAGTTTTTCCGCTTCAGAAGACAAAATCTGTGTGTATATGTATGAACAATATTTATAGCACTGTTGTATTTTACTAATACTGTCTGCTTCCTTCCTTTTAAATAATTCCTTAGAAAGACACAGGAAAACCTGAAGTCTTTATCCTAATCTTTAACCTAGATCCCATGGAAGAGCAGTACGTTCTTAACCACTGAGTGGCTTCTTCATTAACCCCCTCTATTATTTCTTATAGCATCTGATAGTTTTCTTTTCATGTATATTTAAGCTCTTTGGTGTCTTAGGCAATAATTTTAATGTAATCTAATGTCACTATTATTTTCAGAGATATTTTCCTTCTAATTGTTATAAATGCTATTATGTAATGATTCTAACTTATCATAGTCCTAAAAGTTATTTAAGTCCCTTAAAAGATATTTCTTTTATGAAGTACCCAAATATGTTGAGGATAATCTTCACTAGTATTTCATTATCCTTTTTGTACTTGCTTTTTGATACAGGTTTTCTTTTTGTAGCCCTGGCTCTCCTGGGACCCTGTAGAACAGGTCTGCCTCTGTCTCCTTTCATGGTAGGACTAAGGGTTTGTGCTTGGCTGTGTTGGTAAAGTCTTTACAGGGTTTGTAGATCTTTAGCAGTACTTTAATATTTGGTTATGGGGACTTGATTAATACTAACTAGTCCCATTTCAGTCTTGCACAGTGGCACATAGAATATGAATGTGTTTCTAATGATTTTGCTTTGTCTTCTTTCTATATCAGCAGTGTAAAATGATGAACCATATCTACTTCCATGAGCAACCTTTTTAGTTTTATTGTTTCTGTTTAGTTTTTTTCCTTTTAATTAAGTGTTGTTCTTATGTATATTTTTATAGGCCCTGATTTTGTTGTTTGTGATGAAGGCCATATTCTAAAAAATGAAGCATCTGCTGTTTCAAAAGCTATGAACTCTATAAAATCAAGGAGGAGGATTATTTTAACAGGAACACCACTTCAAAATAACCTAATTGAATGTGAGTTAATATCATGTCTGCTTTAGAATGTCAGTGTTGCGTTGACTGGTACGTGTTTGTAAATTTGGCCATTTCCTCTTCCTTCTGTTTGTTGACCATAATGTATAGTTGATTCTTCGGTTAAAGAACAACATGCTTTTCAATTGCAATGCATTTTAAATAGGAGTAGCAAACCACTCTCAAGACATGTGCCATTGTCATTGTTTAGATATAACTAAGGGAAAAGAAATATTTAAAAAGTATGAGAATTCTTTAATGATTGCTTCAAAATATACAAAAAGTGCATGTGGTTATTCAATAGGTCTAATAGGGATATATATATATATATATCTCCAGTTTGGAGGAAGTACCAGTAAGGATACAGAGTCTGGGTTTGATACTGTATGCCTCTAATTTTAGCACTAAGGAGGCAGAGGCATGTGGATTTCTGTAAGTCCAAGAATAGCCAGTAATACATAGTGAGACTTTGTCTCCTGCTGCAAAAATCAAAATAAAAAAGAAATGCCAATTGTGAACATTTTAGAAAGTGGAGATGAGAACAACAACAAAACAACAACAACAACAAAAACAAAAAAAACTTCTAGCAAATCTTTCCCAGAGTAGCATTTGCTCAGAGTGAGGACAAAAGTGAGATACATTGAGAAGTGCCTTGTGACATCCTCTCACTGTCATGTGATGGAACAGGAGCTTATTCAGCAAATTACAATTGCTAACATAAGAGTTCCACATTTTCTTTCTTTCTTTTTTTTAAGAGTTTCACATTTTCTTGTGTCTTCAGCTTTTTATTCGTTCATTGTTTTCCCTTATTTCTCTTCTATTCTCCTTTTACAGAAATGCTATTTTACATTGTGATTGTGTTTCATATAGGACAATTGATGGCACCTTCTGCAGCCGCATCAAGAACTGAATTAGCTATATATCTTACCTACATACAGTAGCTTGTCCTCTATTTTTATTATTGTTATGTGTTACTTAATATTTTCTTTGCAAGATGCTCTCACTGACCATAAAATCATCAATGCAGTTATGTCCACTTTACACTTATGTATACTTGTTTTATGTTTTACGTGTTATGAATAGTATCAACTGCGCTGTAACAAAATAGGTCTAGGATCTATGGATGCTCTCTTCAGTTTCTTATACGATTTATGTAGTTCTAGATCAGATTTGAAAGCATTTTTTATACTAAATGTCTTCTTTATTCCCTTCCACTTCCCTTCCTGATAATACTTCTATGAGATGAGCATTTGGCATTAGGAATATTTTAGAGAGTTTTTCTGGGTCTTACTATCATTAATGTTATTAATGAATTAATGTCTTGTCTCTTAGATCATTGCATGGTTAACTTTATCAAGGAAAATTTGCTTGGATCCATCAAGGAATTCAGGAATAGATTTATAAATCCAATCCAAAATGGACAGTGTGCAGATTCTACCATGGTAGATGTGAGAGTGATGAAAAAACGTGCTCATATTCTCTATGAGATGTTAGCCGGATGTGTTCAGGTACAGAGATGCTCCACAGTAACGGAGATAATGGAGTCCCAAATCAGTTTTTGACTTTAGGCTTGAGCTACTTTGTTTTCTTTTCTTTTTTTAATTTCATAATTATATCTCTGCATTGGTTTAAAGATCCACCAATTATGCACATTTGTAATACCTTTCACAATTTAAGAACATAGTTGATCTATACACTTTCTTCATATTTTGCAGTGTTCATGTTTTGATTTACGTTCTTTGAGCAGTGGGTTCTGAAGAAGAGCAAAGCTGTTTATGATTAAGAAATTCTTATGTATACTTGACATGGTATTCAGAACCTTACTGTTTGAATAGCTGTAGTAGAGGCTAGTATGACTTAAGAGAGGAACCATTTTTAAAGTACTTGTTAAGAACATGTACTTGTTAACAGTTTTAGGGGCTGGCAAGATGGCTTAGTGGGTAAAGGTGCTTGCTGCACAAGCCTGGCAACCCAAGTTTAATTTCTGGAATCCATGTAAAATTGGAAAGAGAAAAGCTGGCTCGCCGAGAGTTGGCCTCTGGCCTCTCCGTGAGTACTGTCACATACACATACATCACCCATACATTCACTCACACTCTCTTTACATACATCCTTTTACACACACATGCATGCACTCATGCATACACCAGTTTTCTTACTTTTGGGTATGTACTGAACAGGTTAATAATGTAATTTAAAATAAGACTGTCAGTGAATATCAGATAGGTAAGTATGTAGAGATGGAGCTAACAATTCAGAGATTTCAAGATCTATATTCTCTCTTAAGACACTAACACTAAAGGTAGCTTCAAAAATGTTCTACGGAACAAAAAAAAAGGCTGTCCTTAGTGTTATCATAGAACATAATCATGTTTTAACATGTTGGCTATATGTACTATTAAGTACTTCTCTTCTTTATGATTATTACCACCTAAGTAGTAAGTTGGTTTTTCTACTTAAATTGTTATCTGTATTTAATAATTATTAGTATTTGTGGGATTTTTCTGTCCCTCTAACAAAATTATTTTATTAGTGTTTTATACATTTCTTATTTTCTCAGAGGGTACAAACATTGCTTCAGAAGTTAATGTTTGGCATACAACTCAGATTGTATTAGAATTTGGATTTTGTGGAGTTTTTATTCCTTTTTCTTCTCCTTTGAGATGGGTTTTCTTTATGTAGCCTAGGCTGGCCTGGAATCCTTGATGCTCTTTCCTCAGCCTCTCAAGTGTTAGGATCACAGGCATGTACTTCAACACTTGGCTACATGACACTTTGATTCCTATGATTTCCTATGTGAAAACCAATTTACTTTTGACAGTATTGCTTTTCACATGACTTTGTGACATCACCGATTTGTGCTACTTCTTTTAAAATACAGAGATCACCATCTTGAAAACTTGGATTTTGTAAAATGATGATATGACCACTTGAATTTAAAACCTGATGGTCGCCGGGTGGTGGTGGCACACGCCTTTAATCCCAGCACTTGGGAGGCAGAGGCAGGCGGATTTCTGAGTTTGAGGCCAGCCTGGTCTACAGAGTGAGTTCCAGGACAGCCAGGGCTACACAGAGAAACCCTGTCTCAAACAAAACAAAACAAAACAAAACAAAACAAAACAAAACAAAACAAAACAAAAACAAAAACCTGATGGTCATGTTGCAATATGTTTTTTTGGCAGTGTAACATATTATCTAGTCACGTGAAATATGTTAAGTATAATCATATGTGGTACCTGTTAAGAATTGAGAGGGAAACTATCCTTAAAAAGATATGGACTATGTGTCTTTCACCTCTAGAATCCCACTGTTCTTCAAGCACTTCATTCTGGTTCCTTATGGAGATGATTGATTCGCATTCTCTTTGTCTTGTTGATTGCAGAGGAAAGATTACACCGCGTTAACAAAGTTCTTACCTCCAAAACATGAGTATGTGTTAGCTGTGAGAATGACTGCTATTCAGTGCAAGCTCTATCAATACTACTTAGATCACTTAACAGGTAACAAATACATTCCGGTGTTTTAATCTTCTCCGTCGTCAACAGCTTCTGTTTCTGATGAATATGGTCTTAGTAATTTTCCATGGTGTTTGATTTTTTGTTTGTTCTTTTTAGTTTTTCATTTGAACAGAATAACTGTGCTTACAGTTGCAATGCTTGTAATTAAAATTGCTATCAGTGCTAAACTCAAGGGACAAACTTAAAGCAATAATAATGTTTTTTGTTTGCTTGCTTTTTAAGTTTTTTCTGTTTTTTGTTTTTTTGTTTTTTTTTTTTTTAAGACAGAGTTTCTTTGTGTAGCCCTGGCTGGCTTCCTACCCCCTGGCTAATGAAATAATGTTTAACAGAAGTACCCTTACCATGATTTTCAGCACACCCCTCTCCAAATACACAAGAAAATCCCCCGAAAGCTCTGTGGATCATACGGAATTCAGTCTCTAATTTGTTAAGAGTAATTTATGGTGGGTAGAGAGATGGTTCAGTGGTTAAGATCACTGGCTGTTCTTTCAGAGGACCCAGGTTCAATTCCCAGCACCCACATGGCAGCCTACAACTGTCTGTAATTTTAGTTGCAGGGAATCTGACACCCTCACAGACATATATGCAGTCAGAACACATATGTGGACAAAATTTAAAAAAAAATAAATTATTTTATAAAATGAAAAAGAGGTCGTTTATGCTGAGTATGGGGGTACAGGCCTTTAGTTTCAGCACTCATTAGACAGAGGTAGGTGGCTCTCTGTATTCAAGACTAGCCTAGTCTACACAGTGAGTTCCAGGATAGCGAGGCCTATATAGAGACACCCTGTCTTGAACAAAAGATGCAAAGCAAAAGGAGTACTTCTGACGCATGTGCCAATAGAGGAAGCATAAAATTCCAGTATTTTTTTTAAATATACAGCTACATTTTTTGAAAGATATATAAATTAAATCCATGAGATTGTTTCATAAATATCAAGTTCACAAAGTGTGAAGGTGAACTCTACTACCCCAATACCTGATCCTGTCCACCCCCCCCGCCCCCCCCACACACACACCAAGGTCCCTCCTTCCCTCTGCGTCTCTCTGCCTCCTGTGATTATTTATTTTCTTTCCACTATCTAAGTGAAAATGAAAATTCCTTACTTCGGCATTTCTACTTGTTATATTTCTTACAGTCTGTGGGTTGTATTCTAAGTATTCTGTACTACTTTTGGGCTACTATCCACTTATCACTGAGTGCATACCATGTTTGTTCTTTTGTGATTGGGTTACCTCACTCAGGATGATATTTTCTAGTTCCATCCATTTGCCTGTGAATTTCATGAAGTCATTTTTTTAATAGCTGAGCAGTACTCCATTGTGTAACTGTACCATATTTTCTGTATCCGTTTCTCTGTTGAGGGACATCTGGATTGTTTCCAGCTTCTGACTATTATAGATGAGGTTGCTATGAACATAATCTAGCCTGTGTCCTTGTTACATGTTGGTATATGCCCAGAAGAGGTATAGCTGTGTCCTTAGGTAGTAACTGTATCCAGTTTTCTGAGGAACCGCCAGACTGATTTCCAGAGTGGTTGTAAAACCTTGCAATCCCACCAACAATGGAGGAGTGTTCCTCTTTCTCCACATCCTTGCCAGCATCTGCTGTCACCTGAGTTTTTGATCTTAGCCATTCTGACTGGTGTGAGGTGGAATCTCAGGGTTGTTTTGATTTGCATTCCCTGATGATTAAGGATGCTGAACATGTTTTAAAGTGCTTCTTGGCCATTCGAGATTCTTCTACTATGAATTCTCTGTTTAGCTCTGTACCCCACTTTTTAATTGGTTATTGGTTATTTGGTTCTTTGGTGGTTAACTTCTTAAGTTCTTTATATGTTTTGGATATTAGCCTTCTGTTTGCTGTAAGGTTAGTGAAGATTTTCCCCCTATCTGTAGGTTGCTGATTTGTCCCACTAAAGGTGTCATTTGCCATACACAAGCCTTTCAGTTTCACGAGGTCCCATTTATCGATTGTTGATCTTAGAGCCTGAGCCATTGGTGTTCTCTTAATGAAAACTTCCCCTGTGCCAGTGAGTTCAAGGCTTTTCCCTACTTTCTTTTCTATTAGTTTCAGTGTATCTGGTTTATGTGGAGGTCCTTGATCCACTTGGACTTGAGCTTTGTACAGGGAGATAAGAATGGATCTATTTTCATAACCAGCATTTAAACAGGCACTGTTTATTGAAGATGCTTTCTTTTATCCATTGTATCTTTTAGCTCCTTTGTAAAGATCAAGTTTTCATAGGTGTGTAGGTTTAGTTCTGGGCATTTGATCCTATTCCACTGTTGACCTGTCTGTCTCTGTACCAATACCATGCAGTTTTTATCTCTATTGCATTATAGAACAGCTTTTGGTCAGGGATGGTGATTACTTCAGCAATTCTTTTATTGTTGAGAATAGTTTTGGCTATCCTGGACTTTCTGTTTTTCCATATGAAGTTGACAGCTGCTCTTTCCATGTCTGTGAAGAATTGAGTTGGAATTTTGATGGGGATTGCATTGAATCTGTAGATTGCTTTTCGTAAGGTGGCCAATTTTACTATGTTGATCCTACCAATCCATGAGCATGGGAGATCTTTCCATCCTCTGAAGTCTTCTTTGAGTTCATTTTTCAGGGATTTATAGGTCTTGTCATAAAGATCTTTCAGTTACTTGGTAAGAGTTAGTTACACCAAAATATTTTATACTATTTGTGGCTATAATGAAAGGTGTTGTTTCTTGTGACCATTTGCTTGGAAAACAAAAATATCCAGCCTGTATCTTTTTATTGGGGAGTCGAGTCCATTGGTGTTGAGACATATGACATGACATAAAGATAGATGATTGTTAGTTCCTATTATTTTTGTTGCTGGCGGTGGTACTATATGTGTATTGTTCTCTTTAGAGTTTGTTATGAAATGTTTAGTTTCTTATGTTTTCTTGGGTTTTATGTTTTATCCTTCTTGTATTGGAAATTTCATTTCAGCATCCTCTGTAGGACTTGATTAGTAGAAAGATAATGTGTGAATTTGGTTTTGTCATGGAATTCTTTGGTTTCTCCATCTATGGTAATTGAGAGTTTTGCTGGGTATAGTAGCCTGGGCCGACATTTGTGTTCTCTTAGTGTCATCATACTTGGAAAGAATTGCTACAAGTCTATCTCTATGGAGAAAGGCTTTGTTTCTCTGTAATAGATGAAGGGACCATGGATACAATTTGGGAGATTTTAAAAATCTAAGAAAAAAATAGATATTTTTGTGATCTTTACTTAAAATGACAGTGTCCTTCCCAGTATGGGATAGGTGTATTAATGGTTATGACTTTGTTGTAACTAAAATGAGAAACTATTTTATATATGTTACTGAGATCTTCAAGTATACTTGCTGTATTTTGTTGCTTAATCATCACTTTCAACAGTGTGGCAATACACACTTGTATTCTCAGCACTTGGTGGTGGAAGCTGGAGGATCAGGAGGTGAAGGCAACTTAGACCACATGAAGTTCTGTCCAAAGAAAGAAATAAGTCATATATATTTCCCTTACAACGTATTTGTTCTTTAATATTATAATCATTTCTATAAGGTGGTTTTTCCCTACAATCTTATTACTTCACATGTTTCAAAATATTAACAGTAAGAAGTAAGATTTCATAAGCCTTTCTCGACTTTGAAAAGGGTGTGTGTCATAGATAATCTAATACAGTATCACCATGGTGGAAATGGAGATTTTTTTTGTGTCTTCAACTATAGTTTCTTTTGGTCAGGTGTGGGCAATAGCACTGAAGGTGGACGAGGAAAGGCAGGTGCAAAGCTCTTTCAAGATTTCCAGATGTTAAGTAGAATCTGGACTCATCCTTGGTGTTTGCAACTGGACTATATTAGTAAAGAAAATAAGGTAAATCAAGAACCTCACATTGTTTAAATGTTACTTTTTATGTTCTTTATACCAGAAGCAACTTTCTATTTCATGTATTCAGCTTCTTTTCTTTTTTAGTTCATTTCTTTTCTTTTTTAGTTCATTTATCTGTCTTTTTGTTGTCATTGAGATGGGTACTTACTCTATACCCCTTGATGGCATTAAACTTACTGTGCTAACCTGTGGCTTTTGTACTTCTTCTTTTTGCCTTCTGAGTGTCGGCATTATAGGTGTATGCCACCAGGCCTATCTTATTTCTGTATTTTGAAATCATTATGCTTATAGGATCATTAAATGTTTGTTTATGTGCTGGTATTTGAACCTAAGGGGCCTACATCCTCCGTTCTAAATGTTCTTGTAATGAGCCCCTTCGACTTTTTCAATGGGTAGTGGCATATGTCTCACTAATTGAATGCTTGTCTAATCAGCACAAGACCTTTAGTTTTCATTCCTGTTGACTATTAGAGTACACACACTGAAAATAATGTAAAAATTTAAAAATAGGGCCAGTGCTGCAGCTCAATAGGTATAGTGTAATACACTTTGTTTGATCTCCAGGACCACACAAACCAGGCAAGGTAGCATGCATCTCTAATCCCAGCACTTGGTGGGTGGAAGCAGGAGGACCTGAATTTCAGAGTCATCCTTGGCTACCATAGGGAGTTCATGGGCACTACATACTACATACATGCTACTTGGATCCACAAACAAAGCCTTGCTGGTTGTGTTGATACACATTTGAAATCTCAGCACTTGGAAGGCTGAGGCATCCAGCATGTGGAGGCCAGCCTTGGCTGAGAACTCTGAGAACTTACCTTAAGTATTCCCTTAGTTTGATGTAATTTTATAGTTATAGAAAAATGACTCGAGGAGTTCATTCATACTTTAATTCAGTTTCTCTGAATGTTTATATCGCATATAGTCATAGTCACTTATCAGAGCCAAGAGATTCACTTTGCTACAACAAACTTTACATTGCTTTATTTTTACATTTTTTTTCATCCCATCTTAGACCTCCTGGTTTATAATCCTGTTAAATTGCTATCATTTCTTTCAATCTTCTATAGTTCCTTAGCCCTCATTCATTTTATATCATTTAAGGGAAATGAAATGTTTGACTTTCCAATATATGTTGGAATGGGCTACTAAAACCTGCCTTCTTTTGTTTAGGGTTATTTTGATGAAGATAGTATGGATGAATTTATAGCTTCAGATTCTGATGAAACCTCTAAGAGTTTAAGCTCAGATGAGTATGTAAAGTAAATTGAGTACTTTTGCTACCTATGCTGGGGTATTTAAAGCCTATACTTGTGGGTGGTCTTCTGATAATTGGTTTAATATGCTTCCCTAACACAAAGTTCTCTCTCCCTCTCCCTTTCTTTCTCCCTCTCTCTCTCCCTCTCTTTTCATTTTAGAAAGAAGAAACCAAAGGGGAAGAAGGGGAAAAAGGACAGCAGCTCAAGCGGAAGTGGCAGTGACAACGATGTTGAAGTCATCAAAGTCTGGAATTCAAGATCTCGAGGAGGTGGAGATGGCAATGTGGATGACACAGGAAATAACCCTTCAGTTTCTCTGAAGCTAGATGAAAGTGAGTGTGCTGAACATGTACTGTAGAACATTGGCTGAGAACATTAGGTCTTCCATGTTTGTTTTGTCCTGTTATCTTAGAGAGCTGATGTAAGGGAATTTCTTTGCTCAAGTATTAAGAGGATGCAGAGTTAGAACAAATCATTCATGTTTAATTGTAGGCAAGTCAATCTGCTCTGTCTGGTAATTTGTAGGAAAAAAAATGGAAAGCTAGTTGTTTATTTAAATGTCTATGCTTACACCCAAGTAGTCTGACTTCATGTATAGCTCTTAAGTGCAGTTCTTAAGTGATATTGAAGTGAAGTTGCTACATTTAGTTTTATAAATGGAATTCATTCTAAAGTGTGTCTAATCTAAAGGCCTTTGTAGGATTTACACTTAGCTACGTAAGAAACTGGAAGCATTTCAGTAGTGAATTGTATACATTAGAACGAATTTTAATCATTTAGACTTTTTCCTTTCTAATTCTTCAAAATCTATAATTATGTGCTTTGGTTTTCCCCCCATAACCTGTACAGTTCATTTTTCTGTTTTTCTCTCCTTTATATGAAAGTAAAAGTTTACTGTCCAGTGGCTTCAGTTTCTGTTCCCTTGTATATGCTTAAGAGTTAGTGCTTAGCCATTCTATATTCTTAGTACGAGCTGACTGTGTTTAGGAGCTTTAAAGCTGGGACTAAATATCAGAATATTTCCAATATCTTACTTCTAAATGGCTTTAAATATTTGGCATTGGGGAGTTATAGAGTAAAACGTTAAACATCTGTGAGGCGGAAAGCAATGTGGGTGGCAGCCAAATGAGCTTGTGATCAGATCAGCTTGCTTGAGCTCAGGTCTCCGCTGACTAACACAGTGATTCCTCTATCAACGCTTCTCTTTTCAGTACCTCTGTGGAGTAGACAGGTGGCAGCCTAACCACAAACCCTGGATTCTCCAAATCAGGGGAGTCATGAAATTTAAACTACAAAATTTCCCTCTTTCTTCTTCTCTTCGGCTCCTCCATCCATTAAAGCAGCTTTGTCAGCATCCATCTTCCAAGTAGAATTAAAGAGTATTTCATCACAGCTCCAACTGTGATTATAGAGTTAAAGCAATGAAAAGCTTCCGCTCTCTCCTGCTGTGCTCTCTTCTTCCACCCTTTCTACTTACAGTTTTGCAGTCTCTCCCTATATGTGTGTGTTCCTGGGAATAATATTATTGAACTTCTCTTTTTCTGTTAGGGCTAAAAAAGAATTGTTCAGTGCTGGAAATGAATTACATGCAAGTCAGAGGAATGGCAAGGAGGTAAATGGGAGGCAGTAGGGTACAGATTTGATGCATGTATGAAATTGCCAAGGAATAAAATAATTAATTTTAAATTGTGGTTAATACCCCCTTTGCCTGTCAGGAAGTGCAAGTGGGGTGTGTAGCTGGATTGAATCTAGAAATATCTAGCTGCTTCCAGTGGGTTTTTTTTCCGCTTTCTATCATCTCCTCAGTTGTGCTACTGTGAATTGCTTGGAAAGCACTTGGCCAAGGTGTAGACTGTTGTATCTTGTGTGATTGAAACCAGACAGAAAAACTCATGGGTTTCAAAAGACAAGCTTTGACTGCTTAGCTAGGACTTTTGCTTTTTAAAGTCTGTGTGAAGTAAAGTAGACGTTATTTATATAGAAATATATTTTCAAAATTTATATACATGCAGATTTTATCAGAAACATTCTCTTGAATAGGTGGTAAAAATACAATTTGTTCTTTAGATTTAAATTTGCTCCATTTAAGAATGTATCACATTGGGGGCTGGAGAAATGGCTCAGTGGTTAAGGCTGTTCTTTCAGAAGACCAGTTAGGTTCCCAGCAACCACATAGTGGCTTACAGCTATCTGCAATGTCAGTTTCAGGTAATCCAAACATACAACAACACAGACGCACACAAGAAGATACTTATACACATATAATCCGAGCAGTCAGGATGATGATGATGATGATGAAAGGTCAGAGACTCACCATTTGAGTCTAGGCTTGGCTATATAGTGTGTTTGATATCAGCCTAGGCTACAGAGTAAGACTTTGTCTCCAAAAACCAAAAGAATTTTAGGGAAAGATGAGGTTTTATAGGTATGTGGCATGCCTGAATAATAGCTCATGAAGTTTCTATGCAAATGCACAGTGAGTTATACAGAAGTAGTGGAGCCACTAGGGGCAAGGCACAAAGAGGACCTTGTTAAATCTAAAAACCAAGTTCAAGACTATGTAGAATAGAAACCCTAGCGATATTCTAGTCTTGCTTGAGTCTAGCAGCTTTGGGTTTTTGTTTTGTTTTTCTTTGGTTTTTTTGGTTTGTTTGTTTTTGTTTTTTTTTCTTTCTTTTTTTTTTTTCCTTCCTGCTCAGGGACAGAAGACAAGGCTTTGAGCCTTCTGTATTTTGTTGAATTCTTAGATTCCTTTCTCAAAGCTGAATGCCCTTACAAGGGTACACATTGTGTAAGTAAATGGCATGCTTCCTCCCGTAACGCCCATCCAACTGAACAAACCTTGCCAGTTATTTTGAAGCTTGTATGTTTCAGCTTTGGTGTTTGGTTGGCAAAGTTGTTTTATTAACCTCACAACATTGCCTTCAAATCCAGGTCTGGTGGCACATGGCTGTAATCCCAGATGGAATCAGAAGGATCAGAAATTCAGAGCCACCCTCAGCTACATAGTAAATTCAAGGAAAGCTTGGGAGTACGTGAAACCCTGTTCAAAAGCAAAGCAAAACAAAATAAAATGAAGAAATAATTCTGTGTTAGTGATCCTTTGGGGTAACCTACAACAGCAAGTATAGAATCAGCCTGCACATGTGTGCATTCATCTTGGTCATGTTCACAGATTTCAGCCACACTGAAGATGAAATGGTACTGAAAAATTAGTCAGTCCTCCTCTACAGTGAATAGTGGTCGAGGAAGAGACTTGTGGCTGCCTAAAATGCAGATAGAAGAGGGACCTGGACCAATGTAAGAGTTGGGAAAAGGTAAAGGGGAATGAAACACCATTCACTACACTCGATACCACTACTGTAAGTATTAACCTCTGTAGTTACATGCATTGAGTGCATACCAGACCAGTGCTATCACCAGTCAGTCAGTCAAGGAAGCAGAGGGGGATCACAGGCCCCTACTTTTACCTCTGAACTATTGGCAGTCATTAGATTTGGAGGAGGGGAGGGACTGTCTTAATTGTGTATGTACCCTCCACTATTTCCACTACCTTCCAATTGATAGCACCAACCCACAATTATACAGATGACCCTGGTGGGGTCACAGGAGATCTTGGTGGGTCACAGGAGAAAATGAACACAGGAATGTGTAAGAGAGATTTTTAAGGGAGGTTAAATGGTGGGTAGAATTGGTAGGAAGTTGGAACTGAGGACATTATACAAAGTGTACATGTGTGAAATTGATACAAAGCATAATAGGAATAAGTTTTTCAATGGTTGGAAAGAGGGTTCAATAGGTATGTGCCACAGGAGCCTGAAGACCTGATCTCGGGAACCCACATACAGGTGGAAGGAGGGAAAGGCCCGAAGAGCTGGCCTCTGCCTTCTACTTGTGTGTCCCCCATTATACACAATAATAAATATGCTTTTGAATTTTTTAAAAGAAAGATAATTGTAGAACACTAGAACTAAGCAAACCTTAGAAAAATGTAGTGACAAAAAATACTAGTAAGCAGCCCGAGAAAAGTTAGCTCACAAAACAAACAACATGGTCAGAGTCACAAGAAAATAAGATTATGTAAATATTGGATAAAGTCTGAAAAATGAGCATTCGAATAACTGGAAAATCATACTGTATCTTTATGCTATAAAATTTAAAAATTAGGTAAAATGTATGGTAGTTCTATTAGAGATACACTTGCAGTAAAAGAGAAATGGCAAATATAAAAGTAAGGGGTTACTTAGGTCTTAGAAGAAGAAAGAGAAAATGGACCATCTTATAGACTTCACCTGCATTGAGTAGAATTTTTGATAAACATATATGGAGGCACAGCTGTTCATTGTACTCTGCTTTTTATAACATTAAAATTGTAAATACTTTTCAATGAAAAACAGTTGTGAGAAAATTCATAAGCCTGTTAAACATATTTTTTTAAAGCTTTGATTCACAGTATCTTTACATTATCTAATAGAATATTTCTTGTATATTTTACTTTATGGTCAATTTTTTTGTTAAACTAATAACAAAATAGTTCAGTATGACTGGGTGATTTTTCAGGTCAGACTTTGGGTTTAGTAGTCCAGTGAAGAGATTGACTTCCTTCATCTCTCTGTCTCTGTTGCTTTGTGCCTCTTACAGTGTATTTTCAGGGTTTTAGTTTTTGAGGTCTAGGGGATTTGCATCTCTTTCTGGTCTCTTTCTGAGCTCCTCAGCCCCGCTGGTAGGGTCTGTCTTACATTCTGTCAGAATCAATCTTCTGCTTGCTGTCATCTTGTATTTTGCTGAACCTTCATCTCTCCATTCTATGCCTTCCTTCCCTCAGTGTAGAGCTCTTTGTCCTGTGATGGCATCTCTCACTGTGTTCATCCACTGTCCTTTCCCTTCCCCTGTCCTAAGTAGCCATCAGTCTCTTAGCTTTCTTACTATAGCTTGTTTGCTGTCATTCAGGGGTATTTTTGCTGATGATTGTACTTACTTATGCTCCGTTTATTCTATTTAGGTAAAACTACTTCCACTTCTAACCCAAGTAGCCCAGCTCCAGATTGGTACAAAGATTTTGTTACAGATACTGATGCTGAGGTTTTAGAACATTCTGGAAAAATGGTGCTTCTTTTTGAAATTCTTCGAATGGCAGAAGAAATTGGGGATAAAGTGTAAGCTTTTTTTATGTATATATATATATAGATATAGATAGATATCTGTTATATAAATTAACTTTTTGGTAACCATACTATTGTTTATAAAGTTTATTTAAACAGATCTGGTATGTTTTCTTGCCATGATAAGATGTAATTTCTTTGGTTATTACAATGTCATGCCAGTACAACTAGCTACCTTCCTTTTAAGCTGCTGTTTCTGAGTATATAATCCATTTTTTTCTTCAGTGCTTCAAGTTTTCACTACATAGTTCAGGATGGTCTTAAACTCAGCAGTCTTTCTGCCTTTGCTTCCCAGGTACCGGAATTAATTGGTAAAAATACAGTTTGAAGCAGAAGCACTAGGAATTGATAGATTAAATACAGGCAGTAAATAATCAAAGAGTGAGTACTAGCTCTGCAACTTAAATGGCTAGTGGATTATGGTATTAATTCCTAAAATGGGAAAGCTAAAGAGTAAACAAGTATATTAGAAATATAGCATTTTTTTGGGCCATGATAAGTTTGAATAATAAGTTATTCTTGAAAGATGAAAAGTAGGAACTAGATGACATTTGAGGGGAGAAGTGACTCTTCTTACACATGTTTGTTGTTTTTCTGTTATCAGCTTGCATGATTTAAATTTAATTTGAGAGCTTGGGGGATGTCTGTAGCTTAGTGGTAGAGTGCTTGCCTAGTGTGTACAAGGTTTGGTCATTAGTAACTTCAATTTTGTATTTGTATATCATTTTATTAGTGACTTTCTCATCATAGTAACAAAATACCTGATAGAGCCAGCTTAAAGGAGGAGAGGTTTACTTTGGCTTATGGTTGCAGAGGGATTTTAGTTCATTCTTCAGAAAGGGGGAAGCATGGCAGAGGGAGTGTGAAGCGGCCACTGGTCACAGATGCCAGGAAGTAGATAAAGCCCATCTTCCCCCAGCGAACGGTTTCTGCAAGTATTGCTTTAAAACGTTTCTAATTACATGTGTGTATGTTCCCAGTGCCATGGCACATGTGGGGAAGTCACAAGAGAACTTTAGGAGTCGGTTTTCTCCTTCCACCATGTGGGACCCTGGGGTTGAATTCCAGTTGGTGGCAAGCACCTTTACCCGCCGAACCATCTTGCCAGCCTTGTATTGCTTTTTATATTTTCATATGCTAATAAAGCAAGTAAAACCAAAATAGCTTATTCAGGTGAGAGTATTTTTATCAATCATTGAACAATTTTTCTTTGTTATTTGTAATTAGAAGAAGTCATTTGTATATTGACATTTGGTCCTAATGACTCTTAACTTCTTTGCATGATACATAGCTCAGTGATTCCTAAACTCGTCTTAATTGCTAATTGATTTAGGCTGACCTCTTTTCCAGTTTAATAGTCTTAAGTTCCATATCAATACCAATTACGTAGTATGTCTAGGAACTTAAAGTCCTGAAGTTTGTAGTTCAGAATTAATTGTTTCAGTGACTTCACTGAGGTTTGCTTGATTCTGCGGAAGGCCACTAAGACAACTGAACTGCGGCTATGGCTTGTCTGGACTCTGTTGCATTGATCTTCTCCTGTCCCTTCAGTGATGTACTACCATGTAAAATTGATTTGCCTTTTCATGTTGTTTATTTTTATTGTCGTTGTCATCCTGTGCCTAACATCTTACAATCAACTTGTTAATTTCTTTAAAGTATATCTTGTTGAGGCTTTTGCATTTTATTATAAAGTTTTATGTTAAATTCATAGATAATTAGGAAAAATAGTAACTTTGCAGGCTTGATCTTCTAATCCATGACTAATCTTTTTTATTTTTTTTAAAGTCTTGTTTTTAGCCAATCGCTCATATCTCTGGACTTGATTGAAGATTTTCTTGAATTGGCTAGTAGGGAGAAAACAGAAGATAAAGATAAACCTCTTATTTATAAAGGTAAATGATAAGCATATCTATATTATAATTTTTAAAACACTCCTGGAACATAATGAATGTTTTAAAGATGAAGGAAACCAAATTATCCAGTAGTTCACCACCCTGTCATGTCAAAATATATCCTGTATATTCTCCTTGTCTGTATCCACAAACATTTCTCTGGTCAGTTTGTATTTCTTGTCTCCGTTTGTTCCCCTTTCTCCCCTTATTTTGAAGCAGGTACGGGAAGTTTAGGTAAGATGGCCAAATTTATGATCCTGTTTCAACGTCATTTATGATAGGATTCCAGCAGTGGCTGTTGTGCTTGACTTGGTTTCTTCCGTTTACATCTTTCTTGTGTACCTTTGAGGTCTGCAGTGTGACATTATGGAAATGAATAGTAAATCAGCTACTATATTGAGCTCTATTAATGTGTCTCCCATTCTATAGTTTTGTCATTTAACAAAAACTAATAACAGTAACATTACAATGATAGGTAATTTAATTTAGCATGGAAAACAAGTTTATTAATACATAATTCATATTTTACACATTTTACTCAGTGTGAAAAATCCACTGGTTTTAGGATATTTAGATGTGTGAAACTGGTATCATAGTTAATTTTTAAGTATTTTAATCACTTCTGTATGAAGTCCTATATATATTATTTAGTTATTACTTCCCTATCCCACTCCTCAGCTTCGGTACAGCTAAGTAACCAGAACTCTACGTGCCTTCTATGAGTGACTTATTCTGGACTGCTGTGGGACTTTATAATACATAGTTTTTCGTTACTGGCGTGAAAGCACTTTGGGAACTAATTTCAATGTTAACCTATTTATGTTACACTTTTTAATAATATAATAGCCCACTGGGTCTAATTCTACATTTTGATCAGCCATTCATTTGATAATGGGGACGTTTTCACTTCTGGGCGGTTGTAAATGGTGCTCTTGTTACTATTTTTAGTTTCCATGTATTTAAACATTTTCAAATCTTTTGAATAGAATTGCAGACTATAGAGTAATTTCTATAAGATGATTCTCTGCTAAACTCATTGAAGCATCTGGAGATGTAGTTCAATGATAGAGTACTTAACTTGGATGTACAAAGCCTTAAGTTTCAGTTTTAGGACCACAAGAAAGAGAAAACCAGCCTGTTTGGGCATAGCAGGGAGGCATCTCTGGAGGCTGAGCTGTGAGCTCAGGTCATGAACTACTTCCCACATTTTTCTGTGTAGCCTTTCTGTTTCCTCTATGCTTTTCAGCTGGCCTGCCTACTCTTTCATGGTTCCTGATGCTTTCCCTCTCTTTTCTCTTCAAAATGAAGTCCTTGGTTACTCTGCTTTTTATTATTTCAGAAGTAGCTGATACGTCACCATTTTACTCAGAGTCCTTAGCTTGCTTACCAGGTGATGATATGTATCACCATATTTGCTTCATTTCTGTTCTCCTGTTCACTAGTAAATTTGAACTGTTTTTGTTTTTACATGCTTATCAGTTTATAATTTTGTAAGTTGTCTTTGTCAACTACCAATAAAGTCTTTTAAGTAACTATTATTACTATTGCTAGGACTGCATATTGGGTAAGTACCAGAATTTGGAACAGTGTGGATTTGGATTATGGCTATCAGATCCAGATTAGGAATTATTATTTAATAGTCTATACAGTATGCCAAAATTCAGAGTACTCCCAAATCTTGACAGTTGTAGGTACTGGTCAGTTTGGCAAAGTCCCAGGCTACTGGGGGTAGAGGACAGCCGTGAGAGCCATTTCTCAGGAATTTTCTACCTATTCTTTGAGCAGTCATATGGCAGTATGACGAATTAACTCATGGTGTAATTAATTATCCCTTGTTTAAGAAAGGACTTTTTCTGCTGTGTGCAGTAGCAGAGCCATATAAGTCTAGCACTAGGAAGGCAGAAACAAGAAGGATCACGTGTTCATTTGGCAGCCTTGGCTATGGAGTGAAACTTTGGAGTTTGTTACTGAGTTATCTCTGTATTAATATAAGGTTTTTGTATGTGTGTACTTGTGCCTGTAAGTACACATGGGCCTCAGTCACACTCCATCTTACCTGGTCTCACTGCATTTGAGTTCACAGTTTTAATTAGGCTGACAGGCTAGTGAATCCCTGGCCACTGGTGCCTACCACCGTGCCCAGCTTTTATCTGTGTCCTGGGGCTCTGAACCCAGGTCCTCATATTTGCAAAGCAGCCACTGAGCCATTTTCCCAGAAACTAACATTTAGTTTCTATTCCTAAATATAGAGGCTCAAATTCACTGTTTATCTGATTGTGGCCTTAAAGTTCTGATCTTTCTGTGTCTACCTCCCAGGTGGCGCCATAATTGTGTGCATGCAACCTGCACCAATTTAGTTTTATTTCATACCAAGGATCCAGGGCGCCATGCATTCTGCCAGCTAAACTACATCTCCAACTTGTATTTTGATTTTTCAGAATGCCTAGTTATGGAGTCCTGACCTGGCTTAGACCATGTAATTGCCCTCCTGATGCTGGGATTATAGGCATGTACTATTCTACTTGGCCTATCACCCACCTAAATTTTTTTAATTAAATATGGTTATTGTGTGTGTAGATGCTTGGGCATGTGAGTGGAGGTCAGAGGACAACTTGGGAGACAGCTTTCTTCTTCTACCTCATGGGTCCTGGGGAGGAAAATCAGGTTGTCAAGCTTTTTGGCGGGAATCTTTACCCCTTCAGTCATCTTGTTTTTAAGTGGTACTCAAGAATGAAAAAATCTACAATTATGAAAGATCAACACATGAAATTCCTCTGAGTTTTCTTACTCTACTTTCAGGTGAAGGAAAGTGGATCCGAAATATTGACTATTACCGCTTGGATGGTTCTACTAATGCACAGTCAAGGAAGAAGTGGGCTGAAGAATTTAATGATGAAACCAATGTGAGGTATGAAGCATTTTCTGTATGTATAGGTATTTTTCAATTTAGGTTCAGTAAAATTAGCTCTTTAATATATTTAATAATATTTAATAAATGATGCAATCAAGGGCAAAAGCAGGTGAATTTACAACCTTCACCCTAAAACCTTTGCTCATGGACATTGTAGTCATGTCAGTCTCACATCTATCACTTACTAAATGTATTTGAGCAGACATGGTAGCATATGCTTTAATTCCAGCATTTGGGAGGCAGAAACAAGTGGATCTTTTAAAGGTCAGTGCCAGCCTGGTCTACATAGTAAGTTGCACTCCAGCCTGGGCAGCACTGTAAGATTCTGTCTCGAAAATATTTGTGATTCTTGCTTCTTTTCATTTTTGAGTTCTAGGGCATCATAGCCATTAACTTCTCAAGGTCATTTGAATTGTTCCCAGTTTTGGAATTAAAATTAAAGCTATTCTAAATGTTCTTATACAAGCTTTTGTCATCACTAGTATTTTCCTTATGGTTTGTGTGATACTCCTCTGACGTTTATCTACCTGTGAGATTGTCAGCTTTCCAAAGTGACGCTATGGTCTTTCTTCCAGCAATGTAAGAAAGTTCGAGTTCTGCATTCATTTCGACACTTACTATTGTCATGTTTTTACAAAAGCTAGTTGGTTTATTCATTCATTCACATTCTCCAAAGGTGGTGCACTGTTCCTGGAGGAACTGAAATACCAGGTCGATGCGTGGAGTGGACAGAAACTGCTCCTATTCCATCTCTTAGCTCCAAAAATCCGTGTAACATACTGCTCTTGGACAGAGGATACATTGGCTATTACACCAATAACACATTACACTTGATTTTAGTCAAAAGGCTGAGAAATAATCCTAATGTGATTTTTAATTTGCTTTTCTCCAATCATAAATCAGACAGATTGAATTCTTATATGTATATTGATAATTTTTTTATTTAAAATAATTTTTGCATCTATTTTGATCATATTCTTTCCCTTCTCCCAACACTTTTGAATCTTGAGTCCTCTTTAATTATAAATTATTGGAGGTTTTTAAGTTAATAATATAGTTATAATTAATAATTAATGCAATTACAAATGTCTGATTTTTTGTTGTTGTTGTTGTTGTTTTGGGAAGCTGATTCCTCTTAAACCACTTTAGATAAAGTATGCTTTGTGTGTGTACTGTTGTATTATTAAAGTCATATCATAGCTAAGCATTTACTTTATATTTTCATTTTTAGAGGGCGATTGTTTATCATTTCCACTAAAGCAGGATCTCTTGGAATTAACCTGGTAGCTGCTAATAGAGTGATTATATTTGATGCTTCTTGGAATCCATCTTATGACATCCAGAGTATATTCAGAGTTTATCGCTTTGGACAAACTAAGCCTGTTTATGTATATAGGTTCTTAGCTCAGGTAGGTTTGTCATTTACATTTCTTTCATATTAAAAAGTTAGATGAAGCTAATAATATTCTAGAGGTGCAGAACCTATACAGATGAAACTGATGAATACACATGCGCAACATAGATCTTTTACAAAGAGACAGTTGAAACTATTCTGTAAATTTATTAAATATTACAGAAATTTATTCTGTAAATAAAGCACAAGTCAAGTTAGCCTTAGCAGCCAGACATGCAGGCACACTGCTGTGATTCTAGCACATAGGATGTGTAGGCCAGAAGGGGATAGTTTCAAGGACAGTCTTGTTTACATAGACCTCTGTTTAAAACCAAAATCAACTCCCCTTCAGAATTCACATGTAAGAAAATAAAATTGAAGAAAAATTTGCATTTCAAGTTCATTTATATTTGTAGGGTCAAATTGCCCCTTTTAACTAGTAGCATCTCTGCCTTAGGAGCAGGTGAGACATACACTTCACCTGCACCTAAATCTAGTCTTTTCTCAGTGACAGCCTTGGTTTGACTGGTAGATCCTTACTTGGTCCTCCTCAGTGTGGCATACATATGCTGTGTCTCTTTCCTGTTATTTACATGTACAGCTTCTTTATATTTTAGTTTATAGGTAATAAATACTATATATTAATATGCTAGCATGTTCTGGGTTAAAGAAAGCAACATTTGACACGAGAGTAATTTTGGTTATTGTTAGCCTTTTATGTATTACGCAGAAACCTGCTTCCTCACATTCTAATTTCAGTACGCATCTAAATTTCCTTTCAAGTCCCTTTCCTTTCTGGTTGTCCTGATACTGCCTGCTCTCTGACTTTGACCAAGTATATGACTACCTCAAGGAAGCATACAGACCCATTTTGGTCAGATAATTTAAAATGGCTCCCCATAGTCTAATTTTCTTAATTTGATGATAAATTAAGATGGTAAGTTTTCTTAACGAGATGAGCTCTGTCATAAACAGAGCATCACTGCTAGGTAGACTTTATGGCAACATATGACCTTGAACTGTTCCCTGTTTATATTGACCAGTAATTAGATTTATCTGAAGTTCCATGTTGACCAAAGTTCCTTATTTGTATAATTGCTCCTTTCTTCTCTCTTTTTTTTTAAACAAAGGGAACCATGGAAGATAAGATTTATGATCGTCAGGTAACAAAGCAGTCACTGTCTTTCCGAGTTGTTGATCAACAGCAGGTTGAGCGCCATTTTACCATGAATGAGCTTACTGAACTTTATACGTTTGAGCCAGACTTATTAGATGACCCTAATTCAGAAAAGAAGAAGAAAAGGGATACCCCCATGCTGCCGAAGGTATGTTTATTCAGATTATTATATTAACTAATAAACCAAATGCCAACAGGGACCAAGGAAAACTACTACAGTGAAAGTGAGTCTTCTGAAGGCCACTGCAGCACAGATTCTCAGAGATTAACTTATATTCAAAAAGCTTTAATATATATGATTATAAATGTAAGGATGCCTGATTGCATCTCCATAGGCACTATAAACGATAGTATTTCTGGGTTAAATAGCATTCCTACCTCCCAGAAAGAAATCTGAGCAGATACCTGAGTGGAAATCATGAAGACAGTATTTTCCTATGCTTCCAGTTTAGCGCATACATATTTACTTAACTGTACTAGTAAGTTAGCTGCCTTTTTACCTTCTTTTCTGTCATAGACCAATTAAGAATCAGCAAATTGGCCTATGAAAAATTACACGTCATCCTAATTATGAAGGAACTATAAATCAAAACCATAGTGAGATACAAACTTATTAGGGTTGCTATTAAAGGAACAAAAAGCAGTAAGTACTGGTGAGGATGTGGATAAGGGAAACCCTTATGCACTTTTGGAGGGGTCTGAAAGAGAATAATCATACTGTAGGGTTGAAGTGGCCGTTTAGAAGTAGGAGCAGGAAAAGGAGAGGAAAACACTCCAAGGTGGATGGGGAGTGGGTTAATAGAACTTAGATTAGGAAACATATTACTGTAGTAATATGACTGTAGAGTCTATTGAAGTTTAAACAAGAAACATTTTTCATCTTAAAAGTATTTTGTGTAATTGTGGAAGATGAATTAGAGAAAATAAAGTGGATGTTAAAACCCTTGTTAGGATGCTATTAAGATGATGTAGATGAGGGTTACTGGCAGGCCTAAATAAAACACAGTGTCAACAGTAGGGGGTGTACAGTCCAGTTAGTAAATGTCAGATTTGTTCCTTGGGCTTGTATTGGCCAGTTCATCTCATCTTGCACTTTGATAGGGTTTAGTTTGACATTTGCAGTGAAGCATTTCTTGTCATTTGACCCTACTTTTATTAAAGATATATCAAAGCTACCTCCTATTACTAATTGTAGCTACAGTCCCTTATTTTTATTATCCTTACTTTTATTAATTGTTCATATAATATAATTTGATCATCTTTCCTCCCTTCCCCACCCACGCCCCTCCTCACTGAACTTCATGTTCTTTTTCTCTCCTGTTTTGTTTTGGCTTTTCTCCCTTACTTTATTTTAGTTTTTATTTTTGTGGGTTTTTTATTAAGTCAAAAATGATATATCTTAATTCTTTTCCTCAACTTAGATTATCTAAGTAGTTGTTAAGTAGCATGCCTTTTCTATGGGAATTTTTCCAGAACTACTTATTTCTAATGTACCTGATGTGATTATATGTCTTTCTGCCTCTTTATAGTCCTCTTAATGCACAATTTTTGGTTTTGTATTTCTGTTATTCTTTTTAGTTTTTATTTCTCACCTTTCTAATTACATTTGATGCCTTAGGTGATTAGTCACTTGACTATGCTTTTTTCCTTATTTATTTATTTATTTATTTGTAAGTACACTGTAGCTGTCTTCAGATGCCCCAGAAGAGGGCGTCTGATTTAATTACAGATGGTTGTGAGCCACCATGTGATTGCTGGGATTTGAACTCAGGACCTCTGGAAGAACCATCTCTCCAGCCCCTTGACTATGCCTTTGTCTTTTTTTGGTTTTTCGAGACAGGGTTTCTCTGTATAGCCCTGGCTGTCCTGGAACTCACTCTGTAGACCAGGTTGGCCTCGAACTCAGAAATCCAAGTGCTGGGATTAAAGGCGCGCACCACCACGCCCGGCTCATATTTTTATAGCTCTTTAAAGGCAAGAACTGTTTTCTTCCTTTGCTGTCTTCCATAGTGTGCAGCAGAACACTAGCCTTTAAAAAGTAGTAGAATGTCACTGACCTCTCACCATTCCTTAATAATGGACTGTCATTGAGAGGTGCGACTACAGTGGTTGGTCTCACTCTGTTAGTTTCTCAGGGTAAATTTATGACAGGACGATAATTGATTGGTTTTGCCTTGTATCTGGCTTTGTCTGGATCTGTTTGTGTTTTGCACTCCTACACAAGTGCTCCTCTGCTAAGCCACACACCAGCCCCGTGTTGTCTTATATTGTGTCTTCAGTTCCTTCTTGAGTCTGCCATATTAGTCAACTTCACTCATGGCCATAGCATATTAACTTGTATTTTCTTAAATCTACACATATGATTCTTAATTGTTCTTGCCAGTGAAACTTTTCTCCTTTTTGAAATTCAGTAGCTTCATAATCCTGAGTATTTTTTTTCTTTTAGTGAATTAAATTTAAGATCTTCCGAATCATGTTTTCTAAGTGTCTATTTGTCTTTTGGTGGGCTTTTGGTCTTTTGATAGAGTCTGGCTGTATAGCTTAGGCTCACCTTGAATTCACTTTGTAGCTTAGGTGGTCCTTGAACATCTAGCAGTCCACCTGCTTCGGCATCCCAAAGGCTGCAGTTATGGGTATGATTCATCTATAACACCCAGCTCTCTAGTTAGGGTTTCTTTTGCATTGGTAAAACATCATGACCAAAAGCAACTTGGGGAAAGGAAGGGTTTATTTGGTTTATGGGTTACAGTAGTCCATCAGCAGGGGAAGTCAAGGTAGAACCTGAGATGCAGGAACTGAAACAGAGGCTGGGAAGGAGTGCTGCTTACTGGCTCACTCCCTCTGGGCCACCCAATTTGCTTTCTTATATACCCCAGGGCTACTTGCTCAGGAGTGGCAACCACCCCCAGTGGTTGGTCCCTCCCACATTGATCATCAGTCAAGAATGCCATATAGACTAGACTTGTCTCCCAACAGTCTAATGGAGTCATTTTCTCTATTTAGGTTCTTTGTTCCAAATAACTTTAGCGTGTGTCAAGTTGACAAAAAGATGAAAAACAAACAAAAATAACTGAGATTCTAGGTTCTATCCATTCTTTTAATTTTTCAGAGTAATGTTCTTCAGTCATAAGCCTTCCCTAAATCTTACTGAGTTGGTGACTGATTCTCAACTTCTTGTTTCTTAAATATTAATGTCACCTTTGTTAACATATATGTAAATTTTCTTTTGGAAAAATGCTTTTCTGGCAATAGATTTATAGATTGCATAGATTTTTAGTGATCTGATCTTGGCCAGGGCCACATTTCATAATACACTTAAGTAGGTGTTTTGTTCCTCTTAAGTACAGTGTACACAGCCTAGGTTCAGTACCCTTTATTAAGGAAACAAAAGCCAGTATAACTGGCACAGAAGCACTTCTGCATTTCCCTTTTCCAGCACTGTAGCACTTATGTCTCTTTAAATGTGGACTGCATGTTGGTAATTGTAGGGAGGACAAAATGGGGATTTACGCTAAAGTACCCTAAGTGAGGCTTTAGGTTGGCTTTCTCCACCCTGATTTTTGTATACAATTTTCTCTCCTAGTCTTTAGTCCTTTATTCAAGCTCTAATACCTCAAAGCATAGTTTACTGAACAGAGGTGTTATTGTACAGTTTTATTAGCCAGCACATGATAATATAAGGTTTTATGTTTGTCATTCTTAACACCATTTAAGAATACCATTAAAATAATTTGATGTAAAGCACGGAGTAGCTAGCTAATCAGCTTGTTTCAGGAACTTTCTCTGAGCTCCCATACATTTACTTTTGAGTTATAGGAGCCACATGGTGGCACATGAGTCCAGTGTTTGCTGGCATCTACTACTAAGAAGCCAAGTTTATAATTGAAATATGAAGTTTAATACCAGTTGTTACTTCTCTGCCTCTCTTATTATATGTTTAGTCATTTTTTTGTTTAATAAAACAAAGTCCAGTATTATTGATGCATACAGGTTTTCTGATAGAAAAGTTCTTATTATTTATCTGAATAAGAATAGAGTACCAGGCTGGGCAGTGGTAGTGTACGCTTTTAGCCCCAGCACTTGGGAGGCAGAGGCATGCGGATCTCAGTGATTTCGAGAGGCCAGACAGGTCTACAAAGTGAGTTCCAGGACAGCCAGAGAAACCCAGTCTTGGTAAAATAATAGAATACCAGAAAATACCAGAAATTTTTAGTTCTACCAGTAGTTTGTAGGTAATTAAACTTTCTTATCTGGTGTTTGCTGGGATAATTGATGCCAGGTATAAGGAACAGCTGGATTGCGTCTTGTCTTTATTTTAGGTCTTCTGCTAAATACCCTTTTGGAGGTAAATCTTGGTTTTTTTCTCCTTTATTTCTTAAAATGTATTTGCTAGTAGCGGGGAGACAGCCCAGTTTATGAGTAGGCATCTGGACAACTTGCAGGAGTTGGACTGGACTGCAGCTACCTTTGCTGACTGAACTATCTCACTAGCCCCTCTGTTTCTTTTGCGACAGCCTTTCCCTCTTTAGTTGAGACTGCTGTGGAAGTCTCACAAATTTCAGCTTTCCCCCTATCTTATTCGCTATAGTGCTGAGATGGCAGAGCTGTATTACCACACCGGGCTCCTAGGGAATACTTTAAGCAAACTTTGTGATCCTCACAATTCTCAAGAAATAACAGTGTCCACACCCCATGAAGTAACTGCACCAATGTTCACTGCTAGTTTCCTTTAGATAGTTGTTACAATAATACCACTTGGTAAATTCATTTCTCTCAAAACAATATAATTTTAGAAGGAAGCATCATATGATGTCTTTATCCTTATCAGATCAAAGCTTGACATATGAATGAAAACATTCAGGGGACAAAGGAAATAATCTTAGCTACACTGTGGGAGAAACAGAATTTGAGGCTTGAGTTTCCTTAGAGATGAATTGTACCAGTTGTCAGAATACTAACAGTAATTACTAAACACTAATACTCGCTTCAATGAATCTGTATGGACTTGTCAGGGAATGAATATTCTTCCCAATAACTAAGGATTTTGTCTCCCCCTTTCTTAAACACTATATGAGAAGAACTGTCTTTTAACCATCTAATGTTTCTGTAGTATTTGGGTTTGGGTATTTAGATTATCTTAATTAATAAAGACTCTCAGGTTTCAAGTAGCTTTGTGGTGAGTTTTTAAAATTAGAAAGTACTTCTAGTATCGTCCTACAAACTACACAAAATATACCTGGCTATTAGTACTTAACTGTTTTAGTGGGGCTTTTGTTTGTTTTTTCATTTTTTTCTCTCTTTCTTCTCCTCTTTAAACACACACACACACACACACACACACACACACTCAAGAAAATCTAGTAAGATGCCAAGGCTGCCTTTCTTCAGGTATCAGGGACCATGGTGCCAATGATACGTCCAGACAGCATATTCCCAAATTCTGCTAAGCTAAGCTGCCTTAGAAATTATTGCCAGTGGAAATTGTATCATATATAATGTATCCTTGCTAGGCAGGGTGTTTTGCAAGATTCCATTGGGGAAGGATTGAGTTGGACTTCAGAAATTGTTTCCTTATGGAGTTTGGTACACTACAAATATATTTACTACTTGCTAAACCTGGTGATGTATATTTATGGTCCTAGCTTGAATGACTGAAGCAAGATGGTCGCAAGTTCAAGGCCCATGCTGGTTCATTTCTGAAGTGTAATCCTTAATATGGGTCTAATGATATACAGTCTTCCTAGAGATATAAACTTTGGATGTTCCATGTGACATTCTTAGAATACTGCTGCCACACAGGCACACATTCTGTTTAGCTCAGAAAATTCCACAGCGGGCCATCGTAGGTTCACATGTCAAGTTTATACTATACTGTACACTATACTATTTTGGTATGCCAAACTATGGCTTATGAAGTATACTGACCTACTCTTAGAGATCAAGGTATCCCAATATTCTGTTTGACAGTTTTGTGTTTTGCCTCCCATAGTTGTAACAATAGTTGTAACAACTATCTAACAACTTTGTAACAACTATCTGTTTGTATGTATGTATTTGTTAATTTTCCAGTATCTTCCCTTTGTGTACATTTTGTCTTTTTAAGCTCTGGCTGGCCTGGAACTTGGTAGACTTAAGCTGGCTTTAGCCTTTAGGGATCTGCCTACCCCTGCCTCTCAAGTGCTAGAATTAAAGATTTGCATGATGGCACCTGACTTATGGAAATTTTCAAGCCAGAAAAATATAATACCCAGAAAACAATCATAAAGATCTGTCAGTTGTTAGTAATTTGATATATTGGCCTCATCTATTTTAGTGAAAAAAATTGCATCACAATCATTATGGTGTTTGGTTTGTAAATCATGGGAGAGGCTGGTGAGGTGATTCAGTTTCTAAAGTACCTGTACAAGTATAAGTATCTGAGTTCAGATCCCCAACAGCCATGTAAAAGCCAGGCATGGCAGTGTGCATCTTTAACCCCAATGCTGGGAGATAGGTGGAGAAAGGGGCATTCTGGAGCTCATTGACCAGCCAGTCTAGTCATGAACTCCAATTCCGTGAGAGGGCTTGTCTCCAGAAAGATGTTGGGAAGCAGCAGTTAGGAGGACACTTGCCATCAACTTCTATGCATATATGACTTAAGTATTAAGATAGTTCTTATATAACATCCTTACTATAAAATGAATAACTTCTTAATTCCCTAACATCTAATATCCAATTATTTTATTTGTATGTAACTAACCAGTTGTTTCTGAATGCCCTATATCTACTTTGTTAATATCAAGGTCCATTCTTACTTGCTGATGGCGTGTTTGTGCACATACCTTTGCACCCTTGTGTGTGTGTGTGTGTGTGTGTGTGTGTGCGTGCGTGTGCGCGTGCACGCACTTACGCTTATGTCTATCTGCCTGTGTATGTTAACTTGTTCTTTCTCTTATATTTTCCACAAAGTGGAACTTAGGCACTAGATCTAAAAGCCTGAGTATATTTGTAGCAAGAATATTTTCGGGGGTGCTTGGGCTCTTGTAGAATTGCCCAGCATGTGCAAGGCTCTAGTTTCCATCCTCAGTGCTGAAAAATAAAAAAATAATAATAATAAAAGGAGAAAGTTTGTGGGTGGTATAAGAAAAGATAGCACTTTTCCCCCCAAAACAGAATAAGACATATGTTTACAATTTTCTTGGAAATGGTGTTAAAAAGTTAGAAAAAGTGGTAACAGTGGAATTTTCCTAGTAGCTTACCAAGAGGAGGAAATACTTTGGCAAACAGAGCACTTAAGTTTTTTCTGTTATTATTGATGGATAAGATCAGGTCCTGTCTAAGAACCTACCATTGCATATATCAACACAAAAGTCATTGGTAAACTTAGCCCACGTGACATTGTCAAAAGTAATGTTGTAGGTACTGACTAGGCCCTCTTCATGTACCCTGAGACTAAGGTTTAAGAGAGGTAATGTGCTCAGACATCGAGCTAGTAAGTGGTAGAAACTAGAATTGAAATGCACTTATGACCTTTGATCTGCACTGTCCAGTACGAGAGACTCAGGCTACATGTGACTACTACCGTGGTTTACATGTATGTGATTATATGTAGGTTTCATCTGCTGTAACTTCCATCTGAAATTCAGAAAACTAACACAGGTTTTCTTTTATAAAATGCGTTGATTACACAATTTTATGTTGGTATTAATATTTCGTGCAGTTTAGTTGTGAAGTAGTAGTCTTTTACAGAAAATAGCCCATGAGGCATTTTTCCTTTTGCATTCCTGGGACTATCAAGTTGTCGGCTCCTTAGGCTCAAATATGGGGATTTCAATAGCACGGTTCCTGGGTACTAGTAGAGTTGTTACTATTGGCTAGTTTAGCTAATTCAAATCCGGCTCTTTCACACAGCAGCGGAAGAACAGTAGCAGAAACTCAAGCTGTGCCCCTTTTAGAGGAATTACTAGGTTACGTGGCTCAGCCTTTGTATTACATTTATTAGTTTGAATCTGTAAAAGAAGAGAAGTTGCAGAGATTTATTTGCTTAATATAAGAATTACTAGATGACCTTAGTTATATATTTTTAAATGTTTATATCATTTCTTATCATTTTCTTGTCTTTTGATTTAAGATACAAGTTAAACAAGCTGTTTACATTCCTAATTTGTATGTTACAGTATACCTAATTTGGCTTAGAGGGTATATTTGCAAAAACATCACAGTTCGTCATGGTAACTACAGATTGTTTGGGATGAAAATTGATTTCCAAGTTAGGTTCTACTTGGAAAACTGTAATTTCTAGATCTACTGTGGTCATAGGAAATGTATGAAGACAGCTCTCTGTCCCACAGTATAGCACACGCAATCACTCTAACCCATTAACCGATTTTTGAGATTTAAATCCTAAATATAGTGTCCAGGTCTTTAAATGGACAAAACCATTCCTATCAAGTCTTGCAAACTTTATATGCCTCAATACAGGGGAACACCAGGGCCAAGAAGTGGGAGTGGGTGGGTAGGGGAGTGGGGGGTATGGGGGACTTTTGGGATAGCATTGGAAATGTAAATGAAGAAAATACCTAATAAAAATTTTAAAAAGATGTTTTTGCCCTCTGCTAATGTCAGCTTGGCAGATGTGAAAGTGACAAATTCTATGGTTGTCACTAATTCACACCCATGCTCTGGGAATCTGGGCCTGTTTCTAATGCTCTTTAGCATGGGTTATGCACTTCAAGCACAAACAAAACAGTGATGTGCATTCAGTAAGCCCTCTAGAGTTATTTACTCCACACACTACAGTTTTTCTCCCCCTGCAGTCTGGGGGAAGAAACTGGCTTCAAATGTGAATGTAAACACTTTTGGACCAGGATTATTAAATTTCTTCACTAGAATGCTAGACTTCTTCAAGTAATAAAAGGGACTTTTTTTCATAGCCTTTTTAGTGGGTCATATGGCAGTTAAGTATTCTACCGACCTTTTACTTCCAGATATTATAAAACTCAAATTCAAAGTGATGGTAAGCAAAATATTTTTGAAATATGGCAAACCTCTTTTCCCTTCCCCCAGGCCAAGCCTTGATTATTTTTTAACAATTTTATTTTCAAGGTTGGACTTCAGAATTAATTAGATGGGATTTTTGTCAGCTTGCCAAATACTTGAAACTTCTAAATAAATTAATTTAAACTTCTAATTTATCATTAATTTTGTTTTATTAATTGAACTAGTCACTTTTAAAGCTTAAACTAATTTAGGTGGTTAGCTGAAATACAGACCACAGTTTTTTCAGTTTGTAGGCATTTTTTTAGAAAACGTAAAGTTTAAACAGAGACAAGTAAAGGTGCACATTTGGATGTAATTTAACCTCATTTGGATGACTGTTGGCTTAGGGATTATAGATTCTGTTCCAGGGTTGTTTTCAATAATAGTGTTACTATAGCAACAAATATAAATGCTGCTTTAATGGAGGAAAACAAAAACCTTTCTACTGATTGTATCTTACATGGGATGAAAACTTGAACTTTCATAGTTATTCTGGATTTACAAGACTTTTTTCCTAAAGAAGTAGTCTGAGGATCCCGTTCCAAATACTTTTTGGCCTTCCTAATCTCATTATTTGTTTCTTATATAGATTGTATGCTGCAATTAATTTAAAAGCCAAAGAGATGGGAACAGTGTCTGCTGCCTTGCTTCTGAGCTAGATTATTTTCTATTTTTTTTTAAAGACAGGGCTTAATTTGAACGCATTGTATTTTTGTTCTTAAATCCAGCACTCGGGAGGCAGAGGCAGGCAGATTTCTGAGTTCAAGGCCAGCCTGGTCTACAGAGTGAGTTCCAGGACAGCCAGAACTACACAGAGAAAACCTGTCTCGAAAAACCACAAAAAAAAAAAAATTGAGAGAAAGAGAGCAGGGGGTTGTATGCATGAATTTGTGTGAGTGACTGCTCATCTGACCAGAGGTTGACAGTTTTTTTTTTTTTTTCTTCAATAGGGACTCTTGCTGAACTTGGGACTAATAGATTTGACTAATAAGCTAGCTGGCCGGTGCTCCCTAGAGTTCCTCCTTTCTCTTCTTGCTCAGTGCTGGGCTGGGTTTATACCAATACCTCTCTCCCCTACCCCTTCCTTTCTCCAAGGCTTTTAAAATTTATTCTTTTGTTATATATTACATCCCAACTGTAGTTTCCTATCCTCTCCCCTCCTCAGCCAAAGAGCTGACCTCCCAGGGACATCAGCCAGATACTAGAGATCCAAACCAGACTCTTAGGCTTGCAAAGGCAGCACTTTACCCACTGAGCATCCCTCTAGGGTCAGTGATGATGATCACAGCATACATATTGAATATTATCAGCACAGTCAATATATGAAGAAATTATTTTTTAAATATTTTTATTACGTATTTTCCTCATTTATATTTCCAATGCTATCCCAAAAGTCCCCCATACCCTCCCCCCCTCTCCCCTACTTACCCATTCCCACTTTTTGGCCCTGGCGTTTCCCTGTACTGGGGCATATAAAGTTTGCGTGTCCAATGGGCCTCTCTTTCCAGTGATGGCCGACTAGGCCATCTTTTGATACATATGCAGCTAGAGTCAAGAGCTCCGGGGTACTGGTTAGTTCATAATGTTGTTGCACCTATAGGGTTGCAGATCCCTTTAGCTCCTTGGGTAGTTTCTCTAGCTCCTCCATTGGGGGCCTGTGATCCATTCAATAGCTGGCTGTGAGCACCCACTTCTGTGTTTGCTAGGCCCTGGCCTAGTCTCACAAGAGACAGCTATATCAGGGTCCTTTCAGCAAAATCTTGGTAGTGTATGCAATGGTGTCATCGTTTGGAAGCTGATTATGGGATGGATCCCTGGATATGGCAGTCTCTAGATGGTCTATCCTTTCATCTCAGCTCCAAACTTTGTCTCTGTAACTCTTTCCATGGGTGATTGTTCCCAATTCTAAGAAGGGGCAAAGTGTCCACATTTTGGTCTTTGTTCTTCTTCAGTATATGAAGAAATTATTAAAGTATATCCACTAATTCATTCTACTGCAGGTGTCATAATAATCAACACAGGAAAACCATTTTAATATCTTAAAAGGGAACAATTGATGAAGGTTTTCTATAATACAGTGAATTAACTCTTAACCTTTGTAATGCTGACCCTTTAATACAATTCTTCATGTTGTAGTGACCTTTAGCCATAAAAATATTTTTTTGCTACTTCATAACTAATTTTGCTACTGTTATGAATTGTAATGTAATTATTTTTGGAGATATGTTTGCCAAAGGGTTGCAACTCACAGGTTGAGAACCACTAATATAATCTAAGTTCTGTGCATTCATCAAAAACAATGGTTTGTATTTGGTATAAAGCGATGTCCATGCAAAGATAGCAAGGGAGAAATGTACATTTCAACTAAATATAATGTGTTGCCATTTTTATGAAAAGCTATATCTATACATGTGGAGGAATATATATAACATGTTATTGATAGTTGTCTTCAGCTTATATAATTAGATATTAGTATTACTTTAATTAATTGATTCAAAAAGAGAAATGATCACATTCTTAGAAAAAGTAAAAAGAGTTTCTGGTTTGTTTTTGAGTTTTGGCTTGATGGACTATGTTATTATGTTAGTGAGGCTCCAGATGTATTAATGGAAGAAATGAGAGCTTCTCCTTGACTTACTGGTATTTCAGTTGGCCATGAATCAAAGGGGACAGAAGCTGAATTGTCACCATTACCTGACCTTAATTAGGTGATCATGTTTCATTTTCATAGAATAAATCTTGAATATGGAATGAAATTGATGAAATAGTACATGTCAGCTTTAGTATGAGCCTGAACTAGCCTTTCACAAGTTTGGGATTTTTACTTTGGCTTTTATGTTTTCTTTCATTAAATTAACGTACACTGAGACTATAGAGAGATGGCACTGGCTGTTCTAAGGGACCTGGGTTCGATTTTCAGCACCTACTCACATAGTGGCTCACAACCATCTATAATTCCAGTTCCAGGTAATCCATGACCTAGCCTTTGTGGGCATTAGGTACAAACATGGTACACGTACATGTACACAGGTAAAACACCCAAATACATAAAATTTTAAAAAATCCTTAAAAAAATTAACATACATTTGTTAAGGAAAAGAAAGCTCAAAAAAGTTAAAAATGTTACAAGCAAAGAAAAATGAAAGACCTTATACTGTTTTTCTCTTGCCCAGAATCCTTTAAGGGATTATGGTTTTTACCTTAAAAAGTAGACCTAGGAAACAGAGGAGCCAAGCCTCATGAAACCAAGCATTTTCTGCAGTGTGATATAATAATAATTACTGCATAAGGGTTGGGATATTCAGTTGCTTGTCTCAGCTCGTCCCTTGTGTAATTGGAAAAGTCACTTGCCTGGTTCTCAATTTCTCCTAATTTCAAGTCAGCAAGTTTGGATTTGAAATTATAGGATGCTAAGGACTAACCTGATAAAACTCGTTGATGTCTCGGCCTTTTTACTGTCTGTAACACACATTTCTGGAAAAGCTTCTCTACAGTAAACAAGTAATGTTGAATTGGGTTGTGATAGAGAAATGAACTTATCCAATTAACATGGTGTTTTAAAACTTAGGTCTTTCCATTTATTCTGCTCTTCTTGTGATATCTTGTTATACCTGGGAGCAAGTAGTCGCCATGCATATTTAACTTCTGTTCATAGCCAGAGGTCTCCGTGGTTATCAGAGTTAACTCAGATCCAGCGGTGTAGAGTTCTCTTGGTCCCTGGAGGAGCTAGCTTTGTCAGAGAAATGAACTGCTAGTAATTTTGGTTACAGTTATCACTGCCAGGCAGAAGTAAAATATCTTTTATCTGTTCAGTTGCGCTTGGGGTAGTCATGGGAGTCATGTTTTCTTTTCATAGATGTGTTTATAAAGACAGGCACATCTCTTTGCCTACTAGCCCTAGTAACAGCTGTAGAGATTGAGCAAGTGATGAAGAGCTTCTTTAGTGGGATGCAGTCCAGAAACTAAGAATTAGATGGGAGATTACTACACCAGATAGTACCTTTCATACCATCTCTCTGTTCTACCAGAAATTTTTCTTGAAATCCTGTCTTTGTATGTTTTTTCAAAAGCTTGCTCATTTCACCAAAGGAAATTTAGTGTATACTGCATGTCAACATGAGTTATGTGGTCCTAATTACAGCTATATATTTAAAACATCACTTCTGTTTCCTTTTTGAAAGGAATTATTTCAAATGTTTGCTACAGTAGCAAAGGTTGTTTATATGAGTTAGATACCGCATTATATAGAATTGGTGTCTGCGTTTGCTCTTGTCGAGGAAAAGACATAGGGCTTTGTGATACAAATCTGTCATTTTGAGTTATTTAACAGACATTTGAGTCCCTACCTTTTATGGATCATATCTTTAGGTATGGCTAAATATCTTGAAGCAATACTTTGGAGATGCGGGATTTGTCTATGCTTAAACTTATGTGTAAGTTAAGGGTTGCCGATGCAGAGTAAGTGTGCTTTTACATGCTGTACACCTAGCCAACATTCATTTGATCAATACTTTGTTCTTGCACTTATAGTCATAGTTTAAAAAGTCTATTCTAGGAGAACTTGTTAACAACTTTGGAAAATAATTGTATAAAGTGAATTAATTTTTTTATATATATCTAGGTATTCATGTATGGATTTTGTCAGCTTGTGGCTGCTTTGTGTTTGCTTGTTACAATAGGGTTTCTTCCTTTTCCTACTACCAAGTATTGGAATTATAGCCCTGCCCCACATTTGGGTTTGGTATGTTTTTGAGGCAGGGTCACACACTGAATTGCCCAGGTAGGCCTTGAACTTATGATCCTTCTGCCTCAACCTAAGCAGTAGCTGGGATTACAGGTTTGTGCCACATTACCTGACTACATTTTCTTTTTATTAGCAAAAGTATCCTATTCATGACATCCATGTTAGCCTCCCACCCTTGTCTCTTTTCTACCATGCCATTGTAGTCATAATTATAGAACAGGATTTTAGTATTTAAACATTCAATTTTTAATGTTCAAAGATAGTCTTAGGACTGGAAGGGTGGCTCAGCAGTTAAAAGCACAGACTACCCTGTAATGGAATTTGATTCCACAGTTCACAGCTCACAAACTGCCTGTAACTCCAGCTCCAGGGGAATCCAGTGCCTGAGGGCATTGTACTTAATGCATACGCACACTTAAAAATAACTCATAAAAAAACAGACTTAGGTTTGGCAAAAGTCGCTTGATGGATAAAGATGCTTGCTGCCAAGCCTACGGACCTGAGTTTTGAGCTCCAGGCAGGACCCATAAGGTAGAAGGAGAGACTAGTTCCTGCAGGTTGTCATCTGACCTACACTTATGGTGCATATATTGTGGTTTACCTGTACACACACACACACACACACACCAATAATAATAATAAACAACTCAGGATATCATTTTAAAAAACTCTTTTAAATTTGACTATGTAGGGAGCCAGATGGTGATATATACCTGTAATCCTAGCACTTTGTAGAAGGAAGCAGGAAGATCAAGGCTTCAAGGTCATCCTTTGCTACATAGCAATTAGAGGTCAGCCCTCTCTTTAAAAAAAAAGAAAAAAACCCTCTAAATATGCGAAGTTAACATGAAATTTTGATGTGAGGTCTGTTTTCTAGGTAACTTATAGTATACATTGAAAATGTGAAAAGCAGTCAATTTCTACTTTTAACTATCTAGAATTATGAAGATATGTTCCAGAGAGGGAAAATAATTATGATTTCACCTCTAAAAAACAGGATACCATACTTGCAGAACTTCTTCAGATACATAAAGAGCACATTGTGGGCTATCATGAACATGATTCTCTTTTGGACCACAAAGAAGAAGAAGAACTGACTGAAGAAGAAAGAAAAGCAGCTTGGGCTGAATATGAAGCAGAAAAGAAGGTATTTCTTTCCAACTGCCCTTTCCCTGGAGATAGATGTTAGGGGAAAGGGAGACGTGTAACAGGGGTGGCTGTGATTTAAGACCATTATCTCCATGTATGAGGATGCCACAGTGAACTTCCTTATTGCATAGCATAAAGATAGGCTAATAACTAAAAAGACTTTTGGCACTAGGTATCGTGTCTGTAGTTCCAGCTACTTGAACTTGAAAGGCTGAGACAAGGAGATTTATTTGTGTTCAACATTTGGAGACTGGTCTGATTAACAAACTAGAAACAAAATAATTTTTGGTTTCTGTTTTTATGTTAGACATTGGATAGCAATGAAGGATAAGCGGTGCCATATTTGAAGGAAGACATGTTAAAATAATTTATCCTCAGGTGTAGGCTCCCTAGTTAGGAATCTTAATTTAAGGGATTTGGCTGTACTCAACAGTAGAATAGGGAGAAGATTGTAGGTAATACTTAAAAGGAAAATATTCCTTTTGCTTAGCCTTTGCTGAATTAAAAGCTGTATATTTAATGCCAAGCTCTACCAGCAACTTTATTTAAAATAATTCATATCTGTTTTAAATAATATTCAACTTGAGCAAAATTTTGCCTGAGTATAGAAACCTTATCCTAGTAGCTGAATCCTTTTCAAACCCCTAACTCACTGTATCAAACTTCTTTAATGTTAATATGATGTTAGGAGTCTCATCAGAATTCACTGAGTTCCCTCAGGGTGTGGGAATTACTAGGAAAAAAAAGAATACACCTTTAGGGGTTAAACCTTTGCATGTAATAAGATCTTGGTTTCGGGTAAAAAGGGTGTTTTGTTTGTGTGTGGAAGAGTGTTAATAATTTCCTATTCTGAGAAAGTAGATTCTTTACCACACCAGTAGGTGATGTAGTACTCAAGTCTTTAATCACAATGTGAAAAGTGCATATTTTGTTTTGTTTTAGGGACTGACCATGCGTTTCAACATACCAACTGGGACCAATTTACCCCCTGTCACTTTCACCTCTCAAACTCCTTATATTCCTTTCAATTTGGGAGCCCTGTCCGCAATGAGTAATCAGCAGCTGGAGGTGAGCTACAAGGGACAAAGGTGGTGGGATGTGAATGAAAGGCAGTTCCCGATGTAGGAATAACGCATTCCCTAAAAGATTACCCTGAAGAGATCAAGACATTTTTCTTTTATTTGTTGACCTTTTGGACCAACCTAATATAGTAAAATGGAGGTTTTGCAGAGTACAAAGGAATCAATCTTTGAATTAATGTAGTTTGAATTATTTTAATTAAGGAACAATAGGGCAGCTGAATGGCTAGGGAAATAGCATTTTGATCACTTACTTATAAAATACCTGGAAAAAGAAAAGCACTTGCTTAATGTTTGCAAGTAGGTTAAATACATTCATGAGTTTACTTGCAATGTGGAGGTGCCTAATATTAGGTGTATGCTACTGTCTTCCATGATGAGGTGTGTGATTTAAAACTTGAATAAAGTATAAATTAAATAGGAAATATTGGAATATGTTACCAGTGGGTTAATAATTTAATTGAATCTGTGGTTTCATTTTTAAAATTTGCTCATGGATTTATTTAAATTAATTGGTTCAATAAATCCCAAATTTGTATCTTCCTAAAAAGTCTCTTGCACATTGAGTTTTACTTTACTTATAGATAGATTGCTTAGGTTGTAAATCAAGTACTATAAAGTGGCAAGAGGAATGATCTGTACACTTGAAGGCTATACCATCCTTCTGCCCCATGTACCTTATTTCTTATATCCTTCTAGGACCTTATTAATCAAGGAAGAGAAAAAGTTGTAGAAGCCACGAACAGTATGACAGCAGTGAGGATTCAGCCTCTTGAAGACATCATTTCAACTGTAGTAAGCAAAGGACAGTTGTCTTATTTCAACCTCGGATGTGTGGGCATCTCACATCCTTGGCTTTAACTTCTGCTCACTTTCTACTTTCTGTGGGGAAAATCATATAATCCTTATAACTTGATTCAAAATAGTTGCGTTCCAGTAAGCTGGGTAACAGTCTCAAGTTGTAATTTATCTATTTTGGATAGATGACGACATAAAAGACAATGGGTAAATTACAAGAATTGAGTCACCAGCATAGAAACGTATGTATTGTTTGTTTGCATAAACAAATTTTAATGTTACCGGTTCCACAAATTCAATCCAAATAGTTCTTCCTCCATAGGAAGTCAACCCATACACACCAATGGACAGCTTAGTGCCTTGTTCTAACATTGGCTTCTTTAGAAATGAGTAAAGGAAGAAGGGAATGGGGTTAAAAAATCCTGAACATATTAAGCAACTTAATGATTTCTCCTTAGTTGTACAGTTATAAGGAGTAAATAAACATATCTTTCTTTTAGTGGAAAGAAAACATGAATCTCTCTGAGGCCCAAGTACAAGCACTAGCATTAAGTAGACAAGCCAGCCAGGAGCTTGACGTGAAACGAAGAGAAGCAATCTACAATGATGTATTGACAAAGCAACAGATGGTGAGAACTTGTCTCTAGGCTTTGTTGGAGTTTATTCTGTTTGTATGAGTTGGTATGAGTTGAATAACCATACAGGATGAATGGTCATAGATTATTCTCAAGTTTTGCTAAAAACTAGTAGTGTTAAGAGAGATTTGGCCAAATCTGTTTTCCCTGATGTTTTTATAGGACGTGTTTCTTTATAATTTTAATTTTTATCTCTTCTGGACATTTAAAACTGTCTCAAGACTTTGGCTTCTCCTGTCACATTCTAACATCTTCTATATAAAAGTAGGCATTTCAGTGTATTTGTCTGGAGGCCATGGTGTCCTGAATGATGTATAATCACTTACTCAATTGCCTGCATCTTCTGAACACTGCCACATTCCATGATCCTTGCTCGTCTTTCCCAGCACAGTCGATTTCTGTGGCATGATTTTACTAGGAAGCACTGTAGAATCGTGTGCTTTAAATTGTCTTAAGGAATCTGAGACCTTTAGGTAGGAATTATTCCTGTTCAAATGCTTTTCCTCTTGGTGTTCATCACTAAAATATTTGTCTGTCATCATGTGAAATAGTCAAGAGAATAGCAAAGAAAGGAGAGTTGACAAAAAGTGCTGTAACTAATACTTGAGACTAATCACAGTGTAGGACAGGTTACTATGGCAACTAACCTATATGCTGCCTGCAATACAATAGTCAAGTCATTAAGAGAATTTAGTACTAAATGGTGTTACTAACTGGTTTCTACAGTAATGGTCCTGTGAATGCCATCAAATTAGTAATGGTGATAACAATAATGTGTTTTCCTTTTGGTATGGTACTCCCTTAGCAAATTGATTTTAACTCAAAACTTGATACTTGCCTCTTTGAGGCGGGACATAACACTTGTGTATATATACAGCTCCCTTTTCTCTCTCCAGTTGATCAACTGTGTTCAGCGAATACTTATGAATAGACGACTCCAGCAGCAGTACAGTCAGCAGCAACAGCAACAATTGACTTATCAGCAAGCAACACTGAGTCACCTCATGATGCCAAAGCCTCCAAATTTAATCATGACTCCTTCTAACTACCAGCAGATTGATATGAGAGGAATGTATCAGTCAGTGGCTGGTGGTATGCAGCCACCACCCTTACAGCGTGCACCGCCCCCCACAGTGAGAAGCAAAAATCCAGGACCTTCCCCAGGGAAATCAATGTGATTTTGCACTAAAAGTTTAAAGGATTATTAAAATCATAGAAAGATCTTTTATTTTTTTAGGAATCAATGACTTAACAGAACTCAACTGTATAAATAGTTTGGACCCCTTAAATGCCAATCTTCCATATTAGTTGAAATTTTTTTTAACTAGGGCATACCATTTCTCTCTGACATTTGTCAGTGAAGTTGCCTACAATCTTCTTACACACATTGAGTACAGAAGATATTTCAAATTGTTTTCAGTGAAAACAAATCCTTCCATAACAGTAACAGTTCCACAGATTTCCTCTCTAAATTTTTATGCCTGCTTTTAGCAACCATGAAATTGTCATAAAATTAATGGATTTAGAAATTAATAAAGATTTATATATCCGCTCTTTACATATAAAAACACAGCTGAGTTCTTAGAGTTGATTCCTCAAGTTATAAAATACTTTTGTACTAATTCCATTTCTTGATTAGAGTAATTGAAATGGTCTTAATATTCTTTTGACTGAAGTTTGAAACTGGGCTCCTACTAAATATTGTCTCTGTGATTAAAAGTTAGATCTCAGGCTTCTCTTAGACACAGAAGCGTGTGCAATATTCTTAAATACTACTACTCTAAAGTTGGGGGAGCCTTGGCAGTTATCTTAGCCTTAAGTACAGTCTAAGACGAGAAAATTCCTTTTCTTATTTAGTCTTTCTGCCATTTTTAATTTTCAGTTGTATGTGCTGAAATAACTACTGGTAAGATTTCAGGGTTGTGAATTATCCTCTGCATATGAGTTTCCTGTCTCCTGGCACTAATGGAAGTCCAATCTGTCAGCCATGGTGCCAGTGCTGGTGCTTCATCCTGTTGCTGGCAGTGGGATGCAAACTAAGAAAACCAAGTTAGAGCTCTTGAAATTGTGGTTTTAGGCTCACACCCTGTTTTTATAAACAACATCAAAATGGCAGAACCTTTGCTGACTTTAAGTTCATCTGAGGAATGTGCTTAAATCCTCTCCAGTACTGTCAGTATTGTGAAAGAATTCCTCTTACAGATAAGGATCACTGGCATCTCTGCTCTTCTTTGCACTCGTCACCCTCTTCCCTCTTCCAAGTTCCTTTAGAGTTTAGTCAATTGTTTTCAAGTTTGATCCCCCCACCCCGTTCACCCCGTTTTGATCAGAGTTGGGTTTCCTTTCTTTTGATTGTTCTTCCTCCTCTCCTTTCCCTCCTCTTCTTCCTCTTAGATAAAGTTATTTCACCTAATACTCTTAAGAGAATTTTTTTCTTTTCTAGAAAAATCAGTATATTTCTTTTTCTAGATCCAGGGTTGTTTAAAACAACCTATAATTTCACTTATGTTCAATCTGATTGTTTTAAGTTTCTTCAATAAGAAGATTGTTTGACTATGGGAGTCAACTCATTATGGCAATATCAGTTTTGAAATCATTATGTAAAACAAGTAGTAGAAACAGCTAAAGAAAAGCTGGGTGGAGTGTTTGTTCTAGGCATCACTGGACTTGATGGAGATTGAATTGAACATGAGCTTAAAACTTGTTATTTGTTGTTTGGATAATAAAAGATTTCCATTTTTATCTTGTAAGAACTAGTGGTTAAAGTACCCACACACACTGGGTTTTTGACCAAGAATAAGTGAAGTGTGGTGGCTCTACTTTCCCATGATAAAACACACTCATGAGCTCTATGTATTTTGATATTGTGCCAGCCATATAAGCAAGCTTATTTAATGGGGGGGGGGCAGATGTGCGTTTACTTTGGAAGAAATGAAAGAAGCAAGACTTGTGAGATAAATATTTGAAAGCAGTATGCTCTGGCCAACTGTTATCAGAATACTTTAAAACTGATCTACTAGACATGGGAATTTTTATATGGTCTAATTATTTACTCAAAGGCATAGATGTGAAAATTTTAGGCAACATTATAGTCCATTTTCACAATGGATGAAGCTATAACTTGAAAAATAGTAATTAGAAGGATTAATTGGAAATTGGAAAGTTTGAGATAGACCTTGGACCACTTGCATACACTCTTCTCACTTGATATTTTAGCAACATAATATATGTACTTTGAGTATAACATCAAGTTTTAACAAATAAAGACAAAAAAAAATCACATAAGATACTAAAAGTCTCATTTTATATTTGTTTTAGATGTTTTAAATAGTTGCAATGGCTTAAATGACGATTTAAAATGTTGCTTGTAATACAGTTTTGCCTGCTAAATTCTCCACATTTTGTAACCTGTTTTCTTTCTTTGGGTGTAAAGCGTTTGGCCTAGAATTGTGATATTGTATATGTTTTGTCCCGGTTGTATAGTAATGTTTCAGTCCATCATCCAGCTTTGGCTGCTAAAATCATACAGCTGTGAAGACTTGCCTTTATTTCTGTTAGACTGCTTTTTGGTTCTGTATTGAGTATCTTAAGTACTGTAGAAAAGATGTCACTTCTTCCTTTAAGGCTGTTTTGTAATATATATATAAGGACTGGAATTGTGTTTTTAAAGAAAAGCATTCAAGTATGACAATATACTATCTGTGTTTTCACCATTCAAAGTGCTGTTTAGTAGTTGAAACTTTATTAAATGACATAAGTGACCAAAATGTGTTGTGCTCTTTATTTTATTTTCACAGCTTTGAAAGATCTGTGCACATATTGTTTCATAGGAAATGTATAGCTTTTGATGTCCTGTCTAAAGGTGGTTCTTTTGCACATTTGGTCGTTTACTATTTGGGAGGTCAAGAAGTTTGGTTTTTGAATCTGTTATATACTAAATTCTGTAAAAGGAGATCTCTAACCTCAAAAAAAAAAATTACATACCAGGAAGACTTGTGTGTGTTGTTTCAGTTTTGGTTGTATCTGTGTAAATCCAGCATCATTCCCTGCTTCTCCACAGCTGTGCCATTCATCTTAAGTCAGACAGGGCTGCTTTCCACCCTTGTTTTAGGTAATTACTGCCCAGAAGCCCTAGGCATGGAGACCATAATACCTGACCCCTAAAGAAGTCAAAAATAGTTTTTTAGACTTACTGAGCATTGCCCACCCTGACCCTTTTTTTATTTTATTTTATTTTATTTTGCATAAACCCAGTATTTTTCAGACAAAACTTTAAAACTTTAAAAGCATTTGTCCTAGTAACCATGATTTCCAAGAAGGTACCGCATGGTTGTGATTCTTCAAGTAAAATAGGTTAGTTCTTACACATATTTGTTTCAAAGTTATATTTAATTCATTGCCAGTCCAGCATCACCAGGCTCAGTCTCCAGTGACTTTTGACTGTCTTCAAAGCCAGATCTGTCCTTAGAGAAGTAAATCCACCGTTGCCTCACCCCATGTCTCACTAAAGTCTGTGACTGAGCCAGTCCCAGGAGAGTTATCAGGTTACAGAAATGCTTTCACCAGCCAGCACACGCACACACACACACACACACACACACACACACACACACATGATTTTAAAATTCTATGCTTAATATTTGCCAAGTAATTAAACTCAGTATCACTAGTGTTGGATCTGAGCATGCAGTAGTATCTCATTGCAAGTGTCCACCCTCAGGATATGCAGCCACAAATATTCTCAGGGTCCATATCCTGCTCTGGAATTATCTGACACCAGAGTCCTCAGTGAAGGGAATCACCCTTAGTGGCCACTTTGTCAAGGAAGAGAGCACATATATGGAAGAGGAGGATTACAAGCTTGGTTCTTCAGGGGACATGGCAATCTGCTCAGCAGGCCAATGCTTCACCTTTTCCTGGACAGTGTGCCTGTGCTGCCCTTCCCTGCCAGAGGAACCAAGAGAGGGGCCAGGAGTTTGGTTGGTTGTCTTCTCTGAGGGATCAGATGACTACTAAGAGACCTTTACCTGGTCTGGTGGGTCCAGCTCCAGCCCTATAGTCCTGATTAGATAGGTGTTGGCTTTCAACAACGATGGGAGAGATGGCTTATCAGATGGGGAGATGATGGGCTTTGTTTCAGGTTATGAGGAGAAAGTGTAGTATTGAAAGAAAGGCAACAAAGGTCAGGACAGATGGAGAAAGATGCACAAGTAAATTGAAGGCCTTGAGATAATGAGTAATTTAATACAGAGGATAACTAGGGTTTGTAAAGCAGGTGATGTGTTCAAAGTAGCAAGTAAAGATGGAGATTTAGGGTGGGGTAATTTGAAAGGGTTAGAATGCAATGTGCAGAAAGATTGGAGACTAGAAGACAGATAATGAGTCCTGGTATTCAGTGACCAGACTACAAATACTTTGAAGGACAAAGGGAAGCCAGCATTAAGGGGTTGTATAGGATAGAGACTTAAATGGTGTTTTTAAGAAAAATACCTTCTACCTGTCTGCCCAGGTGTCAGCATTTCCAACTTTGCATGTAAGATTTCACTTAACTGTTTATTCTTAAAATTCTGTGTCTATTAGTGACATCTTTGTTCCCCTGTAGGAAGCTTTTCTCAAGCTAGTTGACTTTTGGTCTTTGGATACAAGACTCCTTTTTTAGTCTTTGGATACAGGGTCTCAGTATATAGCCCTGGCTCCTTTCAAAACGGCAATCCTCTTCTCTCAGCAGCCCAAGTCCTGGGGGTTACAAGTGTGATCTGCCATGCTCAGCATCAAGCCAATCCTTCAGAATTGATCCATTAAAGGTGCACATAGGAAGCACAAGATATATTCCAGTTAAAGTCTCTGGGTCCTTCGAGTCTTATTTGGAAAGGGTTGGGGCTATAATACCTGCCAGAAGGCAAGGGACTGGACCACGTGATTTCCCAAGTTCCTCTCAACTCTCAGAGTTAAACAGTGAGCAAAGCTTTGTGAAGCCAAAAGGGCTCTGTTTGTCTACGGTTACAGGGTGAGTTTGTGAACAGCATTAGAAATCCTTTCCTTTTGGCTAACCCTCTTCCCCGACTAAGCTGTACCTTTTCTTCTCCTCTTGTTTAGAAAAATGAGAGGTCTGACAGGCATTTTAATGACAAAGCAGATAAGTCACGTTGTAATTGGCTCTAATTACTGCTTCCACCAGCTGTGGCCTCCTTTATCTTTTGCCCAGAGGCACTCCCAGCGCTGTGTGGTTCTCCCTGGCTCTGGAACTCATTGCAGAAAATGGAAAAAACATGTTTCTAAGGGGCTGATTCTTAGATCCTAGCTTCATGGTTGGAATGTGTGAGAAAACAGTGAGGGAAATATAAACGGGCCTTTGCGAAGCCAGCTTTTAGAGCAAATGATTGGTAACTTCCCATTCCATTGTTCACAACTGGAAAAAAAAAAGACAAGCTTAGAGCAATACATATGGCGATCCCGTCTGGATAACGTTTACAGTGAATTGGAGGCAATGTTTGCATTGATATTAACAGCATGCACCTTCTTTTGAGGTGTAGGTTCATAGTCTGATCGTGCAACAAACAAGAAGCTAATAGAATGAAATAGTGATTTTTTTTTTTTTTCTGTAGATGCTTGTCCCGGCATGCCAGCAGGAAAGCAGGTAAAAGCTTGTGTTGAGCATGCTGAATAAATTTCAATGAAAACAAAACCAAACTTAGGAAAAGGAGGCGGGGAACTGTGCTGTAGATCCACCAGAGGTCTTGCTAGTTCATCCCTCAGCTCTTAGGTTTGCAACAACACAGCTGGGAGAGCTTGGGCTTCCAAGGCTTTAGTGAAGTAGTGCTGCGTGGAGTGGATCCTACTCATCGAAGGAAACAATCTATTCCATTTGTAGATTTCCCACCCTCGCTTCTCACCTCTTTTCTCGCCTCTTGCTCCTGGATGTGCTAAGCTGAAACCAAGTGTGGGCCTCCAGGTTTTACATCTTTCTCTCTCCACACCGTGTTCCTCCACAAGAGGCCTTCTCTTAGAATGGAAGCAGACTGGATGGAAGGATAGTAAGCCAGTCTCTCCCTTTACAAGCAGGAAAACAGAAAAAAGGAGGGAATGTGGCACCCGCCACACCTGTCTTTTTCCCATTGCAGTTCTTTTCTGATTCCCTTCAGATGTGTTTACTACACTTAACTCCACTTGGTTCTATTTTTTTTCTTCAGTCTATCAAGACTATCAGGTGCATTTTCAGAGTAATTTTTACTGAACTAACATTTCAAATGAGCACTACTCTTGGGTAGTGGGACAATACGTGAACCAGAATGAAGGGGCAGGGGTGTAAACGGCAAACAATACACAGCATGAAGGGGGAAGACACCAGGCAGATCCCCTAAGCCTTTAATTTGGCATCCAGCCCACTGGCCTCAGGATTTAGTTTCAGAGGGATACTTAATTTGTTTAAAAGGTTTTTCTTTCATCACGCTTAGCATGGGCTAAACTGATAGGATCTGAGAGCTTTGTGCATCTCTGTGCTGGGTGCCCAGGATGGAGACACTCAGCCTTTCAGGCCAGGCAGGTTTCTGTAGCAAAGTACTTCAGAAATGTTGATGTAGTTCCAGGGACAAATACAGACTATGTTAAGAAAAATTTCTATTGGGCTACAGATTTGGCTCAGCGGTTAAGAGGACTGGGGTTACATTCCCAGCACCCATATGGTGGTTCACAATCATCTGGAACTCTAGTTCCACGTGATCCAACATCTTCTGATCCTTGTGGGCACCAGGCACATGTTTCATGCAGGTGAAATATTCTACTTATTAACTAAATCTAAAAAAAAAAAAATTATAATTGTGGGGAGCAGGTGTGGCGGCAGTCCCAAAGGCGCCAGGGACTGCAGCTAAGTCGTATGACTTGCACCTGACTTCCTCATATTAACTACAAACATCGTGAGAGCTGTGCAGGTGTACCAGGTTACTGGCGAAGCCATTTTGGTGGAGATATGCCCCTGCTGTCCTGATTAGCTGAAGCTGCGTGCCTGGTGAGGTGGCGTGGCCTGCTGTGAGTGAATGGGAACTGATAGTATATAAGAGTGAGAGGCCCAGGGCTCGGGGTCTTTCGCCTACACAGTCAATGCTCTCCCAATAAACGTGTGCAGAAGGATCCTATTGTGGTGTCTTTCTTGCTGGCGAGACGGGTGTCCCACATATAATAAGTAGCATTATTCTTGTAGGCCTGTGCTGTAATGACCATGGATAGCTTACATATTTGGCAAGAACTTAGACTGCAAAACAATTTTAATATGCTACCCTCACCCAGGTCTTCCATCATGTCACGCCTCAGAATCTTCTCTCACACAGCAAGCAGGCTTTACTGAATGCTTTGAACATCACGGGCATTGTTCTGTTGCTTTTTGCATTTCTTGTTTTACAGGTGAGGAACTAGGTTTAAAATAATAGAATCCTATACACCGAGTCACGATAACTAAGGCAGGCTTCAGAGTGCATGGCTAACTTTGTGGCTGAGGAAGACAGGCTTCCTGGCACTACCAACTCTGTTCACAGCCCTTTACCTTTGATCTTTTATCTGAAACAAATTAGATTCTCCCTCCCTAGGGGTGTTTCCAAGGTCCCCTAGGGTCCTCTGCAGGCAGCCCCTGGGGAGTGTGCTGCTTTTCTTCCTTCATTTCCCTCCTTGATCAAAACAGGTGTCTATAAAAGCCAAGAGGAAGAGTAAAATGTTTCCACGTGTCACAACTCATTGTTTTAGACAGAGCTCTTAGTAAGTTGCCCAAGCTAGCCTGGAGCTCCTGGGTTTAAGTAATCTTCCTGCCTACGTTTAATACTTCCTCATGAACTCCATTAGTCACCATTTGAGAAGGGTCAAGTATTCTGAACAAATTGGTTATTCATGGTTCTACCTGATAAAGATCGCTCTTGTGAGAGACCTGTGTTCACAGTAGAGAGTAGGCTGAAACAGGATAATCACGAGTTCCAAGACCAGCCTGGCTACAGAACAAGACTCAGTTCCAAAACTGAACAGACCAGGCTGGAGAGATGGCTCGAAAGTTAAGTAAGAGCACACATTGCTCTCACAGAGGATCTGGGTTTGGTTCCCAGTCCTCATGTTGGGTGGCTTCCAAGTTACTCTCTTCTGGCTGATTTCTTTCAGTTACAAGGAATAAAAATTCAGCTCAAGTTAGTGTAAACAAATAAAAGACATTCATAAAAGACCACTGGCTGGTTCTGTGAAACAAAAGAGAGAACCTCAAAATAGACCCACACAAATGCAAAAATTAATAAAACTTCAAATAAATTGCTGGGCAGTGGTGGCACATACCTTTAATCCCAGCACTTGGGAGGCAGAGGTTGGTGGATCTCTGAGTTCCAGGACAGTCAGGGGTACACAGAGACAGCCTTCCTCAAAAACCTAAATTAAGAAAACAGGTAAGTAGAGAGCTTCAACTGCAGAGCGGCAGAGCAGAGGTCTAGCATATGCCGGGCCCCCAGATTCCATCCTGACACCCCAAAGACAGCCAGAGTGGCATCTAGAATAGGAACATGGAGAGATTAAGAACAAGGGTGCCCCAGTACAGGGAAATGCCAGGGCCAGGAAGCAGGAGTGAGTGGGTTGGGGAACAGGGCGAGGGGATGGTATAGGGATAACATTTGAAAAGTAAATGAAGAAAATAATTTAAAAAAAGAAGTGGAAAAAAAAAAAAGAACAAGGGAGTCAGTAAAACAAACGCAGGCAGCAAAGAACAGAACTCAAAATAGGCTTCTAAAAAATGGCAGACTGTATGCACAAAAGATCACAGCCCCTACTTAAGCCAATACTTGCCACAATGTAGCATGTATAATTAAATGGTGTTACAGGCAGCATGGGGGCTCTACAGTGCACAAATATGGTACTTTACAAGGCAAAAGAACTCAGGCTATGAATGGGACGACGGGTGCTAATCAATTGACTGAGATGGAGGTGGGTAGCCTAGCTATTCTACATGGGTTCAAATAATCATAAAGGCACTGGAACATAGATGCAGACAAATACAGAAGATACGGATTTGTTGCAGACAACCTCTAACCTTTGTCCTACTTATCACTATTCTTTTTTTCCTATTCATGTTTGCATGTATGGTATAGGGACAGGAGTAAAATCATAGTGCAACACAATTTTCTTTTGCTTCCCCTTTAAATTTTCCTGGGACAATCCAGTGTCATTCAATATATTCATGGATCTCATTTTTAAGTTTCAATTTTTTTTTAGACAAGGTTATACTATGTTGGTCAGGTCTGCAGGAACTCTCTATGTAGCTCAAGCTAGCCTCAAAGATGCCAATCCTCCTGCCTAGCCTCTTTGGTGTAGGATTATAGGAATAGGCCATCACACATGGCTTTGTAGTAACATTTTAATTTTTTTTCTTTTGAGACAGGGCATCACTATGTGGTCATAGCTGGCCTGATCCTCCTTCCTCTGCCTCCTAAGTACTATGATGAAAGGCCTATGCCCACCCACCTGGCTGTTCTATATGGTATTTGGAGACTGAACTCAAATCTCCTTTCTTTCAGGGCAAGTACTTTACCAGCTGAGCTATCTACTTAGTCCTTGTCTTCTTGTTCATTATTGCAAGCAATGTATAGTACTTAAATAATAAGCCAGGGACAGTGGGGCACTCTTACCAGTTCAGGGGAAGTGAAGCCAGGTGAATCCTTGGAGCTCCTTTGCCAATCAGCCTAACCTAATTGGCAAGTTCCAGGTCCCACCCCCAAAATAAACAAGGCAGTTGCTCCTTTGTATGGCCATTGTGACTTCCACCTCAGAAGGACCAGAGGTGTTGGAATAGAATCAACCTCATCTTCAGAAACTTGCAAAAATATACCTCACATTTAGCTATGGCTCTAAGAGCCAGTTAATATGTGGACAGAGGGGTAGGGTAGATTATTGGTTTTGATGGGTCCTTGAGCCTCGTAACTAAATGATGCAGAAGAGAACCACTCTAAAACAAAGTCAAACAATGGGGTCAGATAGTGCAGCAAGGGGACGTTATTACTCTGCTACAAAGAGTTTCCAACTAGGAATGATCAAGGATGCCAGAGGTTGAGAAGGTAATACAGTGGTGTTTGTTTGTTTGTTTGTTATTTTGTTTTCCTTTAAGGTTTCTTCTGTTGTTAGCAAAGTCTGAAACATTTATTCATATGATTTTGGTGGCTCTTATTGTTATCAGGTGACAATGAATGTGGTGAGATTTTTGTTACGACTAAAACAAACAAATGAAAGGTATACAGACCCATGGAGACAAACTAGAACCCACTTCTACATCTTAAAGTCAGCTGATTAGCAACCTGAGTTCCATTCACTTTACTTCTTTAGTGCCAAGTATTTCAGCTAAAGTCATTGCCAGGACCCCATGGCGATGACTTTAGCCGAATATGAAACAAAGGGGAGTTAGAACCTGTAGAGACCACCTCCAGTAGATAGACAACAGTCTTCAGATGAAGCCACCCACACAGCTCAACATTTTAAACCCAGAAATGTTCCTGTCCAAAGGAAAAACAGGGACAAAGAAAAATGGAACAGAGACTGGAGGAAAGGCCATCCAGAGACTGCCCCACCTAAGGATCCTTCCCATCTGCAGACACCAAACTCAGACACTATTGCTGATGCTAAGAAGTGCTTGATGACAGGAGCCTGGTATGGCTGTTCCCTGAGAGTTTCTACCAGCACCTGGCCAACACCGATGCCAATACTCACACCCAACCATCAGACTGAGCCTGGAGACCCGAATGGAAGAGCTAGGGGAAGGCTGAAGGACCTGAAGGGGGTTATAACCCCATAGGAAGAACTATAGCAACTAACTGGACCACCCCAGAGCTCCCAGGGTCTAAACCACCAACCAAAAAGTATACATAGAGAGATCCATGGCTGCAGATACATATGTAGCAGAGGGCTGCCTTATCTGACATCAATGGGAGAGGAACCCCTTGGTCCTGTGGAAGCTTGATGCCCCAGTGTAGGGGGATGCTAGAGGGGTGAGGCTGGAGTGGGTGAGTAGGTGGAGGAGCACACTCTTAGAAACAAAGGGGAAGGAGGAGAGGGAGGATAGGATTGGGGGGTTGTGGAGGGGTAACCGAGAAGGGGGATATAATTAGAAATGTAAATGAATAAAATGATTAATTTTAAAAAGCAAAGAATGATGCTCAAGGTTAGCCTCTGACCTCCATGTGTCCCCCACACAAGCACACCTTTGTATACACATGAATACAACCCCTAACAAAACGGTGATACTCAGCTCTAAAACTAAATAACTAAACAAACAGGAAAAGGGAAAGTATCTATGGCAATCATGTGTGAGAGCAAAGATACAATTATTTTTACACTCTCACGTGTGTATATCTTTGGTCCATTGAATTCTTAAAAGATTTATTTGTATGGTATGTATATGGGTGTTTTACTTGCATGTATACAAGAGCAGGAAGTGGAGTCTAGTCCCTGGTCCACTGATTTTTGTGTGTGTTGCTGGGGAGCATGTGAATAATCTTAGGCATGCTAGGCAAATGCTCTACAACTGAGTTCTCATCATCTTGTCTATAAGGATGCCATTGCTAATCAACAGGAGAAGTTTTTCAACACATGCTGCAGAATGTGGATATACACATACACACATACAAAACAATGAAGTTGCTTCTCTACCTCACACTATATACAAAAATCTACTCCAAATGATCAATGATCTGTATATAAGTATGATGGTTTGTATATGCTTGGCCCAGAGAGTGGCAATATTAGGAAGTGTAGCCTTGTTGGAGTAGGTGTGACACTGTGGGCATGGCCTCTAAGACCCTCATCCTATCTTCCTGGAAGTCAGTCTTCCACTAGCAGCCTTCAGATGAAGATGTGGAACTCTCAGCTCCTTCTTCAACATACCTGCCTGGATGCTACCATGCTCCTGCTCCCAATTAAATGTTGCCCTTTGTAAGACGTGCCTTGATCATGGTGACTGTTCACAGCAGTAAAATCCTAACTAAGACAATAAGATATAAAACCATAAAGCTAGAAGACCTTGGGTTAAGTTACAGTGTCTTATATATGATATCAAAAATACAAGCCATAAAGAGAAGAAAAATGAACTGAAGTTCATTAAAATTAAAACTTCTATGCACTACATAACATTGCTCAGGGCAAGCATTATGGCTCACACCTGTAAACCTAATACTTGAGTGGACATGACAGGAAGATTGACACAAATCTGAGGCTATCCAGGCATACATAGTGAGTTCCAGGACAGCCTGTGCTATGTTGTGAGATTCTGTTTCAAGCTTCACCTCCAAAAATGACACTATCAAGAATGTGATGGTGTTGGGGATTTAGCTCTGTGGTAGAGTGTTTGCTGGTAAGTGCAAAGCCTTGAATCTGACATGGGGTGGGGAGAGAAGGAAGTGAATGATAGGAAAGAGAGGAGATAGGAAAGAGAGGAACGAAGAGAGAGAGGGGGAGGGGGAGAGAGAAACTGAAGAATGGGAGAAAATGTTTACAAATTATATAGCTAATACTTGATTTACATGAATAGGAGACAGGTTTACACCTACTTCTCTGGAGGCTGAGGCCACAGAATTGTGAGATCAAGGCCAGCCAGCCTACATAATGAGACCTTGTCTCAAAAACCAAGACTACATAAATAACAAAAGACAAAAGCCACTTTAAAATGCTCCAAAAGCGGCGTGGGGGTGGCACACACTTGCAATCCAAGCATCGGAGACATAGGTAAGAGGGTCACAAAGAGAGCCCAGCATGGACTACATAGTGAAACCTTGTCTTTGAAAACCATATAAAACCCAGTAACAATTCTATATACTAATAGCAATCTAGAAAAAGGCCTCAGAAGACAATTCTACAAGTAACAGAAATGAAATGTACTTAAATGTGATCATGTTTAAATCATTGATGAAAAATGAGGAAAGTACAAATAAATGTACATATACTCTATGCCCATGGACTGGAAGAATTAATACTGTTAAGCTGCCCAATTACTCAAAGTGATCTATATATGCAATAGAATTCCTACCAAAATTCCACTTCTACTTTTTTTTTTTTTTTGAGATATGGTCTCATTGTGTAGTCCTGTTTGTCCTGGAACTATGTATATAGACCAGGCTGGCCTCAGACTCACAGAGATTGTCCTGTTTCTGCCTCCCAAGTGCTAGGAAAAAATGCCTTTTTATAAAAAGAGTAAAAGAAATCCTCAGATGTGTATAAAACCACAAAAAATTTAAATGACAGAGATAGGTTGATGGCAGGTAGGTAGGTATGATAGATGGATAGAATGATAGATGATAAATGATAGATAGATGGATAGATAGATAGATAAAAGTACGAGGGATGAAACCCAGTGCCTTGCTAATGCTAGGCAAATGCTGTACTGCTGAACTACATCTCTATTCCCTGAAGCCAAAACAATTTTGACAAAAAGAACAGTTGGAGACATAACACTCCTTGATTTCAAGATTATAAGGCAATTATAATAGAAACAGCATTGTACTGGCATAAAAACAGACTCATTGACCACTGGAACAGGATTTGAAAGGCCAGGAATAAATTCACGGATTGATGCTTAATTTGTTTTTTAAAAAGGTGCCAAGAATACATGTTGGAGAAAGGGTAATCCTGTCAATAAACGATGTTGGAGAAATTGCATATCCAAATGCAAAAGAATGAAATCTGATCTTTAGTTCACACCATCTGCAAAATCAACTCAAAGTGGATTAAAAATTTAAATATATGACTTGAAACTGTAAAATTAGTACAGGAAAATATAAAAGAAATATTTCATATTGAACTGGGAAAGGGTTCTTTGGATATGATCCAGAAAGCATAGGATCCAAAGGGAAAAGAGAGAAAAAGAAAGGGGGAACTCGTATCCCAGCAATTGGATCAGGTATGTCATGGTGAGGTTTGTCCCTTTGAAAACTAAAAAAGTCAATAGGAGTTGAAGATCATCCTCGACTATAAAGTTAGTTCAAGACCAGCTTGAGCTGATTGAGACTGTTTTAAAAAAAATGAAAGAAAAGAAAAGAAAGTAGGGAACAATGAAGAAAGGACAGGAGAAACGAAGAAAGAGAGAATAGTACCATATGGAGTAAGAGAAAACATTTGCAAACAATTTTTCTGCTAAAAGGTTAATATGCAAAACATGAAAGGAACGCAAACAACTCAACGGGAGTAAAATAAACAATTCAATTAAGCCACGAGCAAAGTGGGAGAGGGAATAGCTCAGGGACAAAATGATTGGCTATTATATAGCACAAGGCTTTGGGTTCCCTTTCTGGCATTGCCAAACAAAATGAAGCAACAAGGGGGAAAGGGTTGACCAGATGGACAGCAGCATCTCAGAAGACCAGAAGGTATTAGAAAATGCTGAGCTGAGGATCAATAATTATCAGGGAATGCAAATACTAACGTATCTGGCCAGCATACAATGGCTATGAAACAGACTGTCTCCCTTAGGCCCCAGACTCTATACCAATACAAGTGAGGTGGATTGGCTGGAATGACTTAGATATCAGTGCAAACATGAAAACTAAGTTTGTATCTCTAGCACCCACATTAAAAAAATAAAAGGCTGCCCCACCAGTAATCCCAATACTGGAGAGACAGAGATAGGGGTTCTTTTGCCACTCACCCTTGCCTAATTGGTGTGTAGAGGTTTTGTGATAGATACTGACTCAAAAAAATAAGATGGAGAGTGTCTGAAGAAGCCATCCAAAGTCAACCCCTGGCACCCAGATGTATGTGCACACACAGGTTTTAGCCCTGGCTGACCTTGAACTCTCTCTGTAGACCAGGCTGGCCTCGAACTCAGAAATCCAACTGCCTCTGCCTCCCAAGTGCTGGGATTAAAGGCATGCGCCACCATGCCCGGCCTACCATCTGTTTTTGCTTATTTGTACCATCTCAGAAGAAAATCAAGCTTCAAGGTGAAAAGAGTTATCAGGAATCTGGGGTGGAGTATGGGGAATTGATGCAAGGATAGAAACATTCCAGTTGACTTTTTGAAATCTATGATATAGTAGGGAGATGATCATGAACAGTAATATGTATTTCAGGACAAGGCTTGGGGCTCGAGAGATGGCTCAGCAGTTAAGAGCACTCATTGCTCTTGCAGAAAACCTGGGTTGGCTTTCCAGCACTCACATGGTGGCTCAGAATCATCCATGACTCCAGTTCTAGGATATCAGATGTCATCTGTGATTTCCTCAGACATCAGGCACACACATGTGATATACATACCTACATGCAGGTAAACACTGATCCACATAAAATAATGAATAGACCCAAAGACAATCAAAACAACATTATATGTTAAGTCTCACTACAAAACAAGTGTGGCTGAGCCGGGCAGTGGTGGCGCACGCCTTTAATCCCAGCACTGGGGAGGCAGAGGCAGGTGGATTTCTGAGTTTGAGGCCAGCCTGGTCTACAGAGTGAGTTCCAGGACAGCCAGGGCTACACAGAGAAACTCTGCCTCGAGAAACCAAAAGAACACCCCCCCCCCAAACCAAACCCAAACAAACAAACAAAAAAACAAAAACCCAAGTGTGGCGATTAATATGTTAATGAGTCTTAGTTAATCATTTGGCATTATACACACATCAAATTATCACATTATAACTTATAAATATATGCAATTATAGTTTGTCAATTAAAACTAGTACTAATTCAAAATGTCATAATGAGATACTAGTTCACAAACTTTCTCACTAGTATGACTGTGAGAAAGATGGGAAACAAGTGGCCATAGAGATGTTAGAAGTCAGCAGGGTGTGCTGGCTTAAGCCTGGAATCCTAGCACTCAAAAGGGTGAGGCAGGAGGACTGTGAGTTCAAGGCCAGCCTGTGCTATATAGTGAGACCTTGTTTCAAAAAGTATCCTAGGGGGTGAAAGAAAATAAAAGAAAGAACTGGAACTCTTGTATATTATTAGTATAAATGCAAAATGGAGCAGTCTTTTAAACAAAGCTGTTCCTCTTGGAGCTGACCATGATGAGGTATATACCCAAAAGAATGAAACCATTCCCACACACTTGTATATAGATATTTATAGCAGCATTGTTTGCCATATGAAAAAAAGTAGAAACTAACTTATGTCCCTAGCAACTGGTAAAGTGTGGTACACTCTTAGAAAGGAATACTATTCAAGCATAAAAAGGAGTGTACTGTCGATACATACTACAAAATGGGTGTGCCTTCAGAATTGCGCTACAGAGAAGTAGCCACTCATGAAAGACTGCATATTGTAAAATTCAATTTATATGAAATATCCAGAGTGAAAAAAATCCATAGAGACAGAAAGTAGATTAGGGGTTACCAAGGGCTGGCTTGAAGAAGGGGGTAGTGAGGAGATATTGCTTAATGGTTTCAGAGTTTTTGCTTGGGGTGATGAAAAGCTTTTGGAAGTATCATGGTACCAGTTGCACAATACTGAAAGTATAATTAATGTTATAGTGTATATAATATTAAAATGGTCAAGATGGCAGATTTTGCTATGTATATTTTATCACAATGCAATTACAATTTTAATTAAAGAAAAATAAAACCAAAATTAACCCCCCCACACACACAAATAATGATTGATAAGAAACTACCATTGGATGGCTCCTGTTCTCTGTGAGACGTGAGGGAGGCTCATCCTCAGAGACCAGAGTTCTGATCCAGAACAGGCTGCAGCTGAGCTCAAGACAAATGGGGCTGAACTAATGCTGTGTTCACACCCCATTCTCATGATAAGAATCACTTGGGGACTTGTTAACCATCCAGATCACTGATTCTCAAAGTACTGTCCAAGGAGTCCTGGGGGTCAGTGAGGCCCTCTCTTTTCCAGTCACATAGCTCTGAAACTAGCTGGATTTTTCTTCTACATTTCAGCCACAAAAGAATAGATAGTAAGAGATTGAATTCAGGGGCAGATACAAACATCTATTCAATTCTGCCATTGTAATTTTTTCAGTTAAAAAATGATGGAAGATAGGGCCTCTGTAAACTGTTGTAATGCTATGAGTTTTGGTTAAAGTGGGAACTGTCTATTTGCTGCTGAGACCATTGCAGAACTGAGACTTGGCAGGAGGAAAGGGTGCCTCAGTTTCTACAGCCCGTATGGCTCTGTTCTCTCTAAAGATTATGTCACATGTGGAACATTCTATCAAATGTCCAATGAGAAAAGATTTTTAAAATTAATGACTTCCTTGACAATTTCACATAGACATAATACATTCTGGTTCCTCTCACCTCCTACCCTCTTTTATCTCCCTCCCACCCATCAAACCCCCTTCTTTTCCACTGGTCATGCCTTTCCGTTTTGTTTGGTGGCCCACAGAGTCTAACCTGGGACATCTAAAACAATCATCAAAATGTTAAAACAATTAAAACATTAAACATTAACATATCTGTTGTGGGCCCAAGGAGGCAGCTGGCCCAGTGGGTTGAGGTGAATGCTCAGCAAGCCTAATGACTTGAGTTCAGTCGCTAGGACTATTGTAAAAAGCTGATCTTGGTGGTGTGCATTTGTAATTCCGGTACTTCTGGGCTGAGATGGGAGGCAGAGATAGAATTAGCTGGGAGCTAGCTAGCCTGGAGCACACAATGCAATAGAAACAAGAGAGACTCTGCCTCAAAAAAAGATGGAGGGAGAGAAATGACTCCTGAAAAGTAGCTCTATGTCACCTGTGTCCTGTGTGCCTTCCCCAAAATGAATATATACATATATATATTAACATGTATAATAAAATATACATACATATATCACATATAAAATACAACACACACACCTCCTCATAAAGACAGACACCAAAGAGTGGAAAATGTAGAATACTATTACTCTCAATTGAATTGTTGAAAATACAGTTATTTTATTAAATGTTACTTATATTAATGAATATCCATTTTATAGAAATTACAGGCATGTACCACACTTTTTCCAAGTAATTTTTGACGGTGCAAGGGTTTCTGAGAACAAAAACTTGAGAACTATTGACAGAGAAAAATGATCATTTCAGTTGCAAATTGTAATTTAGACAGCTTCTCCACCTTTTGGCTAAGAGCAAATGTGGACATTTTGATTTAGGAGGTCTTTCTTGGGGCCCTGGCCTGTTTTTAGACACATGTACCAGGTATTTACAGAGGATGCTTGGTACATGTTGAACCAATGCAAAGGTGTTCAAATGCTAGGAGTGTTTATGGTCATGGATGGAAATAAAACTAGAGGAACCAGGACTGTCAGGCAGAAAATAGCTGGTCCCCTAGAGCTATTGTGTGGGTAGTGAGTGTTTGATGAGCAGAGCCTCATAGCTGTGTCTAGATGTGCTGGCAACCCAAGAACAGAATCAGAAAGTAGGTACTGTAAGCAACCTGGGGCTCAGATGAGGCTTTTAAAGTCCCCTTGTACTATGAACATGTGGCTGGCATTTAGGTTGTCCACTGAGAGGCCTTGGCCTTGGTTATGTGCGAGGAAAAGTTCAGGCACCTCTAAGATCTGAACATAATAACCAAAGGGGGAAAGCTGAGAAAACCTATAGGATACAGTTTGAAGAAAGACCTTGGAGGCATGGTTGGCTTTTGGTTGGTGGGATGGGGCAATGGAAGGGTACAATGCATTCCTGCGGATCAGCCCTACTTTTCTTCTCTGAGTCACATTCCTGTCCCTTCCCTCTAGGATGTGCTGGACTCCCAGTATCTTCCTAGTGGTAGGTGTTCAGCCCCTCCTTTCTGCTTTCCTTTTTCCTGCTTCCCTGGTTCTGCTTGATGGATCTGAGCTAATGAAACGCTGGGGAAGGTTTAATAGCTCCAGCTATTTAGGAGAGGAGGAAGGCAATCCTCAAGAGCCAACCTTTTGAGGAAGAAGAAGGCTGGGGTTGCCCTCCAGACTATTTGGACTGAGTCCAGGTGACCCCTGGCCCAACTGCAAATCCTGAGTCTGGTGTGCTTGTTACTGTGCTCCTGGGGATTTGGTGGTGTGCACTGCAGAGACTTAGAGGTAAGAACAAATCAGGTCCTTTTTTAGGTTCCTTTAGGACGTCCCTGCCATGTAGCTCCAATGAACTACTTGTATCTTGGCATAGTGCTTTGGTACCTTGGTGTTTTTTGAGCATGAACAATTCTCATGACTTGAATGCCTCTAACAACATTTCTGTTAAACATTTATCTCACTTTGAGATGTTAAGAAGTTAAATACTCACCAGCTACATTGGTGTATACTTGTCATTCCAGCACTCTGGGGACTGAGGCAGGAGGATTTAAGAGTTTGAGGTCATCCTGGGCTATACAGCAAGGGTCTTTCCAAATGGAAGTTGGAAACTTGATCTTACTGGTAGCTGGTAGTGGTGGAGTGGCGTGGGAAGTATGGTCATGGCAGTGGTGTCATGGAGGTGATTAAGGCTAAGGAGATGTTAAGGATGAAGCATTAATGCCATAAGAAGATGGCTTCTGTTTTGCCCTGTGATGCTCTGTGCCACTTAGGACTGTGCTTACATTTCCTGCCAGTGAGGACGACCTCCAGACACAGGTACCTGATTATGAATTCCTTAGCCTTCAGAACCCTGGGTCAAGTAAATGTTTATTCTTTATAAATTAGTCTCTGGTATCCAGCTATTGCAATTGAAAGTAGAGCAAGAGAAGACAGATGGATTAGCAGTTAAGAGCATTGGCTGCTTATAGCTAGTCTTTGCTACTTTGTGGGTTTCTCCCCACCCTTTATCTCTCTGGTTCTACCCCCATCACTAGATAGGAGAGAAAGAAGGATAGAGGGGAAAGAGAGATATAGAGATCTCTGAATCTAATTTCATTCCTTTTGTTTCTTCTTCAAGCAGGACTACTAACTGATTGCCACCAATCTCCTTGAACAACCACCAACAACCAAGTCTGTCTCTTTGGGTTCTTGCATTTATATACCCTCTGAAAAGTTCCCAGAATTCCAAACATCATACAATTGCAGAAACTCTCTGCAGCTAGCAAAACCATGCCTTTGCTAGAGCACCAGGCAAATCATAGTCAGCAGTTGAGGACAATCTGAAGCAGCCCCAAATCCCACACCTGGGATTAAAACAAACTCACTCATAATATTTCTGTGTTTTTAAAAGAAACCAAAATACTACAATTGTTACTACAGCTGCTCTTCCAGAGGACCTGGCTTTGATTCCCAGCTCCCCATATCGTGTCTCACAACCATCTGTAACTTCAGCTCCAGGTGATCCCACATCCTCTTTGGACCTCCTTGGCCACCAGCTACACATATACATGCAGGCAAAGCATCCATACGAAAAATATTTGAAAATAATTAAAAGTTGAGAGAAAAAAATCAGAACAAGACGTTAAGGACAGTGGCAGTAGAGGATAATGAAAAGAGAGGAGCTAGCCTCGTTCTCCATGCCTTGTAACTTCTTGGCCTTCAGAGGACCAGAGATAAGTATTTGGGGGTAAGCAAACCACCATCTAAAGATTTTGTTAGCTTTTTCACATAGCATGATAGTGGCCACCAGTTCTTATGCCAGATGCTTTCTGGCTGTAGAAACTCTTAAAATTGCCATCTCTAGATCTTGAAGGATGCTTATAGGACCAAATAATAATAATAGTAATAATAATAATAATAAAAATAATAATAAGTGAACACACACATATGTATGCATATGTTCACATGTTATTTTGGGAGTTCAGGCCCAGGAGGTCTCCTTTGGATCATTATAAACCCCACGAACCCCAAGTTGGGCATCTCTGATCATCACCATTTTCCTTAGCACATACAGCAATTGGGCAGCACTTTTAGGTCTTACGTATTCTTTCTAGGACCACCATTGGTGTTCAGGAGAATTCTGGAAGCCTTGCAAAATATATAGGTGGTAAGTGTAGTAACAGGGAACTCACTTTCTTTCTCTTGGCACATGGAAGCTTGTCTTAGTTCTATTTAGGTATACTTGGAACTTGACATATCACTCAAGATTATTCTGTTATATAATACCTACATACTTCCTCATCCAGGATTTGTAGCATTTGTATGCATGTATACAGAGACATGTATACATGATAAAGGAAACATGTATGGCTCTGTGTACTCACCCAATCTTTCATTCATTCTTTCAGCCAACTAGCATTTATTCAAGACTTCCCAAGTGCCTGTCTTGCTCCAGAAATGCTCTAACCATGGGGAAGGGATGTAAAGATGATTAAAATGTGGTCTTTGTACATAGGTTCATCCAAGGGTGGGGCCACAGAGCTTACTTTTCTAGAATTCTCTTTAGGTTGGTGCAACATAACTCACTGTTTTAGCACTTTGGTAATATGCTGTCAGTCTGCTGTTGATTGGCATAGTGGTACTAGCTCATGCATCTGACATTTCATTTCCAGATTTTATCCCTCTTATTGAAAATGAGAAGCCGGGCGTGGTGGCGCACGCCTTTAATCCCAGCACTGGGGAGGCAGAGGCAGGCGGATTTCTGAGTTCGAGGCCAGCCTGGTCTACAAAGTGAGTGCCAGGACAGCCAGGGCTACACAGAGAAACCCTGTCTCGAAAAACCAAAAAAAAAAAAAAAAAAAGAAAATGAGAATAGTTGGGATTACTAGTCTATGTCCACATGCTGCATTGATTGCTACCCTGAGTTCATCAGCAAGAGCAAGTCCCCTGCTGTGGCATCCTTCTAGCCTTGTCTCCTTTCTGTCTTTCTATCCAGAGGGAAGAAGGACTGACTCAGCATTTATAGTCTTTCCCTGACTCACTGCTGGGCATTTTTCTTGCACATCCTGCTGTGCAATAATGTTGCCCCTGGTCTTTTCAAGCCAGAGCTAATGGGCCCATTTAAGTAACAGTAGACTTGCTTGCAGAAGATGTCGTTTTCTTATTGGTTATAGCAGATTTCATGTATCTCATAAGGAAGGCCTCACAAAGCTGTGGCTGGGTATCAAAAGTTCTAGGTAACAGAACATTGATAGCTTAGGTAATGTTTTGGTTTTAAAACCAAGGCCAGTGAGATAACTCAATGGTAAAGGTACTTGCTGTCTAGCCTGACAATTTTGGTTCAATCCCCAGGCCCCACACAGAAGAATTAGAGAACTGACTCCTGCAAATTGTGCTCCAACTTCCATATATAGTACATTCATGCCTGCAGACAGAAAGACACACATACATACATACATACATACATACAAACACCAAATTTGAAAATTAATAAAAGTGAGTTGAAAAATAAAGTCAAGGTGCGCCCAGCCATGATGTTGCATGTCTATAATCTCAGCACTTGTGAAATTAGAGAAATGAAGGCCAAATGTTCAACATCATACGCAGCCATAAATCAAATTCAAGGCAAGCCTGGGCTGCCTCAAGAAAACCAAACCAAACCAAACTGAACAACCAAAACCAATAACAAAAATCACAATTATGAAGGTATAAAGCTTGTTGTGGTATTTCACATCTGTAGTCTTAATGTTTAGGAGGCTGAAGAAGGAAGAACACTTGATCAAAGGTGTCTGAAGACAACAGAGCAAAGCCCTGTTTCAAAACAAAAATAAAAAATAAAAACAACAAAACAAACAAAAACCCCATCAAGGTCTGATGCTCACTGCTGATGTGATAATCCAGATGGGGTGGTGCACACCTCTTAAGTCAGCACTTCGGAGGCTGATGCAGAAGGATTATGAGTTTGAAGCCAGCCTGGGATACATAGAGACAACCTGTTTCAAAAGCACATCACTTTTTTTTTTGGATGTAGCGGGTTTTTAATTTTGGAGAATTTTATAGACAGTGTCTCTTTTCCATAGCTCACCATAAACAATGTTTTGCTTTCCTTAATTCTATTGGTTCTTCAAAGCAGACATTATCACTGTTGGAAAACACCCTACTAAGCTGAGCCCACTGAAATGTCCACCTTAGGGATTTCCTCAATCAGCATGCTAGCCAATGACTACATGCCATGTAATAACTTAGTTTTGTTTGTTAGTTTTTGTCTTTATTTACTGACTTATTTCTTGCAGCACTACAAATTGAACCATGGAATACTAGTGTTATTCCATTGATCTATAGTCTCAGCCCTCAATTTAGCTCTCACCACAGGTAAGTATCCCCATATGTGTGTGACTTCTTTATTGGGTACTTAAATTGAGGTGAACTTTAATAGCTCTTTTGGTTTTGCTTTTTTGTGGTGCTGGAGGGATGGAATCTAGGGCCCGTCCCATGCTAAGAAGCACTTCACCATTGATCTGCACCTATATCACTGGGTTTGCTTTGCATGTGAGCTGGTGTCTGCCTGACTCACAGGTACAATTAGTTAGAAAAGTAGCAGATGCCTACATAATGGGCAGGCTGAGGAAGAACTATCCTAGATTCCAAACCTTTGCCAATTAGGCCTTCATACTGTTGGTGTGCTCACCAAGACGTTTATCGCTTTGATTCCAACCTCTTGCACCCCTACTTCTGGAAATACCAGTCAAGAGTCGATGGATTTGAAGTCAAGATACTTTAGGGCTGATCTCGGAGAGGAAGAGCTCTGAGGTATGAAACTAATTCTTCTTCATTCTCTGAACTAACACTTGCCCACCAATTCACTTATGAACCATTTGGCTGCAAAAAAACACTAACAAAAATCTATCACTATATGCTTAGGGATCACATGTATGATGTGGAGTGCTTACTCTGGAAAGCTCAGTACCATGCAAAGTGCCTGGCCCAGAACTAAGTTTCTGCTGATTTCTATCCTTGAGCAGTTTCCAGGTGATTCCGCTGGGCAAGAGCTGCTCTAAGGGAATGTGCTAACAGTTTCCCAGAATCCTCTAGGAGAAGCCCTGGTAAAAGATGCTGGGGATGGTCGGAGCCAGTAGGATGTCTTCCAGCAGGGAAGTTGATTGGCTCAAAAACTCCTCTCCTTGCTGACTACAATTTTAATTTGCTTCACCTTCATATCTGAAATAAAGATGCACTGATTAGGTCGCTGCTCTTAGAGCTGTGGGCCCTCATCATGTCTCCAAGAAAGGTTCCTCTATGCCCAATCCTGAAGGTTTACAAATGCGAGCTTCAGTAGGAGCTGTGAGTTGAGGTCTTCCTAAAGCTCCCTTGAGTCATGGGACCAGAAAAGAGCAGTAGGTCTTGAAGAAGGCGCCTGGATAATGCTACCAAACTAGATGGAGTTACCCAGCTCAAGCTGCATCAGCCTGTCATTGGGGATTTTATTAACCTGGAGGGAAAAAAAAAAGCTGGCCAGACTCTTCATTCTACTGAATGTGTGAAGCAATAGAATTAGACACTGGTTTTATAATATAAAGACAATTTTATTGCCAAATAAAAGCCTTTAATAACTCATTTTTCCTGTTTCAGTAGGACCTTATTCTTTCTGAAGAAAATCCAGTCATAGCATCTCTCATTAAAAATAAAATTATTTTGAAATAAATAAATATATAAAATAAATAGCATATACATTTTATAAATAGTTTGTCCTTATGCACAGTATCCACGCTTACATTTTAATATCATTTCCTTACAACCTACCCCATATCTCCCACTTCCGGTGGCAGGAAAACTGCATGTCAGGACGAATGAGAGATCTGCAGAGCCAGGGTAGGGATGGCTTGCAGCAGGGTTGGAGCCCCTAGGATTTTCCAAATAACACTTTCCCAAAGCTCTTTAGGTAGCATCTGTGGCAGATTCCTTGGTCTTTCATTTGTACCCCATCTCAAGGTATCTGGGTAGATTGTGAGGCAAGACAGCCTTGGCCCTTAGTGGGGGCCCTTGTTCTTTGTCATGCCACATCTCGGGAAAGAACATGAGTAAAACAAAAAGTATATACAAGTTTCCCTCAGAACCACCCCTCCCCCACGTCCCTCCCCAAAATAACCCAACCTTGATATACACTTTGAACAAGGGGACAGCTGGGTCACATTGAACAGTGAGTGCTTCTCTGTTATCTAATTGATAGGAAGGAAGGATTGAAAAGCTATGAGTATAGTGTTTGCAGAGCCAACCATGGTCACAGAGTACATGGGTCACAGAGGTGGCACCACAGGTCCATTACCTATAGCGGAAGAGATCTCTGGACATGGAGGGCAACTTAGAAGGATCTACTGGCCTTGGTAAAAAGTGAGTGAATTTCTGGTGTCGTTTAGTCCTGTATCCCTCCCGGGGTGAGCCGTCTTTATTCAGGGCCACATAATACTGTCTCTCCGAGTCCGAGTGTTTGTACAAGGTGGAGGCATAGGTGTTGTACCAGTTTTCTTCAAACTGTTCCCGGAAAACACATTCACGTGTGAGTTTCTTCTGTGAGGGTGAGAAAATAAAGCAAAGCCCATTACATGACTATTCCTCCTATCCTAGCTTGCTGGTGGAGAAACCCTGAAATAGCAACAGCACATTGAGATTAGAAAATTTCAGTCCTGTCTCCCTATGTGACCAAGGCTTTTTCTAAGCTGCACAAAACCCTCCCGGTTGTATCTTCATCCTCCTTCAGGAGCCAAACAAAAATATTTCGGGTGTGATCTTTGCTGAAGCAAAGACATTTAGAGGTGCTGGCCTTGGCTGGCTCTTTAAACCCCAGAATTTCCATTATTGCCTTCCAATGCCCCTCTGGCACCCACCGAGCTCACTTCCTACTTAGGGCTAATAATGTTCAAATGCATTGAGATTACAGTCACCCACATCAACTGGCAGGCAAAGGCCATGGGTCTATATAAAGCTGCATGGGAGGTGAGCTGTGATCTCTCCTAATGAGCGGCCTGTCAGTTGGAAAGCTCAGAAAAGATCTGCTGGAAAAGCTCCTCCAATCTGGCTACTTCAAGCTGGCAGCTCCTGGGTCTTCTGCTTCTGGCCCTTCTCATAGTTGATCGCGACGCCATACTGTTTGCTGAGGTGCCCGATACTGAGTGCTGGGGACAGGCCTATCTCCCAGGTGTCAGGGAAAAATGTGTTCTGATTTCATGGGGTGTAGCCAGCCAGAAAGCGTGCTATGTGACTCAAAAGTCCAAGCCAGAATAAAGGGTTAAGGCCAGAGAAGTTATGCCCCAGTGCCTGGTTTGCTTCCAGAACACAGAAAATGTATTGTAGCCAGCCCATTCCTTGCTAGGGGTTGGGGCTGTCACTGGTCCCTGGAACCCTCATTCTTCATTCATTGTTGTTATTTGGCCTTTGGGGCTCAGCTGAAGCAATCTGGAAACCAGGGGCTGGTTTATTAACTTCAGAATCCTTACTGGAAGGCTGGCTCTCTCATTATATGTTCTTTTGAGCCTACTCATCAGGTACTGCTTATGGGTACCCGTTAAAACTAAGGCGTGCTCTTTAGATGAGTTCATGCCTCAAACCCTGAGAGCATCTCCTGACAAGCCAGCATGGCTTCTTCTTATCACAGCACTAGCAGGACCTCTAATGGAAAATGTGAAAGCAAACATATCCCAGAAAACCTTGTTTGGATGGAGGGCTGAACAAGTGAAGCAGTATAATGGAGCAAGGCCCTGAACAGCCTGGAACAAGAAGACTCTGGTCCTTTACAGTCATAAAAGGGCTCTCAAGTGCTTGATAAACAGTTTTATCCTTTGCCTCAGGCTGTCCAAACATTGGTGGTCATAGCCTCTGATAAATAGAAAGCTTGGAACTTACCGATCCATAGAGCTCTCCTCGCTCATTCATTCCTAGGTACAGGCCAGAGTCCACTCCCCTGATGCTGATCAGCCCCACAGCCAAGCTGATAAATTCCAGAATTCCTGGGACAAAAAGTAGAACACCGTTCTGTTACTAACATGGAGCTAGGGGCATGAGCTGTTGAGGTGACATGAGCTACCAGTTATTTACCCCCAACTCCAGGCAGCCCTGGGCACACATAGACAATCATCAGAGGGACCCATCTCCTGCAGCAAGAAATGAAAACCTCAGAGAAAGTGCTCAGTCATTCCATGCCTCAGTTTTTCCATATGTAAAACTGAAGAGACAGTGCCTTCCTCCACTTAATGCTCTTAGATGCGAGATTTTTCTGCTTTCTTTTGCAGTGCCAGTGTGGGAACTTGGGGTCCTGAGCATGCTAGGAAAGAGCTCTACCACTAGGCTATACCACCAAGCCTCTTATGCATGCGGGGGTGAAGAAACCATGGGAAGGCTTTCCACCAAACAGTCCATGATTACGGTGTCAGTGGAGTGGAAGACCACACATTTCAAGAAATGGCAAAGCAGTGTTCTCAACGCCAAGTCACCCTGTCCCTCCCTGGCACCCACCTGCATTCCCTTGCTGTCCTCTAGACTGAGCAGTTTTCAGCCTCTCAGTCCTTAAAAAGCACATGAGGCTGTCAACTGCCTGTAGCTGACTCTAACGAATGACACACAAGCCACACTCTGTTTGGTCACCCTGTTTAGGGTAGGAGGGAAAGGCTGGTGTGAAAAATGTTCTCAGCTTGCTCAGTCCCAAACTGACAAGTCTGTGACAAGTCCCCTTCCTCTTGAGAATTTAAAGTTGAGCCACAGCTGAGTTGGCAGGTAGCATTGGACTCCATACTAATTTGAGATGTTGCAACTTTAAGGGGAAAGGGAAGAAATGAGAAATGTCCTTTTGACCGACAAGGTTAGAGGTGAAGATTTGAAAATGTTTTCATTTACCCTATGAGGGAAAAAAAATCAATTATAGAGAGGGCGAAGGGACAGGGGAACTAAATCATGGTAGTACTGAAGATGTCATGATTTTGAAAATAGTATATCTATTACCTAGAGGGATGTTAACAATCAGTTAGATTCTTTGAGATTCCTCCCTCTAACCACGTTCTCAGCAGAGATGGAAAACTTGCTTCAATTGTCTGAAAGCATACACTGAGCCCACACACCTAGCTATCTTTCATGCCAAAATTACAATTATTAAGGGTAATATTTTGAATATTCTACATAGGAGGTAGAGCTGATCCCACAAAGATAAGGGATTTGAGGCTGTAAGGTAGAAAGGCACCATGCCTGATGGTTTGAGTTTGATTCCTGGGACCCACATGGTAGAAGGAGAGAATTGACTCCCGCAAGCTGTCCTCTGACCTCCATATGTGTGCCACGGCACATGCATCATATGAAATCTCTCTCACTCCTCTCTCTGTCTCTGACACTATCTCTCTCTCTTACACACACACACACACACTCACACAGATAAATACATAAATGTAATAAAGAATTTTTTTAATAAATGGGGGGGTAGTCTCTGGCAATCTGTCACCCAAGTGCTAAAGTCAAAACTTAGGAGCACTTCATTCTACAATCAGGTTGAAAACTCCAATGGGAAGTTTTCTATAAAGCTCAATGGCTGGCAGGCAATGGGTAGGCATTCAATCGTGATAGCAGCTTTGGGGGTACATGTTTGGATGGCTCACTTGGATCTGAAAGATCTATAGTTCTACCACTAGTTTACGGGACATTTGAGAGTTGGTCTTTTGGTTTTCACATCCAGATATTCTGAGTCTTATCTTTATTCTGATTGCTAGTTAACTTTTAAACAGTGTATTATTGTTGCCTGTACTATACATGGCACATATGCAGAGATCAGAGGACAATGTTGGTGAAGCACTTCTCTCTCTTTATCGTGGCTTCCAGGAACTGACCTAATTTTCAGGCATGTGTAGCAAGTGCTTTGACTTCTGGCCCAGCTAGCTCACCAGGCTAGAAACTCTTCTACTACAATGCGTATGGTTTCAGGAAGAGAAGAATACCATAGGATGGTAAGGAAGGAAGGGGCAGACAGTGAGGATGGGAGCTAATCAACTGCTGACTTCATGAACAACAAATCTTCAATTGTCTGAAGGAGGTTCTGCCCTGATAAACATTTCAATCAACAACTTAGAAGAGGACACAGGAGCCTAGCTTCCCTTAGCTCCAGAAGACACGCATAGCTGAGAGGGATAACAATCAAGCTCCAGAGAGGTTTCCAAAGGTTGGGAAATGGGCTGGTTCTAACAGAATAAGCATAATTAGAGACAATAGAAAGTATTGCACCTTGGGGCCCAAAACCACCTTCACAAGATGTTTGGATTTGTGTTTTTGTTGAGGGAGGGTAAGCCTCACAAGCACACAGCTAACTTCACTCTGTCGTTTGCTTTGTTTGAGGGCTTTTCCATCATCCCTCTCTCTCCCTGTATAGCTCTATATCCTTTCCCCCAAAACCCCACTGAACTCAGGCCTTGAACGTGCTAGGTAAGTCACCTACCACTATACTATGTTCTATCCTAATCCCTGCGTATATTCTTGAGGGTGTGTGCCCTTTTGTATTTCAGTGTCCTCTAAAAATATTGGTTTTGGTGCTGGAGATTGAACCCAGTACCCAGAGTATTCTGTGTGCATTTTAATTATATGTAAGTCTGTCTGTCTCTACAGTGGGGAAATGTGTCCCAGTGAAACTTAACTAGCAATGGCTTCAGGGATTTCACTGAGCAGTTAGCTCATTATGAAGGTGATTAGCAGGATTATTGAAAAGCTAATATAGGGTTGACAAATGACTCAGCAGGTAAAGGCACCTGCTTTCAAGCCTGCCCACTTGAATTCAATTCCAGGGACCCATGAAAAGGCAAGAACAGTGGGGGTGGTAGATATGCCTTGTCCAACACCCCCCCATCCCTCTCTCAACCCCCCCCACTCTCTCTCTCAATATACCCCCTCATTCTTTATCTCTCTCTCCCAACACCCCCCATCTCTCTCTCTCTCTCTCTCACACACATACACTAAAGAAATAAAATGTAAGTAATTTTAAAAGTGTAAATTAGGACTGGCAAGATGGCTCAGTGGATAAGGTCAATGGCTGCCTAGCCTCCAATCTGAGTTTGATCCCTTGGGATTCACACGATGGAAGAAGAGAACTGACTGCTGAAAGTTGTCCTCTCATCTCCACACAAGCACTGGTGCTTCTCCTTCCTCCCCAACCCACACAATCGAAAATAAAATTTCAAAAAGCCAATGTAAAACTGGTTGCCATTATCTGGATGTAGAGGCATGTATCTGTGCTGCTAATCCACAGGAGTCTGAGGTTGGAAGATAGGTAATTCAAAGCCAGCCTGGGATACACAGGGAGATAGGGAGACTCTGTCTGGAAAACAAAATAAAGAACACACACACACACACACACACACACACACACCAGGTAAATTGACACAGAGCTGTAATCCCAAGATTTAGGAGGCTAAAAGAGGAGGATCCCAAGTTTGAGGCTAGCCTGAGCTACACAGCGAAACAATGCCTTTAATCATTTGTTTTTGAGCAGGGTGTGGTGTCGCACGCCTTTAATCCCAGCACTTGGGAGGCAGAGGCAGGTGGAATTCTCAGTTCGAGGCCAGCCTGGTCTACAAAGTGAGTTCCAGGTCATCCAGGGCTATACAGAGAAACCCTGTCTCGAAAAATCAAATCAAAACAAAACAAAACAAAAAACCCCAACAAATCAAAACAAAACAAAACAAAAACAAAAAAACAAAAACCCAAAAACAAAACAAAAAAATCATTTGTTTTTGAGACGGGATCTTACGTAGTTCAGGATGGCCTTGGAAATTGAACTTCGTACGCAGCTTCCATCTCCTAGGTGCTGGGGTTACCTTGATGGTTTTTTTGTTTTTTTTTTTTTTGTTTGTTTTGTTTTGTTTTGTTTTTTAATTAAAAATGACTGAAAACCTAGTTGTAAAAATAGAAAAGAAAGTGGAGCTAGGCTGTAGTCAGAGATCTAGTTACTAACACAAGACAAGGAACTGGCCTACCACTCTGCCGCGGGTCCTGGCAGGCTCATGCTGGGGTTGGTTCTGTGTCTGGTTCTACTGTGTCGAGAGAGGGCTGTGGAAAAACAGAAGCATGCTCAAAGTAGCATGTCTGTCTGGCAAGGAGATTCCACAGCATGCCTTGACTCTGTTCCGGGTGCTAAACTCAGATGGACACTAGGGCAGGTTACCTCTGAGCCTCCAATCACAGCGGGTCCCCCTTTCTCTAAATATCCTATACCTCTGACTACTCTGAGATCATTAAGTAGCAGAGAGCAGGCTGTGATCTCACTTCGAGAGACCTGGTATGAGAACAAAATCATGAAACCCAAGAGGTGTGGCCATTTGAGTCACCACATTTTTTTTCTCCAACTCTCTGTGAACCCTGATGCCAAAGGACAGATCATACAGGATGTCGCTTGGGCTGTGTCCAGTAACAGGGGTCTCCAACAGCTGGAATCATCCCTGCCCAGCTGTCTTTGGGCATCATTTGCCTTTGCCAACTTTCCTATTAGTTGGATTCAGACTGTGGGAACCCGGTGGCACATGATGATGGAACAGATATTTCTAAACCTTCTGCTGAATCCAGGCCAGCGTGAGAGGGGAGAGAAAACAAGCCCTTTTCATATTTTCCCAGCTACAGCTGGACAGGGGTGTTAACAGAAAAGCGTTGAGGCAAAGTACTAAGTAGACAAAGTTTGTCATCAGTTCCTTCAGTCCTTCGAGGCCCAGGACCTCCATCTCCTCTGCCTCATCTTGACCTGCCCACCTCATGCTCTGGCATTTTCTTGACAGTTTCCAGACTCTTCTCTTCTTACACCTCTTTCCCCAGGGCCTCAATCAAAACGGATCTGTCCTGGGCCCCACTGTTTCAGAACCTAGCTAGATGACTGGCTAATGTGTCATTTAATCTGCTTCCCTCAGCCATCCTGTCAGACCTTCGGGGCCAAGACAGTGCTGCGCTGGCCCTTTGCCAAATAAGAACCAGATCGTTCCAAACCCAAAGCAGCTGCTGCAGCCTGCGCCATCCCACCTGGCAGGAGGCCTCTCCTCCAGTCTAGCTCCCAAGCCCTGCCTGTCAGTCCACAGGTGCCCCTCAGGAATGTCAGGCTCCCTGTGAACCTCATGTAAATGCCACCAGCCAGGCGGGGACTGAACCACTCCTGGCTACCGACTGCAGATGGAGAGCAAGGAGCAACTATGGTGCCAACAGGTTATTATTTGGAGTCGGGGCTGCACTTGGGCTCAGCCTGACTTGTTTAGAACACATGGATTCCAGGGTAATCCTTGGGCCCCCCCACCCCCCGCTCTCCAATTACAACAAATAGCTATTTACTTTACATGGCCTTCGGAGACTTCCCTCCCCCCCCACCAAGCAGAGATCTATAATATTTTATATCTTAAGTCTGGCCTACTTTACCCTGCTGGAATGTTGACTGCTAAAGCACTTATGGAATGTTAAAGTTTCGATTTATTGAATACTCTGGCTGATTAACTCAAATGTGGAGGGAGGAGAGTGTGAGCAAATTCAAACCCCACCTCGTCCTGTGCCAAAAACTAAACTGAGCAAGAGTGTGTTTGCAAGTTGGCAGGGGAGGTTATGAAGAGACAGTTTTGACCGGTTATCATTTCCTTTACAGGAAATGCACAGAGCTGCCAAGAAATCAGGGAAGGAGGAAAGGGAAAAGGGGATGATGTGGAGGGGGTCTCAGGCAGCTTGTGTTTTCTAAAAGGCCAAACCCAAACTGAAGCAAGCCAGGTTAAGCAGCAGTGCAAACATCCTCCATCAGCTTTACTTCCTTTGGTTTCTCCTTAAACTTAACACCCTGAGCAGGTCTGGGAGATGAAAAGAAATCAAGATGTGTCTTTAGGGAGGCAATTAAAGACCACTTATCCCAAGAGCCTATTACTGATTTATGTTGACCTTGTAGATTATTGGGCTCAGCTCAGGCACAGAGGCAGACAAACATAGCAGCTGGGGGGCAGTTCACAGTTTTACCAATTTCACCGCCCCCAGTCCACATTTCACTATCATTTAGTGACTTTGCTTTTATACACATCCATATAAACACACACACACACACACAGACACATATGGGTCTTTTATACATTATAGCATAATAGCTTTAGGCCATTTCTGGGAGCCTCTGAGTTGAGGGTGCGAGTCCCAGTCCTTATGAAGAAGAACAAAAGGGGACTGCAAAATCGCAAGTGATGGAAGGGAAAGAAGCCAAGTTAACACCCCCTCTCCTCCCACCCGCCTCGTCACCCTTTTGAGGACCTGCTGCAAGTTTATACAGACACCTGCAACCCTCCATTACCCCTCCCAACCTACTGTACTCCAGCTCTGTTTGAGTGCATTTTTCCAAGATGACATAGACCTCATTACGGTTCCTGCCTGCTCCCAGCAAGGAAGGCCAACCCTGGTCTTAGTTGTCTGCTAGGCTTGGCCTTAAGCTGCCCCTCGGCTGCCCCCTCCTCTGCCCCCATCTTCTTTTCTTCTCTTCTCTTCTCTTCTCTTCTCTTCTCTTCTCTTCTCTTCTCTTCTCTTCTCTTCTCTTCTCTTCTCTTCGTTCCTTTCCTTTCCTTTCCTTTCCTTTCCTTTCCTTTCCTTTCCTTTCCTTTCCTTTCCTTTCCTTTCCTTTCCTTTCCTTTCCTTTCCTTTCCTTTCCTTTCCTTTCCTTTCCTTTCCTTTCCTTTCTTTTCCTTCTTTCTTTTTACTGAGGACTCCAGACGCAGCTCTAGAAAACCATGTAGAATGTGAAGATGGGAAGGATAGGAAAAAATGAACCGTGTCCTGCTTGAGGGTAGCAGAGCTTCGGACTGGCTTGGGGGCAGAAAGTGCCCTTCTTGCATTACAAGGACCTCCGGAGGAAGCCGAGGACACTGCAGCGGAGGAGGAGAAAGGCTAGCTGTCACCGCACCTGTTTGATGGCTTAATAATGAATAGGAAATTGAAAATAAAAAAACCCGGCAAATTACTGAAGAGGGAACACATTTGCTTAGAAGCCTAAAGATTGCCGTCCCAGATCAAGGTTTATATTAATCGTGTAATTAGTTCTGTATGGCGATGCAGGCAGCTGGGTGCTCTGAACAATCTGTACAGTCGCAGGCTGGCAGAGGCAATCTTGCCTGGAGATTAGACATTTCCTGTTTCTGGGGCTGGCAGTGGGTTCGGGGCAGTTCCCTCACGTGGACGAGGAGTAAGTTCTGGGCAAAAGATACCCAAGACTTGTTCATACGCAGTGGGCATCGTGAGGTTTTTCTAGATTCTCAGCTCCCAGGTTCCCAGGCTCATGCTGTGCTGCCTGGATTGGCTTCTACCCTGGGCAGAGCCACCCCTGAGGATGACCAGTGCCATGACGGCCGGATCCCCGTCAGATAAAAGTGATTCTCGGGTCCGGGCCGCTGGCCCGTGGAGGCTCCTGCTCTGGGCGATCAGTCGCGACGGGTCTGCCACCCTTAAAGCTCCTCCGGTCCCCTGCCTCCTAGTCGAGGACTCCGGCTCCTCTCCCGACTCCACCTGCTTCCCTCGGAGGCCCGATGATGGGCTCTCACGAGGAGCCCCTTGCTCGGGGAGGAGGGAGGGTGGAGCGGCTGGAAGAGGCCGCACCGCGAGGCGCCTCCGCCCCCTCCGGGGAGCGTCGCGGGGCGCGGGGGGCCACCGGGTCGCCGCGAGGCTTAGGGCCCTGCCACCGCATCCCACCCCGACGGGTCCGGACGGCGCCCGGTGCTAGAAGGTTGGGGGGGGGACCCCTGCGGGACAGCCCCGCGTCGACGGCTCCCCAGTCCGCGGTCCGCCCGCTCCCTCTCCCCCACCACCCCTCCACGGCCGGGTCCTCACCGAAGCGGCTGTGGTCGTGGCGGGTGCCGTGCACCGTGCCATTGGGGAAGATCTCAAGGTGGAAGCCGGTGCGGCAGTAGAGCTGGCGGCGCCGCAGGATCCCCTTCAGGTGGGCGAAGTCTGTGGGCGAGCCGCGCTGCAGCTTCCCCTCGATCTGGCCCAGGCGCTCGTTCAGGAAACCCGGGGAGTCAGCTAAGGGCACGTTCCCCAGAGAGGAGGAGAAGCCGTGCAGGTCCCAGTCCAAGGAGGCAAAGACGCCCCCGACCTCCGCCATGGCGGGGCCGGCGGCGGCACGGGCCGAACCGGGGCCCCGGGGCGCGAACTGCCTGTCTTGGCGGCGGGCGCGGGCGGGCGGGTCGGCGGCGCTCGCTTGCTCGCTCGCTCGCTGCTCGGCTCCGCGCTCTGCCCAGTTGCAGCACACGTCTGTTCGCGTCCAAAGAACTTCTCAGCGGCGGGGAGCGTGGGGCAGCGCGCTCCTGACCTTGCTCTCAGTTAAAGTTCGGCTTCCCCTCCGCATCCATCTCTCCTGGCCTCTCATAGCTGGCTTCCTGGAGCTATCAGATGCAAATGGCACTTTATATACGTACCCACTCCCCTTCCATTGACATATTGGATATTTAAATACAAGCCACACCTCACTGGCATCCCCTCAGAGATTGGTGTGTGGGTTCTTTCCTTTTTTTCCCCCCTTCTCGTATCCATTTGGCTCTTTTTGGAAGAGGGGGGTGGAGGCGGGGAGCGAGCGAGCGAGTGAGCGAGCTTCACTCCCTCTTTTATTATGAAAAAAATGGCAGGAAAAAGCTACACATTGCAGTGAGGCATAACTGCTTTTGGCAGGTTTTCTTAAACTGCTGATGAAATAACGGAGCCCAGTACGTGGAGGCCATTGGCGACCACGGCCACGCAGGCTAGTTCCTCGGGGGTCTGCCTGTTGGTCTGCAAGGGCCACCCCCGCCTCCCACGCATCCTCCCGTTGCTCCCCTCTGGGAAGTGCCCGAGACCGGGGCTGGGGGGAGGGCGTCCTCGCGCTGCTGAGCTCCTCTTCTCTGGCCCAAAAGAGGCTGCGGAAGGGGTATCTGGCCCGGGACAGGGGCGCTCCTGCTCCTTTGTTCTGCTGTCCTTTAGTCCCACTCCCCACCTGTAGGTCCACAGGGGTCTGAGGAAGCGAAAACGATCTGGAAGCCAAACGCAGCTGCAGCTGTAAGGTCTGAGAGGTGGTGGAGGTCCCTGCAGGCACCAAAGGGTGGGGGCGCTTAAAGGGTCTGGGAGGAGCGGGAAATCCCAGAGGGAAAGAAGACTTTTTAAAAAGGACGTTGTGGCTTAGACATAGAGGGGTGGAGGCTAAGACATAGAAAGCGATCTTTTTGAAAAATGATCTCCATGGCTTTCTGGGCGCGCTTTTACAAGGCTCAGGAGAGCAAGCTCCGTGAGAGGCCATTGGAAGCCTGGTGGGGGCTCTCCCCCCATACACCTCTTTTCTTGTTGGAAACAGGTGTTTCCTCGCTCTGTCCTGTGCCCTGTTCCAAGAAACTCTATCAGGAAGAGCGGCCATCAGGGGTGGGAACTGGCGGCTGCCAGAAAGAGAGGCTGGGTGGAGAGGACCTGGCGAGCAGGTGCCTGCCTTGCCATAAGCCCCTGCATCTCTGTCCCGCAGCTGAACCCCACGGTCCCTCTGGGCCTCTGGCGCTCGCCTCCTTCTTCCTTATTAAATGGCGTTGTTGCTTGCAGTTTTCACACGCAACAGGCGCTGGCCGCCTTCCCAGGTTCTGGTAGTGACTGAACCCCCAATCCTACCCTTCGGCGCCTTTACTGCGCCTCCTGCTGGAGACCCCACCGAGCCACAAGTTCAAATTCAGGGTTACCATAAAATGAGTAAACAAGCCTCCCCACAACTCAGTGCAATTTGTGGCCCTACTCTAAGGCTCCACGTGCACCCTGTGCTCACATCCTGGACCCATAGCAATTCTTAGTTTGAAACGGCAGCACTGTGGCTTGTTTCTGCTGTGCTTCTTTAGCTCAGAGGGACTCTCCTGGGCCAAGTGCAATGCCTGGCACATATAGACACTCAAAGGAAAGATGCTTTCAGCAACAGAGAACACACATGCAAGTTATCATACAGTTGTAATGGGCCCCTCCACACAAGCAAAAGGTGGAATCTAGAGGCTGGAGAGATGGCTCGGTGTTTAAGAGCACTGGCTGCCCTTCCAAATGGACCCAGGTTCAATTCCCAGCACCACATGGCAGCTCACAACTGTCTGTAACTCCAGTTCCAGGGGATCTGACACCCTCACATCCACATATGAGCAGGTGGAACACCAATGAGCATAAATAAAAATAAATAAAAGAAAAAAAGGTGGAATCTAGAGGCTGGAGATCTCAGCGTTGAAAATCGAGTAGTTCTCTTTTAGAGAACCCCAGTTCTGTTCCTACCACCCACATTAGCTCACATATGCCTGCAATTCCTGCACCAGGGGATCTGAGGCCATCTTCTGGTGTCCACAGGAACACACACACACACACACCCTACATAATTTTTAAAAATTAAAAATATCTTTAAAGGGGTGGAGTCCTTATTAGAATATGCATTAATGGACCTACATACTGTCTTGGACTTACTTTAAAAGTATCTCAAGAGCAAGTCTGTTGTGCTGGCACTCAGCTGTAATTCTAGCACTTGGAGGATTGGGAGTGTGAGCCCAACCTGAGTTGCACAGCAAGTGAGGGATTGAACAAGCAAATAAGAAATTGTCCGAACTGAGCGCAGTTCCTTGTACTTACAGTCTCAACACTTTGGAGGTGGAGGCAGATGGATCAGGAGTTCAAGATTAGACTGGACTACATGAGACCCTGTCCCAACAACAAAACAAATCGTGACACTAGGTAGGGGTCCTGAATCCATTCTGGCCTAAGGTGACTAAGGTGACTTTTATAATGAATGTGCCCTGAGGCAAAGATGGGAAGGATCTTTTTTGCAGGATCAGAAGAAGAAAATGGTAGGAAAAAAAAAAAGGAACAATTCTTGGTCTAATTGATAAATTGGACTAATTCTTTTAATGAGAGTCAAATTTAAAAATGTAGATGAAACCATTTTGAGAAGCAGGCACTATAAAGGGTATAGATGTCTATGTCTATGATGAAATAAATTTCACCCACTTCTTTTTATTTTTACATTTATCTTATTAAACACAGATTTCCCCCTCATACAGTATATTCTGATTGGTGTTTCCCCTTTTCGTCCTCCCAGCTTCTCCTCCCCTCTCCTCCAGATCTGTTCTCTTTCTGTCTCTCACTAGAAAAGAACAGGCTTCAGAGATAACAACAAAACATGACAAAATAAAATATTAGATGAAGCAAGAACTATCATATCGAAGTTGGACACATCAACCCAACAGGAGAAAAAGAGCCCTAAGAGCAGACAAAAGAGCCAAAGACTCACTCGTTCTCATAGTCAGGAGTCCCATAAAATACTAAGCTAATAGCTGTAATGTATACCTAGAGGACCTGGTGCAGACCCGTACAGGTCCTGTGCTTGCTGCTTCTGCTTCTGTGAGCACATATGCACTCTGCTTAGTTGATTCCAATGGCCTTATTCTCCTGGTGTCCTCTATCCCCTCTGGCTCTTACACTCTTTCTGCTTCCTCTTCCACAAGACTCCCTGAGCTCTCAGGGAAGGATTTGATGGAGACCTCCCATTTAGACTCTCTTTCCGTATATTGTCTAGCTATGGTTCTTGGCATCTGTTCCCATCTGCTGCCAGAGGAAACATCCCTGATGATGACTGGATATATATCAGAATATCATTAGGATTTATTTTAATGATTTCCAAAGTGGACGTTCAAGTTTGCACCTACCAGCAATGGAGGAGAGTGCTCCCCTTGCTCTACATTCTTGACAGCATGAACTGTTATTGAACTTAGTCATTCTGAGAGGTGTAAGATGGAATCTCAAAGTAGTTTTGATTTGCATTTCCCTGATAGCTAGGGAAGTTCTGCCTGCATGTATGAGGGTGTCAGATTCCCTGGAACTGGAGTTATAGTTATGAGCTGCTGTATGGGTGCTGGGAACCTGGGTCCTTTAGTAATCAATGCTTTTAACTGCTGAGCCAGTCCCCATTTTTAAATTGGACTGTCTGGTTTTCTGATATCTAGTTTCTTGAATTCTTTGTATATTTTGGATATTAGTTCTCTATTAGATGTGTAGTTGGTTTTCCCCCCTCCATTCTATAGTCTGCTGCTTTGTCTATACGATGGTATTCATTGCTTTACAGAAGCCTTTCAGTTTCACGAGGTCTCATTTATTATTGTTGATCTTCCTGCCTGTGTTATCAGTATTCTGTTCAGGAAGTTGTCTCCTGTGCTAATGTGTTCAAGGGTATTCCCCACTTTCTCTTACATCAGGGTCAATGCTTCTGGGTTTACGTTGAGATCTTTGATCCACTTGGACTTGCTTTGTGCAGGGTGATAAATATGGAACTGTTCACATTCTTCTACATGCTGAAATCCAGTTAGGCCAGCACCATTTGTTGAAGATGCTGACTTTTTTTTTCAATGTGTATTTCAGGCTTCTTTGTCATAAATTAGGTATCCATATATATGGGCTTATTTCCGGGTCTTCACTTCAATTCCATTGATCCGCACGTCCGTTTTTATGCCAATTCCACAAGGCTTTCATTATTATAGTTCTGTAGAACAGCTTGAAATCAAAGATGGTGATACCTCTGGAAGTTCTTTTGTATAGAATTGTTTTTTTTCCCCCCGAGATATAGGATTGTTTTAGCTATCCTGTTTTTGTTGTTGTTGTTGTTGTTGTTGTTTTTCCACATGAAGCTGAGAATTGTCCTCTCAAGATCTGTAAAGGATTGTATTGAAATTTTGATGAGGATTGCTTTGACTGTAGATTGCTTTTAGTAGGCTGGTCATTTTTACTATGTTAATCAAGGTGATCCATGAGCATGGGAGATCTTTCCATCTTCTGATATCTTCTTCAATTTCTTTCTTCAAAGACTTGAAGTTTTTATCAGACAAGTCTTTCACTGGCTTGGTTAGAGTTACTCCAAGATAGTCATATTATTTGAGGCTATTGTGAAATGTGTTGTTTCCCTGATTTCTCTCTCAGTCCATTTGTCATTTGTATGTAGGAGGACTACTGATTTTTGTGAGTTAATTTTGTATCCAACTACTTTGCTGAAATTGTTTAGCAGGTGTAGGAGTTCCTTGGTGGAATTTTTAGGGTCACTTATGTATCCTATCATATCATCTGCAAACAAAGATAACTTGACTTTTCTTTTGCTAATTGGTATTCCCTTGATCTCCTTCAATTGTCCTATTGCTTTAGATAAGACTTCAAGGACTGTATTGAATAGGGATGGAGAACGTGGACAATCTTTTCTTGTTCATGATTTTAGTGGAATTGCTATGAGTTCTTCTCCATTTAATGTGATTGTTGGCTATAGGCTTATTATAAATTAATTGTCTTTATTATGTTTCAGTAAATCCCATGTAACCCTAATCTCTTCATGGAGTTTATCATGAGTGGGTGATGAATTTTGTCTAAGGTGGTTTTCTTAGGGAATGAAATGATCGTATGTTTTTTTTCTTTCAGTTTATTTATATGGTGGATTATAGTCACTGATTTTTTTGGTATGCTGAGCCTGCATCCTGGAATGAAGCTTACTTGATCATGATGGATGATCTTTTTTTTTTTTTTTTGATTTTTATTACATATTTTCCTCAATTACATTTCCAATGCTATCCCAAAAGTCCCCCATAGCGCCCCCCACTTCCCTACCCACCCATTCCCATTCTTTTGGCCCTGGCATTCCCCTATATTGGGGCATATAAAGTTTGCAAGTCCAATGGGCCTCTCTTTCCATTGATGGCCGACTAGGCCATCTTTCGATACATATGCAGCTAGAGACAGGAGCTCCGGGGTTCTGGTTAGTACATCATGTTGTTCCAACAATAGGGTTGCAGATCCCTTTAGCTCCTTGGGTACTTTCTCTAGCTTCTCCATTGGGAGCCCTGTGATACATCCAATAGCTGACTGTGAACATCCACTCCTGTGTTTGCTAGGCCCCGGCATCGTCTCACAAGAGACAGCTATATTTGGGTCCTTTCAGCAAAATCTTGCTAGTGTATGCAATGGTGTCAGCGTTTAGAAGCTGCTTATGGGATGGATCCCTGGATACGGCAGTCTCTAAATGGTCCATCCTTTCATCACAGCTACGAACTTTGTCTCTGTAACTCCTTCCCTGGGTGTTTTGTTCCCAATTCTAAGAAGGTGCACAGTGTCCACACTTTGGTCTTCATTCTTCTTGAGTTTCATGCGTTTATCAAATTGTATCTTATATCTTGGGTATCCTAAGTTTTGGGCTAATATCCACTTATCAGTGAATACATATTGTGTGAGTTCTTTTGTGATTGTGTTATTTCACTTAAGATGATGCCCGATGGATGATCTTTTATCTGTATTCTTGGATTCAGTTTGCAAGTAATTTAATGAGTATTTTTGCATCAACAAATTCACAAGGGAAATTGGTCTGTAAATTTCTTTGTTGAGTCTTTATGTTGTGTGGATATCACAGTAATGATGGCCTCATAAAATGAATTGGACAATGTTCCTTCTGTTTTTATTTTGTAGTATAACTTGAGGAGTATTGGTGTTAACTTTTCTTTATAAGTCTAGTAGAATTCTGAACTAAAACCACCTGGCCTTTGGTTTTTATTTGTTGGGAGACTTTTAATGACTGTTTCTATTTCACTAGGGGTTATAGGTCTATTTAATTGTTGATCTGATCTTGATTTAACTTTGGTAAGTGGTACCTATCAAGAAAAGTATTCATTTCTTTTGGAGCATCCATTGAGAAGTTGTGTAATTTTGATAGGTCTGTCTTTATATGTTACTTGGTCTTTTCCCCTTGTAGCTCTAATATTCTTTCTTGGTTCTGTATATCTAGTGTTTTGATTATTATGTGATGAAAGGAATTTCTTTTCTGGTCAAATCTATTTGGTGCTCTGTACGGTTTTTTAATTTTTATAGATGTCTCCTTCTTTAGGTTAGGAACATTTTCTTCTATGATTTTGTTGTAAATATTTCCTGGGCCTTTGAGCTGAAGTTCTTCTCCTCCTTTTATTCCTATTATTCTTAGGTTTGGTCTTTTCATAGTATCCCAGATTTCCTTGATATTATGTGTCAGGAGTTATTTAGATTTGACATAGTCTTTGACTGATCTATTTTTCTTATCACATCCTCAATGGCTGAGATTCTTTATTCTATCTCTTCTATTCTGTTGGTGAAACTTGCTTATATAGTTCTTATTGAAATCTACATTTTCCATTTCCAGGATTTTCTCAGTTTGTGTTTTCTTTATTGCTTTTATTTCCAGTTTCATGTCTTAAACAGTTTTATTTCCTTACACTGTTTGTGTTTTCCGGGATTTCTTTAAGGGGTTTATTCATTTCCTCTTTAAGCATCCCTCTTATATTCATAAAAGTGTTTTTAAGGTCTTTTTCTTGTGCTTCATGTATGTTAGAATATTCAGGACCTGCAGTGGTAGGATAGCTGGGCTCCAGTGGAGATATACTGCCCTGGGTATTACTGATTATGTTTTTACACCAGTGTCTCAGCATCTGAGTTTGGGGTAATTATAGTCCAGGTTCTGATTTCTGGGTTTGACATTGTTGGGTAGGTATTTCATGCTGAAAGACCTTGGTTTTTGTTTCCTCTCTGGATGTTCATGGAGTGTGATGGCCATGTGTTGTCTGTTTTCCTGTCCTGTTCAGCTGGTGTGTTCACAGGGAATACCTGCTGGTGTTAGATGCTGGGTAACTGGGATTATTTAGAGAAGGAAGGGTGGAGGAGAAGGTCTTTGCAATCCTTTAGGAATGAGATAGAGGAAAGGGAGAGCACAGTGGTTTTCAGCTACAGAGCTGGAGATGAGACTAGGGTGAATTGGATCTCAGGGGCAGTAGGAGAACTGTGGGTCTGCCTTCAACCTACTTGTTGCCCTGGGAAGAGCTGCACTTGGGTTAGCAAGGGGTACCTTCTGGAGATGAGCAGTGGAATACAGCGACTAGAGGTAGGTTAAGAGGGGATGGACTGTGGGATCCACAGGAGATGTGGTAGTGGGAAGGGAAGGCTGCAGCTGGTGTTCAGTTGCAGTGCTAGGGATGAGGTTTGGGGATTGGCTCTGGTGGAACAGAAAGAGAGGAGAAGAAGGTCTGTGAGTTTACTGGCAGGTGTGGCCTGTGGTTTAGTCAAGGGTACCTGCTGAAGGTGCGGCCTGGGGTGTAGTAATAAGTTGGAGAAGGAAGGTTAGAAGGAGATAGTCTGTGGATCCACAGGAGATGTGTGCAGGGAGGAAAGAAGACTGTAGCTGGTGTTCTGTTGCAGTGCTAGGGCTGAGGCTAGAACATTGAGTCTAGGGGAAAGAAACCACACATTTCAATAAGGGTTTGTATTATTTATCCTTCAGCATTAAAAAAAAATTCATTGAGGTTTCCTCTGAGTAGCTCTGGTTGTCCTGGAACACACTCTGTAGATTAGGCTGGTCTCAAACTCAGAGATTCACCTGCCTCTGCCTCCAGAGTGCTGAGATCAAAGGCATGAACCACCACACAGGACGGTCCTTCAGCATTCTCAGTGTCACCAACTGTTTTTGAACATGGAGGTCACAACCTGTGCCCCAAGTCAGGTCAGTCCTCAATAAGCCAATTAAAAGAACCAAATTAAAAGTGGAAATTGGAAGGGCTGGAGGGATGGCTCCCTGGTTAAGCACATAGGTTGCTCTTTTGTCACTCCAGTCTCAGGGGATCTGACACCTTCCTCTGGCACTGCATGAACATGGTGCATAAGCATAGAAGCAGGCAAAACACTCATACACATTAAATAAATGTAAAGGTTAAAACAATAAATGGAGAGCAGAGAAAGATTTACAGTATGGCCATGTGTGCTGGATCTCTCTGACATTCTCCCCAATGTGCTAACATTGAATAAATCTTTATCTTATTCCTACTTTTTTTTTTCTTTTCCAAGACAAGGTCTCACTATATACCTCTGGCTGTCCTGGAAGTCACTCTGTAGACCAGGCTGGCCTAGAACTCACAGAGATCTACTTGCCTCTCTGCCTCTTGTGTGCTGGGATTAAAGGTGTGCAGTACCCTGTCTGGCTTCTGATTCTCACTTATAATTTGGCTCTTCTAATTGACTTATTGAGGATGGGTGGTTGGACCTGACTTGGAACACAGGCTGTTATCCCCAAGTTCAGTAATAAAACCACAATTCTCAGATTTGCAGCCATAAGTGACTAAATTTCAGGATTGAAGCTCCTCCATTTGGGACTCTTTTGAGATTAAGCTATTTTGAGATGCTGCTATTTTAAGAAATAATTTTTAAACAATTATTATTATTAGTGTGTGTGTTCACAATATGCAAATGGAGGTCAGTGTATGACTTTGTGGAGTTAGTTGTTTTCTTTTCACCTTACAGGGGTCCTGGGGCTTGAACTCGGGTCATAAAGTGTTTGAGGCAAACATTTTACTCATTGAGGCAGCCATTTGCTGTTGGTATTTTAAGTAATATTTCTATGAAGCATTCCAATGAGCAGAACTTTCATAAAAGTATTTTCACAACTTTGTGGAGTAGGAGGTGCCGCTATACTTCAGAAGTGAGGAAACTGAGGGACAGTTGCTTGTCACTCCTAAGTAGCAGAGTCAGAATCTGATCTCAGATCCATTAGGGATGGATTACTTTCAATTTATGGATTTGGTGATTATACAAAAATGGATACATTTCAGCCCAGTGAAATTTCACATTAAGCCACCTTACAGGAAACCCTCACTAGGGCACAGCATTAGGGTAGTGCTGGGTTAGATGAATGGGATGCAAAGAAAATGCACATTACAGGGCTGGTGAGATGGCTCAGTGGGTAAGAGCACTGGACCGCTCTTCCGAAGGTCCAAAGTTCAAATCCCAGCAACCACATGGTGGCTCACAACCATCCGTAATGAGATCTGACTCCCTCTTCTGGAGTGTCTGAAGACAGCTACAGTGTACTTATATATAATATAAATAAATAAATCTTAAAAAAAAAAAGAAAGAAAGAAAATGCACATTACAAAAGGAAGCCATCAGGCTTGGTGGCACGGGCCAGTATTACCAGCAGCTACTCTAGAAGCTGAGGTTGGATAATTTCAAATGTAGAGGTTGCCTTTCCTACAGAGTAAGTGCAAAGGAAACCTGGACAACTTAGTGAGGACCTGCCTCAACATTTACGAAAAGAAGGGAGGCTATGGATGTAGCAAGCATGAGGCCCCAGGGTTCAATCCCCAGTACTCAGGGTGATGGGGCCCAAAGAACACAAACCTTCACTGGGCTCAGGGTATCATTTATAATGTACGTGCTGAGAAGTGGATACATTCCAAGAGGCTGAATGATGGAAAGTGTCCAGCGTGGTCCAGCACATGGAAAACTTTACATGCTTACTCCACCTTCCTTCTTTCTTACTATCTCCCAAGCCTGAAGTAAACAAACCAATTGATGTGGAGAGGATGTGGAAAACAACCTGTAACTTCAACATGCAGGAGAGTTGCCAGGTCAAGGCCAGCCTAGGTTACAAAACAAGGCCTTGTCATAAATGGAGAAAAAAAAAAAAAAGGCAGGTCTTTCTTTTTTCTTTGCACCTATGGGGATTGAACCCAGGACCTTGCCTGTGCCAGATTTCCACTGAGTTACATTCCCAACCCACAAAAGAAGGTTCTGACGTCCACTCTAAGGGAAACTGGAAACGGGGCTGGAAACAACCTGCCAGCCTCTATTCCTGGAGGAAGGAGAAGGTGTTGCTAAAAAAGCCAAAAACCAAAAACTGGTCTCAGCAGCCATTCACCCTGGAAGAAGGAAAGCACGTCAGCACCATTATCCTATCCAGTTCTTCCTTTTCCCAACAGCTCATCCATGTTTTCTCCTTTGGTTAGGTTTCCCTGAGAAGGGTCAAAAAGAGCTGCAAGGGGGAAGGGCCACCAAGGACACAAAAGGCTACTGTTTAGAGACCATGTGTTAAGTACTGGTCTGGATGATTTGCATATATTATCTCCAGTGAGCCTTATCACAACTGTTAAGACATAGTTTGATTTCCATTTACATATACAGATTCAAAGGGATTCAACACCTAGTGGCAGAGATAAGATTTAAATCCAGGTGGATTTCTTTTTTTGTGGGGGCTGAAGGTTGAACTCAGGGTGTCAGGCAAGAGCTCTGTCATTGGCCACCCACAGGCAACCCAGTGAGTGCTGAATCGTGATTTGAAGTGAATACTTAACCAAAATGCTAGGCCACCTCAGTTTACTTCAAAACCAACATGTGTTGCTTCTCTGCCCGGAGGCCTGCCTCTTCCCCATTTCCCGAGGACAGCAGGACAGCATAGTATATGAACACTCCATCTTCTGTCAGACTGCCTCGCTCCATAGGCACGGCACCATGCCATTCCAGGAGCTGGAACCTCAGCTCCGCTTCTCTAGGATAAGAATGGCAGGAATTGCTGTGAAATTTAAATGGAGCAATATGCAGCATGTACTTAAAACTGTGCCTGGCACATTGCTTACTATTGATTTATGTATTTATCTATCTATTTATTGGGCATGCACACTTGTGTGCATGTATGTGTGCATGTATGACTGTGCGCATGTGTGCACTCGGGCGTGCATCTGTGTATGAGTGTGAGTGTGTGTGTGTCATTCATGTGATGATCAGAGGGTAGACTTTAGGCGATGGTTCTCTGCTTTGCTTACACCCTGTGGATCCCAGGGATTAAACTCAGGTTGTCAAGCTTGGTAGAAAGTGTCTTTCCCTGCTGAGCTATCTCTCTGACTCTCATTATTTACATTTTCCCAGCTTTAGATATATTTCTTTAAGTTTTTTGTTTTTCTAGGAAGGTTCAAAGAGCCAGGTCTAGAGGCCCTGGGTTGTATTCTCAGCACTAAAGGTCAGCAACTCACAACCTCCAGAGAGATTCAATGCCTCTGGCCACTAGGCACCTGAACTCATGTGCCGATACTCACACACTGACATGGAATTAAAAAGAATAAAAATAAATCTTTAAAAATGACATTTTGAGCCGGGCAGTGGTGGTGCATGCCTTTAATCCTATCACTGTGGAAGCAGAAGCAGACAGATCTCTGAGTTCTGAGTTCGAGGCCAACCTAGTCTACAGAGCGAGTTCCAGGACAGCTAAGGCTACACAGAGAAACCCTCTCTCAAAAAAAACAAAAACAAAAACAAACAAAACAAAACCCCCAAAAACCAAAACAATAAAACCCCAACAAAATAAAACAAACAAGAAACAAATCCTCTAACCAAAACCAAAACAACCAAAACCAAAAACAACAGGTGAAGTTCATAAGAAGGTTGGCTTCGGGTGGAGTCACTCTGAAGCAAGCAGCTCTAGCCCTGCTCACCTTTCCACGGTGCTGAGTTGCTCTTATTCTCTCTGGACTTTAGAAGGCCTGTCTTTAAGAAATATGGAGACCGCACTGTCAGCCCTGGGTGGTTAAGTAAATAGGAAGGAAGTGGAGGCCTGGGGAAATGAGAGCTGCTCATTTCTAGAACTCATTGAGCATCCTAAGTCCCAGGCGCGTTTGTAAGTGCCTTACATTTAAATCATGTCACACCAGGAAGTAGATGCTTTTATTATCTCGATTAAAAAATATGTTAAAACTGAGTATGGAGAGGTTAAAGTCACTTGCTTAATGGGGTGCAATTTCGACCTGGAGTCTGGCGTCAGTGAGAGCTAATGATAAAACCACTATCTGTAGAATGTTGAGGCTTTATTCAAAAGAGGACGTATCATCCTGACAAGGATGGACACAATTTAGAACATTAGCCCTTGGTGGAGTGTGACTCAGTGGCAGACCACTTGCCTGGCCTGTTTGAGACTGGGTTCCATTCCCAGCACTGCAATAAAGCAGGCAACATTGATTCCCTTCCCCTTCTTTCCCTCCCTCCCCTCCCTTACCCTCCCCTCTCTCTCCCCATTTCCTCTCCTCTTTTTCTTTTGTCTTGGGTACCCAGAGCTTGAGAAATGTTCAAAAAGTACCTTCAGTGTTCCCACCTGCTATTCTAGGTAGGGTCCAGAGAGGAAAGAAAATCTCTCTGACTGAGATGAGCCTTTCTGCCCAGTCTCTTGTAGTGACACTAAGGAACAAGTCTCCTTTGTCTCTGCTGTCATTTTCCCATGGGCCTAACCTGTAATGGGGGAGGTAATGGACCATTTATTCTGGTTGTAACTTGACATTAGTCGGCAGGTGATGACATCTCTGTGAAACGATCTGTTAGTTTTCGGAGAGGAACGGGACACTATGGAATGTGGCTCTAAAGCTGGCGACCTGCACCACATCTCAGGCTGGCGTGCATGTGACTCTGAATGTGACTATCAATAGTGGCTGTGTGCTTGTGGCACTGGGTGTTGAGGGAGAAGTGTGGACAGAGGCGATGCTTTGCTTTCCCTAACGTGAAATGTATTTCTGTTTATACTTGTGACTGTGTGCAGACATTTGTATATGGCTGTATAAAATCAAGAGCTGTAGGTTTAAGGTGTTCACAGTGTATGTATGTAAGTCTATGAATATAGGGAAGCCTTTGCTAACTTGAACGAAAAATAGACATGATGGTTGTAAAGCTGACAGAGGCCAAGGAGACTTGTTCCTCAATGTCACTGCAGAAGACTGGGCAGAAAGGCGAGATGTGGGCTCATCTCAACCAGAGAGATTTTCTTTTCTCTGGACCCTAGAATCGGGGGAGGGGAGATTGAAGGTAGTTTGACTTTATTAATTCAAGGTCTTTCCTTGAAACCTTGAACACAGTATTTCTGTGTGGCTCTAACTGGCCTGAAACTCTAAGCATACCAGGTTCTCTCTCCTGCCTCTGTCTCCTTGAGAGCTGATTATTTTAGCCTAACAGTATGAGGGAGACAGAAATGCCAGACATGGGATGAAGTATCCTCATAGCATGTCTCTGTATAAATAAGAGGGAAATGCAGTTAGTTTGAATTCAGCTCTTGGTATGTGTGTGTGTGTGTGTGTGCTCATCATTTAATTTACGGGTTGCATCTGAGAACTAACATTGTTACTCATAGCACTTGGTGAGATAGAAAGGAATCTTGGTGTCTCCCCTGTCCTCAGAGCTTCTGAGCCATGGCTTTACCTCAGGACAGGTTGTAAGAGTGTCAGCAAAGCAAACAAGGCCAGACCAGACAACAGTGAGCAATGACATACAGGACAACTAACTAGCTGAGAAGAAACTGCTGTTCTGATAGAGGTGGCTTATTGTCCTAGCTATTGCTGCAAAAGCACTGTCTGTGGTTTTGGTTTGAATTATTTATTACCTGTGGGCCCCTGCTCTTCTACCTGTGAAAACAGACGGTTGAGCTAGATCAGTCTATTTCAAACTTTTACTTTATCTGTTTTTTTTTTTTTTTTTTTTTTTTTTTTTTTTTTTTTTTTTTTTTTTTTTTTTTTTTTAGCTGAAGCAACCAAAAATGAAATCTCCAGAGCCTGGTGTGTAATCCCAGTTCTTGGAGGCCAAAACAGAAGGATTGCAATGAATTCCAGACCAGTTTAGGCCATTGGGTGAAACTCTGTCTCAAAATACAAATGCAAGGATTGGGAATATGGCTCAATGGGAAAAGTGCCTGCCAGGCAAGTATTGGGACCTGAGCTTGGACCTAAAGTGTGGATATAAAAATCTGGATCCTGAGAGAATGAGACTGGCTGTTCTCTGGAACTCACTGGACAGCCAACCTTGCTAAATGGTGAGCTCCAAGTTCAATGAGAGACTATGTCTCAAAATAACATAGAGAAGGGAGTTGAAACGATGGCTCACCAGTTAAGAGCACTTGCTGCTCTTGTAGAGGACCCAGGTCTGGTTCCCAGCACTCATGTGATGGTTCACAAAGGGCTATAATTCCAGTTCTAGGAGCATCCAATGGACTCTTTTGGCTTCCCATGCACTTTCACATATACAGTTAAAACACTCATATGCATATCATCTTACAAAAGTAGGAAGAGATGGGTTAAAGAAGACACATGATGTTGATCTCTGGCCTCCACATGCATGTGCACACATGTGAATGTTTGTTGGCATATACCCACGTGAACACACACACACCACAGACACAAACAAAACAAAAATAAAAATATTGTCTATTTTAAATAGAAGATCAGGTAACCCAAAGCGGTATGCTGCAAGCTCTAAGTATATTTGAGGGATCATCCTTTAGTTTAAAATCATATCTAAAGCTTGCATTCTCCTTCAAGATATAGTTGTGTTTGTTTTTTAATATTGAAATGTTTTAACATTGCTTATATTAGAGTAAAATGAAAGTGTGCTGCATTCATCCTGTGGCTTTACAAAGTCCTATGGCACTTTGCTATGGATCCCCAAGGTGTATATGTACCCAGTTTAAAAGTCTGGAAGGTAATGACTAAGACTCCTTTTAGTTCTAACATTCTGTTCTAATGTCCTAGGAATGCCTGTGGTGCCCTTGGTAACTGATCCCTGGGATGCTGGAGTGGGTTCCCCATTTTCTTTTTTTCTTTTGGAACAGGATCATGATCTCCCAGACTCAGCTTCTCTGGAGCTGGGAATACAGGCATGAACCACCATGCCAAGCTCTTTTTCTTATTTTTGCTGTTCAGGGACTTGGACCTATAGCTTTGTGCACACTCCTAAACACTGGACTACTAAGATGCAATACAACCCTTAGATTTAATTTTCCAACTAGTTATGTAAGGAAAGGAAACCCCAAAGCCATGTATAGTGATATAACTTTGAAATCCCAGCACTGGAGACAAGGACAGGAGGATCAAAACCAGCCTGGATTACAAAGTGAGACACTGATTCAACCAAACCAAATAATAACAATGTATCTTCTCAAAAGAATGGGAACCTTGGATTTATTTCTAGGAGAAGCATCTTCAGTATGTCTTTGATGACCTTTTAAACATGTTTTTTTTAAAATAGATTTATTTATTATATGTAAGTACACTGTAGCTGTCTTCAGACACACCAGAAGAGGGAGTCAGATCTTGTTACGGATGGTTGTGAGCCACCATGTGGTTGCTGGGATTTGAACTAAGGACCTCTGGAAGAGCAGTCGGGTGCTCTTACCTGCTGAGCCATCTCACCAGCCCTTTGATGACCTTTTAAATATTTTCTGAGTGTCCTACCCAATGGGTCAAGTACGATTAGTATTGGAATCAATATGCTGCCTCAAGTAGCTTACATATAACCAGAGGGGTTCAGAGTTGATCAGATTAAAGTGGTAAGTTACTAGTGCTGCATGAGGTAGAGAAAAAGGAGCCTCAAGTGTTTCCTTGAGGAGGTGTAACTCAGGTTGGACAAGGACTTGAAATCCTTAGACCTTAGCTTCCAAATGCTGGGAGTGCAGGTGTACAGCCCTGTATTGGCTAATTGGCCTCCTCCTCCCCTTCTGCATCATGGCAGACCATGCCTGGTGCACCAAGTCTGCTAGGTAACCACACCTCCAGCCCTCTTTTAATAGTCAATTGTGAGAAGAGCTGAACTCTGTCTCTCTGTCTCTCTCTGTTTGTCTGTGTAGCCTCGGCTGTCCTGGAACTTGCTCTCTAGACCAGGTTGACCTGGAACTCTTACTGATCCCCCTGCCTTCTGTTGAGATTAAAGGCATGCACCACTCTTTTAGGGAGTAAAAAATCCCTGCAACAAAGTAAAACAGCTCTCAAAAGGGGATTTGGGGAGGGAATAGTGGACGAAACAAAATATCACAAAGGCCCTAGATGCTGTCATCTGATCTAGTCTGTGATTGGATACGGATATATTATGCTATGCAAGTGATTGGGTTTCTGGTGTACTGTCTACATTCTCTTTCCTGTGGTTTTCTCTAACTCTTTGGTAGAGGTGTATTTTTCCAGGTATGATGGGCAACCTCTATGTCTTAGTTAGGGTTTTACTGCTGTGAACAGATACCATGACCAAGGCAACTCTTATAAGGACCTCATTTAATTGGGGCTGGCTTACAGGTTCAGAGGTTCAGTCCATTATCATCATGGTAGGAGCATGGCAGCATCTAGGCAGGCATGATGTAGAAGGAGCTGAGAGTTCTACATCTTCATTTGAAGGCTGCTAGCAGAATACTGATCTCCAGGAAGCTAGGATGAGTGTCTTTTTTATATTTATTTATTTATTTATTTATTATTAGATATTTTCTTTATATACATTTCAAATGCTATCCAGAAAGTTCCCTATACCCTCCCTCCGCCCTGCTCCCCTACCCACCTAGTCCTGCTTCTTGGCCCTGGCATTCCCCTGTATTGGGGCATATAAAGTTTGCAATACCAAAGGGCCTCTCTTCCCAATGATGGTTGACTAGGCCATCTTCTGCTACATATGCAGCTAGAGACTCCAGCTCTGGTGATATTGGTTAGTTCATATTGTTGTTCCACCTATAGGGTTGCAGACCCCTTCAGCTCCTTGGGTGCTTTCTCTAGCTTCTAGGATGAGTGTCTTAAAGGCTATGCCCGCAATGACACACTTCCTCCAACAAGGCCACATCTTCTAATAGTGCCACTTCCTGGACAGAGCCATATACAGACCATTGCACACTATAATTTCAGCTCTAGGGAGGTTAAACCAGGAGGATTTCAAATTTGAGGCCAGTCTATAAAAAGCCTAAAACAGAGAGAGAGAGAGAGAGAGAGAGAGAGAGAGAGAGAGAGAGAGAGAGAGAGAGAAAATCACTCTTCAAACCAAACAACCAACAAGTTCTCCCAGACTCCAAAAGGAAAAGGAAATCTTCGGAGCATAATTGGTTAAGACTGTCAATATGGGCCCCTGGCTGCTTTGTGACATGATGTTCAAACTGCCGTAGAACAGGTGGCATCTAAGGAGCTTCTTGACTACAGGAAGTAGAGACAGTGAGCCCCCAGGACAAGTCACTCCTAGGCCAGCAGTGATTTGATAGTTTCTGTGAAGGAGAACAGAGCCTGTGGGGACCTAGCAGCTGACTGGAGACAAGTATCTAGGAAGGGAAGTGGTCCAGGGTAGAGCAGTAGGGCATGGTATCAAGATGTTAGAAATGGGCCAAGTGAAAACAGAGAAGATGCTCAGTAGAAAGTGTAAGCATGCTCAAGCCCTGATGTCAAAAGAGAAAGAGGAGGAGGGGGAGGATGAAGATAGAAATAAAGAGGAGACAACAGGGGGAGAGGCAGGAAATGGATGGGTGCTGATCACATTTTCCTACAGGAAAGCAAGTAATATTTGAAATTAAAATGTATAAAAACTTCAAATTCCGAAAGACTCTTCCATCAAGTTCCTAATTGGGTGGGGATTGGAGGGGGTTGGCAGGAAAGCTTTCCTCTACCCTCTGGATGAATCTGGTTATCTAAGGAATTATACAAGGCCTCAAATACTGAGAGAGTAAGATGAGAACCCAATTATAAGGACTGAAGTCGGCACACATTCATGAAGGAAGGGACAAGAGCTCAGCTACTGAAACTGAAATTGTTTTGTTTTGTTTTCTCCTTGGAGACAGCATCTCACCATGTAGTTCGAGCTGGTCAAGGAATGCTCTATGTAGACAAGGCTGGTCTCATCCTCATAAAGATCCACCTGCCTTTGTCTCCCAAATGCTGAGGTTGAAAGTATGCACTACCGTGCCGGGCTGACACTAGAGATCAACTCCGAGCTGGCCGCAGCTGGTTTGCTTAGCATGCATGAAGATTGGGGTTGTTGGTCTCTACGACCAAAATGAAATAAATATTTTAATTAACTAAAAAATATTAGTCTTGGTGAGTTAGATGGAGAGCTCAGATATCCCTCCCTCCCTCCCTCCCTCCCTCCCTCCCTCCCTCCCTTCCCTTCCTTCCTTCCTTCCTTCCTTTCCTTTCTCTCTCTCTCTCTCTCTCTCTCTCTCTCTCTCTCTCTCTCTCTCTCTCTCTCTCTCTCTCTCTCTCTCTCTCTCTCTCTCTCTCTCTCTCTTTGAGACAGGGTTTCTTTGTGTAACAGAGCCTTTGCTGTCCTGGACTTGCCTTGTAGACCAGACTGGTCTTGAACTCATAGAGATCTGCCTGCTTCTACCTTTGCGTGCTGGGACTAAATGTGTGTGCCACCACATCCGACCCCTCCCTCTGATTCTTAAACAAACACCTCCAAAGGCTATAGTTTGGATTTTGAATGTTTCCCAAAGGCTCATGTGCTGCAGGGAAGTGGTAGAGCCTAGTCAGAGGAAGGTAGGTTATTGGTGGTATACTTTTGAAGGGGACAGTGGGACTTCAGTGGCCCTGCAATGAGATTTCGGGTTCTTTTTAAATTTAACTTATTATTGGTACTATTTGTGTGTGTGGGTTAGAGAATAACTTTCAGGAGTCAGTCTGGTTTTGATGCAGAATCTCTCTTGTTTCTCTGATGCTGAGTACGGACAAGGTGGTCAGAGAGCTTCTGGGTGATGCTCCTGTTTCTGCCTTCCACCTCTTCACATGAGTGCTGGAATTACAGCTGTACACTACTCTGGGTTTTTCTGTAGGCTCTTAGAGTTGGACTTGGATTACTAGGTTTGTAGGGAAGGTGCTTTGACTCACTGAGTCATCTTGCCCACCTGCTTTTTGAATGAAAAAAAATCTTGTTTTTATTTTAAGATGATATTTTTACTTATTTGTATGGGCATATGTGTGCCATGGTGTGTATATGGCGGTCAGGGGACAAGTCTCCCGAGTTGGCCTCTCTCCTTCCACCATGTGTATGCCAGTTCGTTTGATGTCAATTTAACAGGAGCTGGAGTCATCTGAAAGTAGAGAACCACAGTTAAGTAAATGCTTCCATTTATTCCTGCTGTAGGGCATTTTGTCAACTAGTGGTTGATGTGGAAGGGCTCTGCCCATTGTGGGTGGTGCCATTCCTGGGCTGGTGGTCCTAGGTTTTATAAGAAATCAAACTGAGCAAGCCATGAGGAGCAAGTCAGTAAGCAGCACTCCTCCATGGTCTCTGCATCAACTCCTGCCTCCAGGTCCCTGCCCTGCTTGAGTTCCTGTCCTGACTGCCTTCAGTGATGGACAGTGATATAAAAATGTAAGCCAAATAGAACCTTTCCTCTCCAAGTTGCCTTGGTCATGGTGTTCCATCACAGCAACAGTAAGCCCAACTAAGACAATGTGGGTTACAGGGATCAAATTTGGATCGTTGGGTTTGGCATCAAGAGCCCTTATTTGTTGAACCATCTTGCCATCCCTGACTTCTGACTCTTAATGAGATGAGAGGGTTCATACCACCAAGTGCTTCATGTCATTGCTATTTGTCACCCACACCAAAAACCAAAAAGCCATGGGTCTGCCTGGTCATGAACTGGAACTTCTCAAAGAGTGAGACAAAATAGACAACTATTAACTTGCAGGAATTTTGTTGTACTGAGGGGAGCTTGATAAACACACCAGAGTCTGGGGTTTGTAAAGAGGGGGAATGTTAGTAGTGATAGGTGGCCCTAGGTCAATGGGACATTTTGCTTGACAAATCATCACAGTGCCACCAAACCAGTGCCCTTACACTGTTGCCTCTGAAGGCTACGTTTCCTCAGCTTCCTGGTCTTCCTCATACTACCAGGAAGGGAATAGAAAACTGACCTTTCAGGGCGTTGACTTCACTGGCTCTTGACTACGCCTCCCCAAGCCCAGGCCTTTCTTGATTAGCATCTGAGGCCCACAGTGGAGGATGAGGTCAGCCTGATGTGAGATGAGATGACAGTGTCACGACTTTGCTGCCCATAAAACAACTGTTTTTAAAGCTAAATTTTGTAATCTCACAGTTTTCCTAAGGGGTTCTGTAATGCAAAGCCTTGACCATGAAGCTATTTGTAAAACTGTGACTTTCTTCTGAACTGAGTGTGGAGTATGGAGAGGTTGGGCTCTCAGGAGGCAAGTGTGGTTCACATGGTTTCAGGGTGGGACGAACACTGAAGGTTTCTCTTAATGTGACAGAGGTCAAATCATCTGCAGATAGAAAAAGCTTTGTCTTCTCAAGATTTCTAGAGTAGAGGGTGCTTAACCTACTGACCTTGACCTGGAAAACACACACACACACACACACACACACACACACACACACACACACACACACACACAGAGAGAGAGAGAGAGAGAGAGAGAGAGAGAGAGAGAGAGAGAGAGAGAGAGATTGATTCCCAGTGGAACTTGCTCAGCTTCTTAAACCATAAATGGGGCCAGCTGGCTGCTTACTCGGGTGGGATAACTTACCCTCCAGCAAGGGTTTGGAGCTTGGCCATCTAAAGGAGTGACAGTCTTGGAATCAGATACCATAATTGGTATACCTCGGGCTCTCTTGGAGTCCATGAGAGAATTGGTAGAAGGATTTATGTATCAGATAAAGGCTTGATAAGTACTGGATGTGGCATGCTTGTAGGCTTGGCTACCTGGGAGGCAGGGGTAGGAGGATCTCTGGGGGCCAGGAATTTGAGACTAGCCTGGGCAACACAGTGAGACCTATCCCAGCTCAAACATCAACAACAACAGGGACAATGAAGAAATCAGGCCAGGTGCTGTGATGCATGTCTATAATACTAGCCCAAGTTGTCAAAGGCAGGAGGCTCAAGATTCTAAAGCCATCCTGTCTACATAGTGAGACCCTGTCTCAAAAACCAAAACAAAGAGATGCTGGACAGATCTTAGTGTGAATCTATCACTCATTAGCTGTGTGACTTGAGGCAAATCACTGAATCCTTCCAATTCTGTCTCTTTGACTGTAAAATTGAAACAATAATTCAAGTTAACTCATAGGTGATTGCAAGGTTAAAATATGATAATATATGATATATATGTTATATGGACCATAAAAGCTGCATACATGATTTGGCAACTTCACAGTGAGTCAATGATAATGTAGGAGTCAGAAGAGGGTGTTGGATCCCCTGGGACTGAAGTTACGGAGTTACCACCGTGCAGGTACTGAAAATCAAAACCATGTCCTTTGGAAGATCAACCAGGGCTCTTAATTGCTGAGCTATCTCTCCTGCAACTCCACTTCTTTTTAGACAAGGTCCTGCTATTGACAGTCCTTTGATTCTTTTCATTCCCATATTTGCTCAAGATAAGGAAGTGGAAGCTTTGTTTGTTGAAACAGGATCTCTTTACTTAGCCCAGGTTGACCTCAAATTAGCAGTCCTGATTCTGTCTCCCAAATGCTGGCATTATAGTTATGCACTGTGCCAGGTTTCTGACACACATCTTGAAAGTGTTGCCTGTCCTTTTGTTTCTAGTTTCTCCCTAACCCTTGTCCACACACAGGATCCTCTTTTCCGGAATGCTCTCTAAATCTGCAACATTCTGTTTGTTTTCTTAGAAAATCCTACAATCTTAATGGCTCCGAGCCATACTGAAGCCATGCTAAATCCCGCTCCATGTGCCTAAGCATGCTGCTACCTTCCTTTCCGGGCTTGGCAGGTGAGCTAGCCTCTTGATTTGCTGACAATGCTGAGAGTGTGGGGGTTGGAATGGCTCAGACTCCTTTCAACCCAATCCCTTCGCACACAAGTGAGTCTTTCACTGCCCCCTTTCCATCAGCAATTGTCTCTTCTTCTGAGGTGAACAGATTCTTCCCTTCCCCTTAGCTTATTCCTGTTCTCTTCTATATCTTCAGCCTACCTGTGATCACTTCTTTAGGGAGAACTGCAGGAGTTTACTTTTTTCCCCCTGAGTCAGACTCTTGCTATGTAGTGAAGGCTGGCCTTTCGTTTGTGATTCCGTTGCTTCAGCCTCCTGGTGCCCAGAAGGCATGTGCCACCATGTGCAGCTGCAGGAGTGTCTTTTAATTTTTTAAGGTTCTTTCTTTTATGGGTGTGAATATTTTGCCTGCACATATGTGTTGCGCGCCACATGTATGCTTTATGCATGTAGAAGAAGACATGCTTGAGGACGCTGCAATTTCATCCATTGCTTGCCACAATGGAGCAGCACAAATGACAGGGAGTGTAATGATATATTCTATTTCATTCCATTCCGGAACATCATCCAAGCTGCTGGAGATATCAGGCACTCTAGCCCAGGATAGAATTCTGCCTCAAGAAGATCTTCCTTGGGGAGTAATCCTGCAGATTGATGGATTTCAGTCAGCTGCAGAGTTTTGAGTCACTAACTGTGTAATCAATCTCTGTGTTTGGGGACCAAGATCCAGGGCAAAAGGACATAAAGCTGTAGGAAATAGGACATCACCCTGTCTTTGTAATGTTTCTAATTTTGCATTTATGAAATATGCTCTTGCTAGAGAGCTCAGGCTGGCCTTGAACTTACCATGCTCCTGCCTGATCTCTGGAATGTTGCTAGCACTATAAAAGTGTACCCCTCACTTGGCTTCTTTTTATTTTTGGAATATTTATTGTATTGTGAGACTCTCTTCTGGTGAGGTAAGTGAACATTTGTTAGCTATTATTTATTAGTTGCCTTCTTGTGACAGAGAAAGACATTGAGCAGGACCTGGTGTTCAATACCAAACACACACACACACACACACACACACACACACACACACACACACACACACACACGTACAGGCCGTGGAGAACTTGCTGTTATAAATTATGAATTTTATATATACATGTATATCCCATATATGAAGTTTTTTCTTTTCTTTTTAGATAAGATTGCATATAGCCCAGGCTGGCTTTTAACTTACCATGTAGCCAAAGACTGATGCGGTTTCTTTGAGAGTGACAGAGTCTTCCTTAGCTTTTGGTGAGCTTAACCCAGCAAACTATGGAGCTAGGTGGTCACAGCTGCCAAAGCCACCCTGAAACTGGTTTCTGGGTTCATTGTTTCACACCCAAGAAGAATAAGGGACCACAGACAAGGTGTGAACGGAAACAATGTAGATTAAGGAAAAGTGAGACAGAACTCCAAGGAGGTAGTACCACCATGTTGCTCCACCCAGTGATCTTTTATGGATCTTACTATGGCAATTGGATGTCATCTTTATTGAGATTGGTTGTTTTTGAGAGTATTGTGAGCTGAACCCACGTGGATTCAATATACTCTATGTATGTTCTTTTGGCCCAACTGGGCAGGTGATCCTATGCTACTTGTCAGGGGAGAGGTCAGTCATATGGACTATATTACTAACTCATGATCCACCTTGAGTACTGCTCTGACTTCCTGCAGAAAGCTAGCTACTGTCGAAGGATAACTTTGACCTCTAGGTCCTCCTTTCTCCACTTCCCCATTGCTGGAATTAGAGGTGTGTGCCCCTGAGGTCTGGTTTATGTGGTGTTGGGATCAAACCCCAAACTTCCTACATGCTAGGTCACTAGTCTGCCAACTGAGGTATATTCACAGCTCCTGGGTTATCTTCTGGGTGTCATCCACTATCCTAGATTATATACACCCACTCTGTAACATTCAGTCCTGTATTATTTGACACTATTTTATAGATGAGCTAACTGAGACTTGCCAAGATGTCATACAAAAACAGGACACCCAATTTTAAACCCTAGTGTATCACTTCAGGACCTTCCTTTTGTGGACTTCTTGCATCTTGTTTGAAAAGATAGGGCTGAGTTTCCTCTTTGTCTCTGTCTTCTTTCCTTCCTTCCTTCCTTCCTTCCTTCCTTCCTTCCTTCCTTCCTTCCTTCCTTCCTTCCTTCCTTCCTTCCTTCCTCCCTCCCTCCCTCCCTCCCTCCCTCCCTCCCTCCCTCCCTCCCTCCCTCCCTTCCTTCCTTCCTTCCTTCCTTCCTTCCTTCCTTCCTTCTTCCTTCTTCCCTCCTCTTCCCTTCCTCTCCTCCCCTCTTTTTGAGGAGGTGAGCTATAGATGAACTTCAAGGTCTCATGAGTGCCAGTTGTGTGCTCTGCCATTGAGTAACAACTCCAATCAAAGAGTTCCATCTTTAGCTGGGTGTGATGGCACACACCTTAATCCCGGCACTCTGGAGGCAGAAGCAGGGAGATCTCTGTGACTTTGAGGCCAGCCTGGTCTATGCAGCAAGCTTCAGGCTAGCCAGAGCTATGACTGAGAACCTGTTGTTGAAAAAGGAAGGAAGGAAGGAAGGAATAGAAGAGTGTCATCTCTAAAGGAACTCTGATATTTTTATATCTTAGTTGATTAAACATATTCACACTTGTCCACATATTTTGTTTACCACTAATTTCAGGTGTTTTTTTTTTTTTAAAAAAAAACTATTTTAGAGGCTGGAGAGATTGCTCAGTGTTTAAGAGTATGGGCAGCTATTCTGGACCTTGATTTAGTTCCCAGCCCCCATATTGGGCAGCTCACAACCACCAGTAACTCTAGCTCCAGGGTATCATCCTCTTCTGGTCTACAAGAGCACTGAATACACACACATGGTGCATATACATACACGTTGGCATACACACACACACACACACACACACACACACACACACACACACTAAATAACTTTATTTAAATAACTGTTATATAATATCTCCTCTTAAAAGTCATAATTATGACTGTTTTTTTTTTCAGTTAGTGGGGAGAGCAGGGGCAAGCATGAGTGTATAGAGGTCAGATGACACCTTGCAGGTTCTTTTTTTCCTTCATGTGGTTCTAGAGGTTGAACTCAGGTAGTTCTGATTGGCAGAAGGCTCTTTGACCTGTGGAGCTATCCCACCAGTTTGCATTATATAAATTAGCAAGCCTCTAGTTTTGTCAGTGAAAATGTATTGCCAGCATTAGACATGCTAATAATCATCATGGCCAGTGGAAATGGTGATAGTGAAGGGGCCTAGCTCTTCTCATTGGGTGAGAGGTCTTGATTAAGGCAACAGACTGTATACTAAAACAGTCATTTGGAGTACCATTACCTGAGTTCTGGCCATGACCAGGCCCTGGGTCCATCTGCTCACCCACATTAAGAGAAGATGTCATAATATAGAAGAGAGTGGAAAGTGAATCTGTGGACAGTTTTGAACAAATCTGGGGAGCAAGAAATGCTCAGTTGGTCTCTGACCTTCCCTTGGCAGTGGAAAAGATGTTAACAATTAGAAAAAAATAGCCTGGAGTATACATACAGAAATTTAGATGTTGGTTCCTTCATGGGACTGAGAGATGAGTGTTTCTCTTGACCTGAGGTACATTTTCACCCCAGGCACGGGATTTCCTATAGGTAGCCTAACTCCAAGAGGTGCTTACAATGTCAATGTGACACAAGTCATAGTCATTTGAGAGGAGGGAATTTCAACTGATAAAATGCCTCCATAAGATTGGGCTGTTGGAGTCTGGCTAGCAATGAGCTTGAAGGTCCTGGCTTTAACGTTGGGCACATGGTAACTAATGCTATTATTTCTACAGTCTCTGAAGAAAGTTGGTGATGACATTGCCAAGGCTACCAGTGACTGGATAGGTCTCAGAATTACAGTGAAACTGACCATCCAGAACAGACAGGCCCAGATGGAGGTGGTGCCCTCTGCCTCTGCCCTGATCATCAAAGCCCTCAAAGAGCCATCAAGAGACAGGAAGAAGCAGAAGAACACTAACACAGTGGGAACATTACTTTTGATGAAATTGTCAACATTGCCCAGCAGATGAGACACCGGTCTTTGGCTAGAGAACTTTCTGGAACTATCAAGGAGATTCTGGGTACTGCACAGTCTGTGGGCTGCAATGTGGATGGCCGCCACCCTCATGACATCATAGATGACATCAACAGTGGTGCAGTGGAGTGCCCAGCTAGTTAAGAAACAACAAGAAAATATTTCAATAAAAGACTATCTGATAATCAGAAAAAAAAATTCAGGCTGTTGGGCCAGCCTGTAGAAAGAGCATTTTTAAATTACTGATCCACTGGGGAGGGCCAAGCACATCGTGGGTGGTGCCATCTCTGGCCTGGTGGTCCTGGGTTCTATAATAAAGCATGCTGAGCAACCATGGAGAGCAAGCTAGTAAGGAGCACCCCTCTGCATCAGCTCCTACCTCCAGGTTCCTTCCCAGTTTGAGTTCTTATCCTGACTTTCTTTGATGATAACAGTGATATGAAAGTGTAAGCCAAATAAACCCATTTCCCCTCCAAGTTACTTTGGTCATGGTATTTCATCACAGCAATAGTAACCCTAACTAAAACAGTCACTCTGTCTCAGGAAACTTTTTGAGACATGTTCTCTTTATGTAGGCCAGCTCTAGTATTTTGGTAAATTACAGCTATTATACAAGGTGTCTCATTCTGATGATCCTGGAGACCAAGGGCAGTTGAAGAACCAGAAGTTATCAGACCTCTCTCTCTCTCTCTCTCTCTCTCTCTCTCTCTCTCTCTCTCTCTCTCTCTCTCGGCAGGATTTTGTTGTGTTGCCTTGAACTACTGGGTGATCTTCCTAACTCACAGCAGCCGAGGCCTCAGGTGCTCACCTTTCTCTAGGTTTCAAGAGTAAAGGAGGAAGGGCGAATCAGCCCTGTTGAGACTGCTGGAGTGTGTCCTCCCCACCGGAACCACTCTAAACATAGTGTGAGCTTCTTTGGCTTTCCTGAGGCTCCTTGGCTACTATAATGGGTTTTCTTCCCCCAAAGACAACTGCGGCTCAGTATGTAGACAGTTTCTGGAATGTCACATACTCTATGGTTGGGCTCTGCTATAATTAATGATTTCTTACCTCCGAGGCTTCTCCTCTAGAGAATGGGGTCTGACATGGGTGGAGTCCCCAAATGCCAGATGTCTTGTGGTGACAAATGTTGGCGTCTGATTTCTTGAGAACTGAGTTTCACACTTCAACTAAAAGGCCGTGGCAGGGCGGGGGTAGGGGGTTTGGGGATGGGGCGTGCGGGAGGCATGTATGTTCTCAAGTGCAGTTCTAGACTCCAGGAATATCTCCAAGATGGAATTGTTCTGTTGAGCCTGATGCCCCCTACTTCTGCAGCTCCTTTAGTATGTGTCACACCCCCCTCGAGTCCACTCTTCACTATGCTCTCCTCCAAGAAATACAAACAAACTCAGAGAAATCAGAGAAGACCAGCCGTGGTGTGTGTGTGTGTGTGTGTGTGTGTGTGTGTGTGTGTGTGTGTGTGTATGTGTGTGTGCGTGTGGTCAGAGAACAACTAATTCAGTTATTAAGTAGCCAGGCTTGCAGTGTTAAGTGTTTTTGTCCACTGAACCATCTCCTCACTTCCCCACTGTACTACCATTTTGCAAGGCGTTATTCTTATTAGAGACATTGGGAAACTGTAATGGAAATGTATGTATTCTTCTGTGTGTGCATGTTCTTATGCTCATGTGCTGCTGGAGGCCAGAGGTCAGCCTCTGGTGATGTTTCTCCTCCTTCCTTCCTTCCTTCCTTCCTTCCTTCCTTCCTTCCTTCCTTCCTTCCTTCCTTCCTTCCTTTCTTGACACAAGGTCTCATTATGTAGTCCTGGTTGTCCTGGAGCTCACTGAGTAGATCAGGCTGGCCTGGAACTCACAGAGTTTCACTTGCCTCTGCCTCCCCAAGGGCTGGGATTAAAGGCGTGCACTATCACACCTGGCCCTTGTACTTTTTTTTTCTTATAAATGCATAGGAATCTACAAGTGCTAAAATTAAAATGTTACTTACAAACAAGTGACAATGAGGCTGGAGAACACTCGCTGTTCTTCTGGAGATTCTGAGTTGGGTTCCCTGCACCCACGTCTATCAGCTTACAGCCATATATTACTCCAGCTCCAAGGGATCTGATGCTTTCTCTGGGTGCTCAAGCACACACACACACACACACGAGCACACACACACACAGAAGCACACATTTATTTATTAAGTGTGTTTGTATATAATGTGTACTATATGTGTGTAGGAGCCCATGGAGGTCAGAGAGGCATTGGATTCCTTGGATATTAGAGCAACAGGAATGTGCTGGGAACGGAACCTGGGTTCTGCAAGAACAGAAAGAGGTATGTGAAATCTATCTTCATAAATCTATTATTTTAATTTTTTAATTAAAAAGTTTCATGCAATACATTTTTGTCATATCCTTTCCCTTCCTCCAACTCCTCCCAGTTTTACCCTCAATCCCACATACCAAACTTTGTTTTTTCTCTTTCTAAATCAAACCAAACCAAACCAAATATATTTAAAACTACAAACACACACACACACACACACACACACACACACAACATGGAGTCTGTTTTGCGTTGGCTAACTACTTGTAAGCATGAGGTCTGCCCTGGAACAGTTGATCAATTGATATACCTGGTGTTACCCCATTGGAGAAAACTAACCTCCCCTGTCCCAGCAACTACCAATTGCAAATAGCTCACTGGTTAGGGCTGAGGCTCTGTGTCCATTTCCCCTTCTCACTGCTGAAGTTTTGTTTGCTTTGAACCTGTTCAGGTCTTGTTGTTGTTTCAGAGTCTCTGTGAGCTCACATGAGCCCGTTGTTTATGGAAGACACTCTCATTTCCTCAGAGTTACCTACCACCTCTGGCTCTTACAGTCTTTCACCTCCTTTTCTGCAGAGATGTGTGAGCCTTGAGGGGAGTGGTTTTATAAAGGCATACCATTTAGGACCGAATGCTCCAAAACTTTCCACTCTCTGCTCATTGCCCATTTGTGGATCTCTTTGTAAATTAACACCTACTTTTTAAAAAAGGAAGCTTCTGGGATGAGGGCTGACTGATACAGTGATCAGAACCTCTGGTTGGAACTCTTAGGTCAGACTCCAAGCAGTCCCAGATTAGTAGAATAGGAGGGTGGGTATCAGGCTAGCAGGCAAGGAGGTGTACTTCTATCCTAGCAATATGGTCTTCTACTTCAGGAACCTCCATTAAGCTGTCTGTTTTTAAAAGTGGGCTCAAGGATCATCAAAGAAATGTACTAAATAACACAAGGTGAGTGAGTTAGTTCTTGGCCTACCAAGTAACCTTGATGGTGGACTACAAGCCATACCTTCTTCAATCTTTTGCAGTTCCTGCCCTTGAGTCAATTCTGCAGGGAGAGGAGGAACCTCAGCTGCTCCAGGCCCCTGGGGACTGCCCAGAGAATTAAAGATGTTCTTCTCACTATGTGGTCCAGTTCATCTGCTGGCGCTCTTCCTCTTTTGGACTAAGGTCTACTGGGCACGATCTGCATTTCTTCCTAGCATGCCAAGTTCCTCCTTTGGAAACAATGGTTGAGGCATAGCTGTAAATGGGACTTTTACAGCCAATGTGTTTAATTTGGAGAAATTCTGCTGCCTGCCACCTAAATTCTCTGGCTGTGATGGCAGGTGGCAGCCACTGTACCTGCCTGCGGTCTGGGGGCCTGCATCCCTATTCCTGATCCCTGAGCCCCATATTACTATTAGTCTAGGTGCATTTTTCTATGATGGCACTTCTTCTTTCAGGGCCCAGTCAAAGTGATCATGATAGTAACTCAACCCCATGTCTTTTAGTGTTTAACATCACTTTCCTCCCTACTCATTGCTGTGATGTGGTTCACGTGCAGACACTGAAGTGATAGTGAAAGTGGCAACCCCATCAGCTTGTCTTAAAGCAGGAACCACATCCAGGAACTGTACTCATGATGAGCCTGGTGGGCCTTGATGGACTTTAGATGAATGTTGTTCAGGAATCAAGATAGGGGTGCAGGCTCCCAGACAGCAGGCAGGCAGGCAGGCAGGCACAGTGATGGCGAGTGTGGAGCAGTATCTGTGGTCAGCCTTTCTCAGTTACCTATCTTCCAAGGGAAGTGTCTGAGAAGCTTTGGTTAAGAATTCACAAAAGGAGTTGGGGCTGTGGCTGAGTAGTAGATACAGCACTTATCTATCATGCAGGGGTAGACACTTGAGTCTAGGTACAGCTCCTCCCCATCACCTAAAAAAGGACAGAAAAATCCCCAGTGACTTGGTGATCCATCCTGGAAGAATCTCTTGTCTGGGGTAGCATCTTCTACAGAGACAAGTCTGGTGCTCTAAATCCTGCCCCACACACTGCTGCTGCAGTCCTAACTGTGGGCTACTTCGGATGCATTAGAATGCACTGGTGGCTGCTCTGTCAAGTCTGATGTATTCACAAGAGTTGAGTTTACCTTAGTAGAGTTTAAGGAAAAATGCCCCTTAATTTAACTTAATTAGTCAAATGGCCACATCACCAGAACTCACTATTCTGAAATATATAGTCAGGCTGGAAGAATAATTGTGAGGATTTGACCGTGCCCACGAGCAGATCACTGGGATTGCTGGGCCTACAAGATTTGCCATTTTCCTCATTGCGAAGCAAACTGCTCCCTACTTGACTATAGGGATCAAGCCTCCACAGTATGAAGAGGCCTTTGATTGATAGAGGTTGTTGATTCTCTATCTTTGATTCACTGTCGACATCTACAACATGGCTGTCAGCATTTCTGACTCATAACTTGCCAACTTTTTATGATTATGAAAACAGCAGACCTATTTGTAAGGATTTAGTCTCAAGTGAAAAAACAGATCTGTGCAAATTCCGCCATGAACAAAGGCTTCAGTGCTTAGTGTGTGAATGCTGAGACTATGTAGTGTCATCTACTGAGACTTCCTGCAGGCCTTTCCCCTCTTCTACTTTGTGGTGCTGGGGATTAAACCTGGGGTTCAAATGTACTAGGCAAGCATTTTGCCACTGAGCCATACACATAATCTTGGTAGTCCAGGCTACCCTCAAATTTGTGGAAATCCTCTAGTTTCTTCTTCCTGAGTAGCTACCACACCAGGCTTTCTTCTTTGTTTTCAGGTTTGTTCTAGATCTTAATTTTCCAGAGAAAATTATTTCAGATGAGTGAAATGTTGCTCAATGGAATTCCACAATTTTTCTTGGTGGTTTGGGCCTTTTTTCTTTTCTTCTGGTACCAGTAAAGCCTACTGCTATGGTCAGAGGTGTGTGTGTGTGTGTGTGTGTATGTGTTTGTGTGTGTTGTGGTCAGGTTGTAGAGGTTTAGGCCTAGTTATAGCCAGACTGGCTTAATAGTTCTGTTCTCTAAAGAACAGATGGCATCTAAGAAGAGGCATCGTTTTTGTTGTGGCAGTGGATATGAAAGTCAGTAAATATGCCATTTTCCTCACTGAATATAAGGAGACCACTTGGAATAGATATTTTCCTGCTATCTTTGCTTAAGTTTTCTAAGGGATGGCAGAGGGAACTAACATCTGTTAAATATATAGGTCAGAAAGCATATAGGTTGAACTGGCCCAAAAATTTCTTAAAAATAGTTGACGTCCAGAGACTTTGGAACCCAAGCCAGACACCCGGGAAGAAAAGAGGGGGATCCCAAGGAGGAACAAAGAAAGAACCCTATTTTCTCTTGGGGCATCAATTCATCCTGTGATGGCATCTTACTCATCTTCAAACATCCGGCCATCTTTCTCCCATCCAAATCTTTGCCCCTGTTTCTTTTCTTCCTCTTTTTCATGTCACACCCTTTCCCCACCCCTCTGTCAACACTGTGAGGGATAGTTGGGTAGATAGGATGGTCCAGTACTGGAACAGTATCTTTGAAAGCAGATCCTGCCGCTACTTCTCCATCTCTGTTTGCAGAGCCTCCTGGCTGATGCATTGAGACCCCCCCCCCCACTCTCTCTCCTGTTCATTTTGGAGGCTGAATGAAAGCTCATAGTCTGCAACCCTCTCCTCTGATAACCCTGTTTCTCTGAGCTTTCGCTGACTCACTGGGGAGAATCACACATCTTTTTGGATGGAGCTCTTGGCTGCAGTCAGAAGGCCTGGATCATGCGCTCAAAAGTGATGCTAATTAGAATACTTGGGTTTCTAAGATTTTGCCTCTCACATCCCCAATCCTTTTCCACCTCTGCTCCTCTGGCATCAGTTAACTGAAAACTCACACCCAAGGCTATAGTCTTAGCAGAGGAGCTAAGTTATTGTTTCATTTCTTAAAATAAAAGATATAATCAAAGAGTCCCCAAAAAAGAAGAGGGTGTGTGTGTGGAGGGGGGGTATAGTTCTGGAAGTATAGAACGTTGTGGAAAAAGGTAAGTACTCTGCCCTCAGCTTTCACAGGTCCTTCCACTGAAACTATCATAGTGCTTGGAATGGCATTAAATGTGTGGTTTGGCCAAGAAGCAGCCTGCATGGCAGCAGGTTGTAAGCAGGATGTACCCTCCATTTTATCACTCTTCCCTTAAGGTTGAGCACCAAGCTGCAGCAATCCAGCTTGCTTCGTCTTGTTCAACTGTAAAAGACGCAAGGGTGCAAGCGAGCTGTGTGGAGGCCCCAGCTGCCTTCCCAGGAATGCTGGGGAGATCTGGGAACATGGAGGCTGAGTCATAGTTTGGGAGAAAATTGTGTTTTTATACCCGCAATGCAGGGTGTTGCCATAATATTAATCATTATTATGGTCAAAAACAAACTCACCCCGCAGTTATGACAAAGCTGGGTCTTGGCTCTTTCTTGTTCCTACACTGTCCTTCTCTTACCTTCTGCCTTTGAGAACCACAGTTTAACTCCATATTGTCAGAATGGCCAGTGTTCTTTCTTTTAGTAAAATAAAGAAAAAACTTCAACAGCATTTTACTATATGATTCAGGCTGGCCCGAATCTCCTAGTCCTTATGCCTTATCTTCCGAAGTGGCTGGGACACAGGTGTGCCACCACACCCTCTAGCCAACTGTCTGATATCACTTTAGGGATTCAGGCAAAGTACCTAATTTTATTTTGTTTGTTTTTATTCTATTTTTGTCATACAGAGGATAGAACCCAGTGCTTCACTTATACTAGGTAAGTATTTGGCCATGAGATATACCCCCATTCCAAAGTACCTGATTCATTTCTTAAATTATTATTTTTAATTTTTTTCTGTGTACGGGTGTTTTTCCTGTATGCATGTCTGTGTACTACACATACAGCAAAAGAGGGGACAAGAGCCTCTGGAACTGGAGTTCCAGATGGTTGTTAGCTACTGTGTGTGTGCCTGGTACCTGTGGAGGCCAGTAAAGTCTTTGTGCTCTCTAGAGCTGGAATTACCAGTGATTGTAATCCACCATGTGGGTACTTAGAGTAAAACCTGGGTCCTCTGGAAGAGCTGTCAGTATTCCTAACCATTGCGCCATTTCTCCAGCTGGGAAATACCTATTTGAAGAAAGTGAGGGGTGAAGGTGGGGGCTAGCCAGCAGGGCATGGTGATGCTTGTAATCCCAGTACTCAGGACAGTGAGAAAAGAGAGTGATGAATTTGAGGCCAGTGTCTGAAACACAGCAAGACATGTCTCAAACCCAACCCAACCCAAACCATGTAGACCCAACCAGACATGGTGTTATACACCTACAATACTAGTTGCTAGGGGCAGAGAGTTCAAGGCCAGCTTCAGCAACATAGCAACAACACCTTGTCTCATCCTCCTCATCTTGTCCTCCCCTTAAACCCATAAACCAAAGAGACTTTCCCTATCTGCTCACTAAGACCTAAAGTTCCACCCACTCAAACACTAATGTTCCACAAACCTCATTATTCACTTGGATCTTTCGTTTGCTTCTTTAGGGTCAAGGTCTTGACACATAGCTCAGATTGGCCTTGAGTTCTCCATCTTTTTGTCTCAACCTCTTACTAGGATTATAGGCATGCATTCTCATTCCCAATTAGCTACTTCCATCTTCATATTAATGACCTGTTATGATTATTTCTTCCAGAGAAGGAGACAGGATGAACATAGAGACAATAAGAGTGCACCATACATAACCATAGACAAATAGCATCCTCAAGGAAGAGAAGGTCACAGAGAGGGACTGCCAGGACAGAAGACAACCTGACAGTTTTGCCATAAAGCAATTTTGGACCTATGTTAAGGCCATAGGTGCAGTTGCTGTAGGGTTAGGGGTTGGGTAATGAAGAGACACTGGAAAAACATTTGAAACCAAACTCTCTGTAGTCCAGGCTGGCCTTGAACTTGAGTGCCTTCTGAGTCAGTCTCCTGTGTGCTGGGATTACAGGTGAGACTTATACAAGGCAAGTTACTGAAATTTAATGAACCATGTTCCAGCATGAGGCTCAGGTCCTGGCTGTAGAGCAGGAGTCTGAGTTTAAAAACGAGAAAGATGGGGCCTGGAGAGATGGCTCAACTGTTAAGACCACCGGCTGCTCTTCCAAAGACTGCAGTTCAATTCCCAGAACCCACATGGTAGCTCAGAACTGTCTGTAACAACAGTTCTAGGGGATCTGATTTCCTCCCACAGAAATAAAACATGCAAAACACCAATGCACATAAAATAAAAAAATAAATAAAGCATTTTTAAGAGAGAGAAAGAGGGAGAGAGAGAAGGAGGGGGGCTGTCTGCTCATTTCAGGTAGAGCCACAGGGGCTAGACTTGGCTGCAATGTCTTTGGGCCCTACAGGGTCTGGAAGCTGGGGAATTTAGGTTACTCTTTGCAAATTTAGGTTCAGTGAGAGGCCTGAATTCTAGGACCAAGTGTGCCCTTAGATAGTACCTACTCTGCCAGGCAAGGCCCCTCCCTAGGCAATCTTAGTCATCTTATCCAATGACCCAGAAATCATTTTCTTCTTTTCTGAACCCCACTGTATCTTGACCAAATCAGAAAGTAGGGCAAAATGTTGCTCAACTTGTCCTTTACCTGGACTTAGAGCAAAGCAGATACAACAGCGGAAACATCCCCAGTTATGATCTCCACATCTCTCTCCTTTTGAGTCATGGCTAAATGACACCTCGGAGGGTGTCCTCTCCCTTGTTAGATGTCTAACATCTCTGACCACACTGTGGGTTGTCATCACGAAACTTGTCGCTGGTTAATATTTTCCCATGCCCCGTCTTCTGTGAGCCCCATGAGAAAAACCCCTCACTTTAACTCTCTGGCCTGAATGGGGCAGCATTGGGCAAGCCCTTTCTCTGCCTTCGCTTTGGAGCTTTGTTCAGAGTGTTCTGCACCCTGTGCTGTCTCCTGCCCTGTCCATCTCCCCCTCCTTATCCTGCAATGCTGGAGTCAGTGTTGCTCCCCCGAGGAAGGTGTCCTGGATGATAGCAGCCCAGAATTTTCTTAACTACAGTGTCATTGTTTATGCTTTGGAGTTTGCCCTCCATCCCTGCCTCCTTTCGCCCTTCCTTCTTCTTCATTTTGTTTCTCTCTTCTCTTTTCTCTCTTCTCTCTCTCTCTCTTCTCTCTCTCTTCTCTCTCTCTCTTCTCTCTTTCTTCTCTCTCTCTCTTCTCTCTCTCTCTCCTCTCTCTCTCTCCTCTCTTCTCTTCTCTCTCTCTCTTCTCTCTCTCTCTTCTCTCTCTCTCTTCTCTCTCTCTCTCTCTCTCTCTCTCTCTCTCTCTCTCTCTCTCTCTTCTCTCTCTCTCTCTGTTTTTTTTTTTTTTTTGAGGCAAGGTTTCTCTGTGTAGCCCTGGCTGTCCTGGAACTCACTCTGTAGACCAGACTGGCCTTGAACTCAGAAATCCACCTGCCTCTACCTCCCAAGTGCTGGGATTAAAGGTGTGTGCCACCACCACCTGGCTTGTTTCTCTTCTCTTTCCTTTTCTACCTTCTGCCCCCTTCCTTCCTTTCTTTTTTTCTCCTGCCCCTGAAACAGGATTTCACTACATATCCCAAGATAACCTGGAACTCACTATATAGGTTCAGACTGGCCTGGATTTGTGGCAACCATCCTGCCTGAGTGCCAGAGTTCTGAGAGCCATTGAGTCAGGAGATGACATATACATTTTAAGTTAGATGATTCTGAGCCAACAAAGCTTGAGAGCCTGGCTCAGCCCCTCACCAGTCCCTCATCCTCTCCCTTGTCCTTGCCAGAATTCTGCTTCCTTATAAGGTAAGATGAAGAGGTTGGGCAATGTGACCTCTTCGCTTTCAACCTTGGCAAGTTTATGTTCTGGAAAGTCCTGGAAGATAATGTCTTTAGCTTGTCTAACTTAGCATCTCTACTGCAGCCTATTCAAGAATAGCGTCTTCAATGTACTGGTGCTTAATGGGTGACTGAGTGGATGGAATGAGTAGTCGAAAGGGCAAAGGTTACAGAAGGCCAGCTCACAACAAGCCAGAGACAATAGAGTGGTCAGCCCCACTGCACAGGTCTGGGTTAGAATCCCAGTCTCCGCCAAGTTGGAGAGCTCCAAAGCTTTGTTTCCTCAGTCTGTCAACCTGCGGCCTTCCTGGTATTACTGCTTTGGGCTACTGGAGGACAAAAATGAGATAATGTCTACAAAAAGTCTGGCACACAATTTCCCCTCACCTTTCTTTTTAATTAGGCCATGCCAATAAGGAACAAAACGGTTCGTTTTCAATACCACAGAAGCTGATCTTCAATCACGAGGGCTTGGGAGCTTGGGAGCCTGACTTAGGGCTTGGGAGCAGGGTGCTGGCAAGCACATTCTCCTATAACCACTGCCTGGGAAAACCAGAGAGGGGGTCGGTGAAGCTTATCAGCAGGAGTGAGGCGACCATCCCGAGAGTGTCTCTCTCTTCAAGCCTCAGCGGCTGCAGCAAGACTTCCCCACTTCCACGTGGAAGGTCTTTGCCTCTGCTTACCGAGGGTCACCTGCCGAACATTCGGCGCCTTGAAAGTGATGCGGTCTTAACCACCTCTGTATCCTGGACAAAGAGCTTACTGCCTGAGTGGAGCAGAGGTCCCAGAAGTGTTTGTAAAGTGACATAAAGCCCTGATTAGCTGTGGGAAAGTCAATTAACCTCCGCAAGCCCAGGTGCCATTTCTGAGGACCCACCCGGGTTACTGTGGGGATCAAGCCCTCTGTTATCTGTAAGAGAATCATTGCTTTGGCTCTCAGGCTTCTTCCTTTACCTAAACCTATTTACCATCTCTTTCAGTACTGGACTTTCTGTTCTCTAGGCTATTTTGTCACCAAAGCTGGAAAAAGGAATCCGTGCAGATGTGTTAATAGGTGTTAATTGGATGATGTATTTACATTTCAACAGGGAGCTTGCCCAGGGTGGGCAGGAATGAGTAGTGGTGGAGGCGGGGAGTGGGGGGAGGCAGGGTTTGTTGTTGAGGAGGGAGGGGGCTTCTAAAGCTATTTCTCAAATTGCTCTTGTAGGGGCCCTGTGCTGCTTTTTAATCCAGGCAGCAGGCACAGTGAATTTACATTCAGGAATTGCCTGAGGCTTTGGGAGCCACACTGTGAAGGCTTCATCCTGCTTGGCCTCCAAAGAGCAAAAAGGGAAGGCAGGCTAAGAATTTACCTGCTTCCTCCCTGAGCCTGGAGCCACATGGACCCAACAGGCCCAAGGAGCTTGTTCCGGGCTTGGAGACCAGACCTGGGGCCTACAAAAGCCACTATCCTGGAAAGATTATTTCTGCTAATCCCCCTAGGCAGGCCCTGAGGTTTTTCACATGCTCACAGAGCCTAGGGCCTTTGCTGGGGTCCAGTGTTAAATGTCTTTGGAAAGAGGTGTAATTCTAGGTTAAAAGTTCCTCTGGTGCTATTAATGTTGAACAGGAATAAATTCTGTGCCTGAAATATCAATGCGTGTGTTGAAAATGGGGGAGGGGAAGGGGGAGGGGAAGGGGAAGGGGGAGGGGAAGGGGAAGGGGGAGGGGAAGGGGAAGGGGGAGGGGAAGGGGAAGGGATGATGGGTTTATTGGCGGCTAAAGCTAGCTGGAGTTTACAGTTGTGGGCAGATGGACATGTGAACAGGTACATTGTGAGCACTGTGTGTTTTGTGGGCATGAGTATGTTTCTGAATGTGTGTGCTTCGTGTGTCTGCCCTGTAATTTGTCCTTTGGTTCTTTTCTGGAGTCGCTTGTGGAAGTATCCTATTTTCTCCCCATGGTGTTAAGGTTGGAATGGAGTTCGTCATCCATGCTGTATCCATTCCTCTGTTGAGGGACATCTGGGTTCTTTCCAGCTTCTGGCTATTATAAATAGGGCTGCTATGAACATAGTGGAACATGTGTCCTTTTTACCGGTTGGGACATCTTCTGGATATATGCCCAGGAGAGGTATTGCTGGATCCTCCGGTAGTACTATGTCCAATTTTCTGAGGAACCGCCAGACTGATTTCCAGAGTGGTTGTACAAGCTTGCAATCCCACCAACAATGGAGGAGTGTTCCTCTTTCTCCACATCCTCTAAGCAAGCGCTCTGTCACTGGGCTCCTTTCTAGCTCTGGTTATGAAAATTGCTTTTCTTTGCTGCCTGACATGGCAATGAAGCTACCACCTGGGCTCCTCCAAACATTCTTCCTAATTCTGTGAAGGCGTGAACTTCTCAGAGAGCTACAGCTACTCTGGGCCTTACTGTTCTTCATTCAGAAGAGGATGTTCTTGAATATATTCTGAGAGTTGTTCCCCATTTATATCCCCGTGTCTCTTGCTCACTGCTCCCGAAGAAATGTGAAGAGGACAAACCTCATGCTCCTTCAATTTGAAAATAATTTATTTCTCAGCTTTTGTAGGTAAGGTCAATGCCAGGGGTTCAAATGAAGCCCCTGCTCATAAGTACTTGGGGATGTCCATTTTATGAGAGACCCAGATGGACCTGGTCTTGGAATGAGGCTGGTTTCACAGATAAATGCAGCTACCGAAGCCGAGCAGTATCCAGTAGGCGATTAACAGATTTGTTTTTAATACAGTAGAACTGCAAGCTAATTCCTTGTTGGGCCTAGGCATCAGAACAGCTACACTGTGCACCTTTGGCAAGTGGGGTGGAGGGCAAGCAGAGAGAAACAGGTCTCCTTGGGGATGGGAGTAGAAGCTGCCAAGTGGGGCCCAGAAGGCCCAGTCCAGCATTCACACCCTATGTGACCTACAGTGTTTTGAAACATTTTGCATTGGTTGCCCACATGTTAAAAACTCAGAACACTGAAAATAGTAGGATCAGATAACGCTGGGGAAGTCGCCTGCTTGGCAGTGATGAGGATCAGGTCTACTGACTAGCCACTGCCACACTGAGGTGGGATCTGCATTCACAGATGCCACAGACCCCATATCCCTTGCTATTTTATGCCCTATATATTTCCCTTGTGTTGACTATCTGACTCCTTTTGGCTGGGTTGTATCCCTGGGCTTTCAACATTTTTATCCCAGTGGCAGAGGTTCTGCTGGAGAGGACAGGAGACCAGCTGATTAATAGGATCTAAAAACAGGTAAAAAGCCTGAGAGAGGCAGTCCCAGGTCCTCAGTGGTGATCCTGTCTGGTGTAGGCGTTGTAGCAATAGAGATCCTGGATTTCAGCACTCAGTGAAGACCCAGGGAAGAATCTTGGTGAGCAAGGAATTAGATAAATTGGAGAATATGGTAGACTAGTTAAGTGACCATGCCACAGTCAAACTATTGGTACCCTCTTTTTTTTTTTTTATGAAAACAAACAAAGACCCTTATGGTGGCCAGCAAGGTGCTGGCCTAGTTTGCCCTGGCAAGACTAAACTTCATCTTGAGCCATGCACACTTGGAAAAGCAACAATAATCAAGAAGCTCCCTACCCTTGTGTGAGGCCAACTGCAAAGAACTTCCCTGTGCTTATAACTGAAGGCAAGAGCCCTTTCCATGTTTGATGGACCACACACCTGTAATCTCAGTACCTGCAAGTATGAGGCAGGGGGACGGTGGGTATCTGTGGCTGTGGTAAACACAATGACCAAAAGCAACGTGGGGAGGAAATGCTTTATTCGATACACTTCCAGGTCACACAGTCCATCATCAGGCCACGTCAAGGCAGAAGCTGAAGCAGGAACCGGAGCAGAAACCACGGAAGAACATTACTTATTGTTTTGCTCTCCCTGGCTTGCTTGCTTGCTTAGATAACTTAAAAAAAAATATAGCCAGGACCCACCTGCCTAAGGCTGGCACTACGTCCAGTGGGCAGGGCCCTCCTAAATCAATTAGCAATTAGGAAAATAGATCATAAACATGCCAATATGACCACTGGAGACTCTCTCAGATGACTCTCAAAGTGACTTTGAAGTCAGCCTGGGCCGCAAAGTAAGACCCTGTCTCAAAAGACAAAACAACTCAACCAATCAAATAAACAAACTCCCAAATGGAAAAAAAAACAAGGAAAACAAAACCCCACAACAATTACAAAAAGCCACGCCCACTAGCCATGCCCACTAAAAAGAGAAGTGTGAGTTTTAGAATTCTGTGTTTACACTTGCTCCATAAACAAAAAGGAAACAAGTTCTTCCGTTTCACTGCTGCTGCCAGGTGACCAGATTTGCTGAAAGTCACACAGTCATTGAGTCATTTAGTGCATTTCTAGGGACAAAGGTCACAAGAGCCAATTAGAGAGATGCCCTCTGAAGCCAGTTACTAAATCCCCTTCAGTGTGGCCTTGCCACCTTCATATCATTGCATAGGGGTATTAGCAAGATGCGAAGTTCCTTGTTTGCTTTACCAAAAACAAAAAACAAAAGCAAAAGCAAAACCAGAACCGTGAAACAGGAATTGGTAGAAGGAAATGAGTTATTTATAGTTTGGGCCACAAGTGAGGACAGAAAACACTCTCAGCTCTCTTTGTTTTGCCTGTAGTGATGTTACAATTTGTAGACCACAGCCAGCAAAGATGTATGTGCAGACTTGGCTGTAAGGTAAGTTATCAGAATTGTGAAATTATCCTTTTCCTAGGGGATAGTGCCTCCGTTGGTTCTTCCTAGAATAAACTTCCAGGGATTTCCTGGAGAAATGTTCTTTTATGTCCCTGTGGCACCATTGTAGATGATGAGGAGTTGTTTCCTAAGACAGCCGAATCTGCAGGGCTGGGCTGGGCAGGGCAGCATGCATTGGGGATGGAGAAGACAGCCTTGGTCTTTGCTCTTTGGTCTGTTTTGCCCATGGTGTCTGTCTTGGAAGGGAAAGACCTTTTCTGCTATATATCTTCTATACACCTCCGTGAACTCTTCCATAAGCTGGATACATAAGCTGGAACCCAGATGACAGCCAGCTGTATTCTCTCTTCTGACTGAGGTCCCTACATGCTCAGCCACTAGGTCTGAGAATAACACACAGTGGCATGAGCAGAGGAAGGTTTGCAGCCAAATGTCACTTTGCCATGTTCCTACTCTTATTTCCCCCCACTGTTTCCCTTTAAAGGCTTCTCTTAGATCAGTGCTTCTCAACTTTGCTAATGTGGTGACCTTTAAAAACACTTCTTCACACATGATATGTATTCACTGATAAGTGGATATTAGCCCAAAAGTTCAGAATACCCAAGATTTAATTCACAGACCATATGAACCCCAAGAAGAAGGAAGACCAATATGTGGATGCTTCAGTGCTTCTTAGAAGGGTGAACAAAATACTCACAGGAGCAAATATGGAGACAAAGTGTGGAGCAGAGACTGAAGGAAAGGCCATCCAGAGACTGCCCCACCTGGAATCCATCCCATATACAGACACCAAACCTGGACATTATTGTGGATGCCGGGAAGTGCTTGCTGATATGGCTGTCTCCTGAGAAGCTCTGCCAGAGCCTGACAAATACAGACGGGGATGCTCACAGCCAACCATTGGACTGAGGTCAGGGGTCCCTGATGGAGGAATTGGAGAAGGAGCTGAGGGGGTTTGCAGCCCCATAGAGGGAGCAACAGTGTCAACCAGCTGGACCCCCTGGAGCTCCCGGCGACTGGACCACCAACCAAAGAATACACATGGAGGGACCCATGGCACTGGCCGCATATGTGGCAGAGGATGGCCTTGTTGGACATTAATGGGAGGAGAGGCCCTTGGGCCTGAGGGTGTTCGATGTCCCAATGGAGAGGAACGCCAGTGGGGGAAGATGGAAGGGGGTGGGTGCGTGAGGGAGCACCCTCATAGAGGAACAGAGAGGGGAGATGGAATACAGGGTTTCTGAAGGGGAGACCTGGAAAGGAGAAAACATTTGAAATGTAAATAAAGAAAATATCTAATAAAAAAACAAACCAAACCAACAACAAAAAACCCCACTTCCTCACATTGTGGTGACTTACAACCATAAAATTATTTTCTTACTACTTCCTAACTGTAAATTTGCTACTGTTACGAGTTGTAATGTAGATATCTGATATTCAGGATATCTGCTCTGTGACCCCTGTGAAAGGGTCGTTCAACCTCCAGGTCTTAGACCTTCTAGACTGCCGAGTGGCAGAAAGTGAGCAGCTCTTCACAGGGATGACTGACCTTTGGTTTTGATATTTCTTTTGTGGTTCACAAAGGTAATGCCTATAAAACTACTGCTTTCAGCAAACTGCTCAGAGCAGTCACTGGTATCATCTTAGAGCCTGGCTATCGGGAGACTGGCGTGAGGCAAAATGGTGGTGGTGACATGGAAGAGGGGAGGTCAGCATCCAGCTAGGATGGCTATAGAGAATAGCTCCGTGGCTTTAAAGGTATCACAGTCTGAAGGGAAAAGAATCATGGAAAGTGTCAGTCAGTTGGGGGGTCCAGAAAATCCTGTGCTCATACACACTGTAGACATTCCCCACCAGAGGCTGTTTTTGTTTGTTTGTTTGTTTTTATTTTTATTTTTATTTATTTATTTATTTTTTTTGAGAAGGACATAGGTAATGAGTTAGGCTTAATCACAGGCAGAAGTTGGCTTTCTAGGCTGGGAATAGAACTCAGTGGTAGAGTGCTTGCCAGTATACCAGAGGTTGCCCAAGGCCTCAGGTTTGATCACCAGCATTGCAAAAAAGGAGTTGACTGTGCTATTTACCTGTGGTTTAGGATATGTGGCAGGCTGCCAGATCAGCTAGCAGGCACTTGCTTGCACCACTGGGTGAAAATAGCCATGGTTTTCCTGTTGAGGAGTCCCATCCCCACCCCAAATCAGAGTCGTTTTCAAATGTAAATGTTGCCAGTGGCCAAGCCCCTTATAGTCTCACTGTATGTCCATTGTCCTTGAGTTTCTAGATGTTATCTAAGAAATCTGCATTTCACACTGTCCCCTCTTTGTATTCTGCTTTCTCTGCTAAATAGAAACGTAAAATTCTATTTTTTAAGTTGGGGGACTTGGATTGTTTATTCCCCATGTAATGTCTAGTGCAGTGATATCAAGTACATTACACATGAGTGAGAAGAAGATTCCATTTCAGTCCAATGTGTCCATCTGAGGATTGGTCCACTCCTCACTGCACTTTGTAGAGTATGTGCTGGCCTTACCTTGAATAATAAGGTAAGGTGAAAAGAGAAGATGGCCAGGATTGCCCTACATCCAACCTGGGCTGCCAGAGTCTGGGTTAAGTAGCATTCATTTTCTAACAATCTGCAGAGAAGGAGCAGCTGTGTCTTGAGAGATTATCAAAGTCCATGTCAAAGGTGAACTGCTAGTAGGACATGGTATGCTTTTAATCCTAGCACTTGTGAGACTGAGGTAGGTATAGCTCTGAGTTCAAGAGCAGCCTGGTCAACATAGTGAAGCTCCAGGCTAGCTACTGTTTCATAGTAAGACCCTGTCCCCAAAAGACAAGCCAAACTAAACCAAAAATAGGAAAAAAAAAAAAGAAGAAGAAGAGTGAAGGGCTTCTTGGACATTCGGCCATATGTCGGGCCACAGTACTAGTCCAGGCAGGGCTGAGACAATGCTTCGTGAACTGGGAACCACTTGCTGGGTTTGAACATTAACATCTTGCCCAGCAAGTTAAGAGCTTTGGAGTTAGATTGAGGGAAATTCTTGGTCTAGGATACCTTGGTGTTAGAGGGCACAGGCTGTAGGTACTTTGGAATTTCCATGTTGATTATATAATTTATGTCATCCTGGAACAGGGAACCAAGGATACATAGAATGTGGTTAAACTAGTCCAGGTAGGGCTTGCCAGGAAGATGGGCCAGTTAGAGAGCATCTCAGGCAGAATGCTGCCCTCAGACCAGATGCTGATGGACTTAGTGGAGCCCTTGGAGTTAAGTATGATCTCTGGGTCTGGGCTCTAACATGTGGCCACACATCATCAGAAGCCAATGAGATCATACACAGGGCCAGCAATTTAGGCCAGGCTAAAATTATAGATCTTGAGCTTGCAGGTGATGTTGATAATCAGACCGGAGGGCTTCAGGTTCCTGTGGCACACTTTAAGTAAATGTGTACTAGAGATCCTGAAGGATCTCGTAGAGGAAGTAGAAGATGTGTTCATTGCTCAATGGCTAGCTCTTGTGTAGTTTGTGCAGGTTTGCCTCTGTTGTGTCCTGGATGATGTAATCATCCGTGATTGCTTTCAGTGTGGGTGGATACCTCTTATGCCTAAGATATTCTCATAGTGGGGTCTCAGCAAGATCTGAATCTCCATTACTCTTTGCGTTCTGATGCTTGAAGAGCTCTTGATGGCCATGGGCGTCTTGTGTATGTGGTCATAAGTAGAGATGGCCACGTGTATGTGCCCTTGCTGCACATGTCCTGCAGCTAGCTTTGTAAAGGGCTGCTGGTCTACTGGAAGGGTCACACCTTCACCACCTCCCTCCAGGTCCCAGAGACAATTCCATTGGCTCCCTGCAGCTCCCCACACCTGTCCCCTCAAAGTCACCCTTATCTTGAATTATCTCAGTGTAGGGGCTGGTAATCTAGGAGCTTCTGTAAGGCTGGCCAGCAGACTAGAAATCTAATAATTCCAGGTGAGAAGTTTGTGGTAGAAGCCATAGCCAAACATGGTTCCAGAAGCTTTCCTCACACAGCACAATGCATTTATTTGCATCTTAGCAAGTGGCTCCATCCATTTAGACATGAATGAAACTGTTTACTGAAAACATCAAGAAGGCCACTTACTAAACCTGGGCCTGGACCTCCGGATTCACCAAGGTCTGTTGTAGAAAAGTTTGATTGTGTCTGAATATGCAATGAAAGATGTTAAAAGTTGAATACTACCCCCCACCCCAATAAGGCACTTCTGAGCAGATCTGGAGTCTTTATTTATAATTGAGGGTGTGGTGATAATGAAGTAAAATCTGTGTGCTATCTTGATCGTTCTACCCAGGACAGTAACTCTATTCTACACAATTACTAAAGTTAATTCTGTGGACTGTATAACACAGCCTTGTGTTTTAGTTTCAACCTGTTGCTGTGATCAAAGCAACCCTGGGGAAAAACGGGCTTGGTTTGGCTTACACTTCCAGGTTACAACCTGCCATTGAGGGTCAGTGCAGGGACTTAAGCAAGGGCTTAAAGTGTATGCTTGCTGGCTGCCTGTGTGGCTCACTCAGAGGCCAATGCTTAGCTAGCTTTCTTATATGGCTCAGGACCACTTGCCTAGGGATGGTGCCACCCACAATGGGTTTAGCTCTCTTGTGTTAATTAACAATCAAGACAATCCCCTCACTGATACCTTCTCAGGTCAACTTCGTATAGGTCATTCCACAACTACGACTTGCCTGACATGACTCTAGGCTGTGTCAATCTGATAGTTAAAGCTTACGATAATGCCTTATAGATTTCAAAGCATTATGAAAATGGGAATAAGATATTATCACCCTGGTATGAGATCTCCTTTTGGATATTGATATTTAAACTATTTATTAACATATATTTATAGTTAATAATGAGCTTACTATGATTTCATATATGCATATAATGTATATGAGTGGGAAAGAAAGACACCGCCAAGCTCAGAGGTGAAGGCAACTAGTGGCTCAGTCAAGCAGTGGAACATAGAGGGAGAAGTCACCCTGCCTGGGATCTGGGAGTAGTTTTTACCAATTGAGAATAATCCTGGAGATTGACAGTTAGAGCCTGAGGTCAGCTTGGACCACCTTTCTGTCATTCATGGATACAGAATTTCTGTAGCTCCAGAAGTCTACTCAACACTCAAAACTGCATCATTTCAACAGGGTGATGGATATTTTCAAGGTCTTGAAAATAGAAAGGTCCTCTGTTCATATCAACTTTAGGGCTATGATTGGTTCTCACTTGGGAGACACTTGCAGATAGACAGTTAGCCAACCGAGGAGTTTCAGAAAGGGAAGAGAAACTGCCTAACTCATAGGTTGTAAAGCTAAGTGTCCATGGCAGAGGCCCCTGGTGTGAAAAGAAAGTGAAGATAACTCTGGTAGACACTGGACAGTCCAGTACAGGTTCAAAACCAGCGTATTCTGTTGGAGAGACAAAAGCCCCCAACCTGTCGGCCTGCCGTGTACACGTAACTGCTAGCTTCAACATTTCATCATCTTTTTTCTGTTTTTTGTGCTTCTTCCTGCTTTTCTTTTTATTACACTTTCAATGGTACTTCTGTGCTAATTGGATTAAAACTATGTTTTTAGGGTTTAGCAGTTAAAGAGCACTTGCTGCTCTTGCAGAGGACCCAAATTCAGTTCCTAGCACTCACAGGGTAGGCCATGTAACTCCACTTCTAGAGGATCCAGTGGCCCACTCTGGCCTCTTCAGGCAGTAGGCATGAACGTTCTGCACATACATACATGCAGGCAAAACATCTGTACACATTAAAAATTTTAAAAATATGTTTTCAGGTTTTAGTCTTTTTCACACATTAGTGTAAGTTTATTTATGCATTTCCTCACTACTGGTTAATCTTTCTTCTTTTCCTTGTGGGGTATTCACCAGAGAAGGCTGCTCAGACCTGAGTTTCAGCCATTAGAAAGTCTTCATTAGCAGGCCAGCGACTACCCTGGGTGTTCAGGATCCCAGTGCCCCAAACCTTTCTCAGGGTGAACTTTTAAGCACAAAACCCATGCCCTGGGTTGACATACTTCAGTTAACAAGAACAGTTAGCCAGAAGCAGAACTACAGAAGCCAAAAAGCAAGGTTAGTACAGTTAGAGACTTTCCCACAACATGGACTTTGATGGATTAGGCCTTTGTTTTCATTTTGGCAGGTGGTGCTGTCTATGTGCTGACTTTCCAGCCTGAATGGCTCTTTCATCATCATGGAGTCATCTTGTTAAGTTCTGGGGTCCTGTTACACTTTTTTTTTATTCCCTGTGTTTTCTTATTTTATTATTCTTTTAGCTGTAGTGTGACTTCATTTTATTGGACTTTTGTTTTTTGTTTGCTTAAAACACCTTTTAAAAAACCCAATAGTCTCATCATGTAGCCCAGGCTGGCTGGCCTTAAACTGCTACGTAGTGTAATCCGGTTTTGACCTGTTCATCTTCCTGCCCCACCACCTGTTGCCATCAAACCCGTGTGCCATCATACCTAGCTAAAATCTCAGATTTCCTTTTCTTTTTTAAATTTTATTTTATTTATTTTTATTGGTTATTTTATTTATTTACATTTCAAATGTTATCCCCTTTCCAGTTTACCCTCTGAAAACCCCCATTCCCATGCCCCTCCCCCTTGCTTCTATGAGTGTGTTCCCTCACTCACCTGCCCACTCCCACCTCCCTGCCCTCCCATTCCCCTACACTGGGGCATCAAGCCTTCACAGGACCAAGGGCCTCTTCTCCCATTGATGTCCCACATGATCATTCTCTGCTACATATGCAGCTGGAGGCATGGGTCCTTCCATGTGCACTCCTTGGTTGGTGGCTTAGTTCCTGGGAACTCTGGTTGGTTGACACTGTTGTTCTTCCTATGGGGTTGCAACCCTCTTCAGTTCCTTCAGTCCTTTCTCTAACTCCTCCATTGGGGTCCCCTCACGCCATAGATTCTGTTTTCTTATTCTCCCTTTTACATTTACCTAATTTTGTTTTCAATTTTTTCATTATTGAGAAATCTTTTCTTTTTGAACATTACTTTCTTTCTTTTTATTTTTAAAGATTTATTGCTGGGTAGTAGTGGCACAGGCCTTTAATCCCAGCACTTAGGAGGCAGAGGCAGAAAGATCTCTGAGTTTGAGGCCAGCCTGGTCTACAGAGTGAGTTCTTGGACAGCCAAGGCTACACAGAGAAGTCCCTTCTCAGAAACTTAAAAAAAGAAAAAAAACAAACCAAACCAAACCAAACCAAAACCTTTTTATTTTATATGGATGAGTGTTTTGTCTGTCAGTGTGTTCACATTATGTGTGCCTACTGCATGCAGAGGCCAGAAGATGGCATCATGTCCCCTGGAACTGGAATTACAGAGGGTTGTAAATCACCATGTGGGTGCTGAAAACTGAACTCTGCAAGTTATCTCTGCAGCCCCATTATTTTTCCTCTATCTTTTCCAATTTCTTCATTTTTTCTTCACTCCTTAACATTTTTCACTCCTTTACTTTTCCTTTGTTTTTTAAAACAGTATTTCACTAATGACTTGAGAATCCCACACAATGTATTTTGACCGTATTCCCCCTTTCCCAGCTGATCATCTTTGTCTCTTCAGTGCTTTAGCCTTGTTTCTCCTCGGTTTCTATCCTCTTCTTCCTTCTTCATCTAGCACACATTTCCTGTGTGCACTTTTACCTTAAATGATTTTTTTCACATGGTGCTCTTCACATTGTACAGTAGTGCTTCACTTGCTGGAGAGTGGACATTGGTGATTAGTAGCCTTTAGTCAATTGTAAGTACAGTTCCCTCTCTTGTAAAGGTCAATGTAGTTGCTGCTACAGCAGATTTCTCTTTATTAAGTAAAATCGAACACTCCAGAGTAGACTACTCAATAATTTCCCAATTCAAATTGGAAGAGATATCAAGACCAACAGATTTTCAAACTGTGTCACATGAAAGAGTAAGTTAGCATGCATCCACTTCAACTACCACTGGATGATTCTGAAATGGGTAAAAGGCTAGATGAAGACTTCAGAAGTTTATTAGGAAAAATGATCAGTGGCCTAAAGGTGAATCCAAACAAACAGATTAATTCAATCCAGGAGGAAAGTCAGCAACATAGAAAAAGTTAAGAAAATAGATGCAAATATCAACAGTAGGGATGAAAATAGCTTCAAACCTGCAAGAAAAATGTCTACAATAAGAATGAAAACAGTCATAGAAGAAAAAAATCAACAAGGAAATAGAGATTTTGGAAAACCCCCTAGAAATGTTGGAAATAAATAAATAAATAACTAAATAACTCAATGAACTAAATTAAAAAAAAACAGTAAAAAGCATTACTAATAGGCTTGACTAAGCAGAAGAAAGAGTTATCTAGGAAATACTAGACTCAGATATCAATAAAGGAAATAGAAAAACAAAAGCACACAAATAAAATACTGATTATGAGTAAAACATCTGTGACACCAAACCTAAGAGTTCACAGGATAAAAGAAGGAGCTGAGATAACAGCTAAGGGAATGACAAATATACGTAATGAAATTATGGTTCCAAGACAGCCAGGGCTATACAGAGAAACCCTTTCTTGAAAAACCAAAAAAAGAAAAAAGAAAAAAAACAACAGAAGGAATACATTTAATGGGTAGAGAGGAATGCATCATGTGCAAAACAGTAAACCGCAAAGCCCTAATAGTGATGGGAGGGAAAGTAACGAGCAAAGAGTAGTCCAACTAACAATAAAATAACAAGAATTGATAAGCAGCTATCAACAATAACATTGAATATGAGTAGGCTCAAGTCACCAACAAAGAGGTGTTGACTAGTTTATTGGATTAAAAAACCAAATTCTGCTGGGCGTGGTGGCACACGCCTTTAATCCTAGCACTTGGGAGGCAGAGGCAGGCAGATTTCTGAGTTTGAGGCCAGCCTGGTCTACAGAGTGAGTTCCAGGACAGCCAGGGCTACACAGAGAAACCCTGTCTCGAAAAAACCAAACCAACCAACCAAACAAACAAAAACCCAAAAAAACCCAATGACCCAAGCAACCAACCAAACAAACAAAATTCAGCTACCTGTTGTCTCCAAGAAACACAGACTGATAGCTAAAGTCAGTCTATCAAGTGAGCCAGAAACAAGCTGCAGTAGCTATTTATGACAATCTGAGAAAGAGTATCCTTTACACAACACTAAACAGAAGATAAGGAAGGGTACTATATAGTGAGATAAGTGTTTCACCAAGAATATACAATTGCAAATATTTGTGTAACACTGGGTGCTGTGGTTCCATACTTTATAAATAGACACCGATGGACATAAAAAGTCTAAGAGCCCCTAATACAAGAATAGTGGCTGACTTCAATATTCTAAACTACAAATGAACAAAGAAACAGCAGAATTAAAATGAACCTAACAAAGAGCTACAGAACATTCCACCCAAAAGAAATGTACACATTTTCTCAATAGCTGATGGGACTTTGTCTCTAAATTTGATCACATTATAGGCCTCAAAGTAGCCTTAAAATATTACAGAATCAAAGTAATTCCTTCTATCTTTTTGGATCACAGTGCAATAAAACTAGAAATTGATAGCAAGAGAAATTACATAAATATTTGGGTATATTGAACGATATACTCTTGAAACCAGAGAGGAGATTTAAAATAAATTATTAGAATCAAAAGAAAACAAAACACAACTTACTAGAACCTTTCCTGTTTCTCTTTTTATTTTTTGCATTTATTTCATTTGACTTTATTGGTTTGTTAGTTTTTCTGCTGTTGTTAATAGTTGCCATATATTTAGCAGTTTTAAAATAAATTTTTATTAATGTATCCACTTTACATCCTTTTTTGTGTATTTTATTTATTTATTTATTTATTTATTTATTTATTAGAATTTTAGTATTTTTTTTAATTAGGTAATTTCCTCAATTACATTTCCAATGCTATCCAAAAAGTCCCCAATATACTCCCCCCCAGTCCCCCACCCACCCACCCCCACCCCTTGGCCCTGGCATTCCCCTGTACTGGGGCATATAAAGTTGGCAAGTCCAATGGGCCTCTCTTTCCAGTGATGGCCTACTAGGCCATCTTTTGATACAAATGCAGCTAGAGTCAAGAGCTCTGGGGTACTGGTTAGTTCCTAATAATGATCCACCTATGGGGTTGCAGTTCCCTTTAGCTCCTTGGGTACTTTCTCTACCTCCTCCATTGGGGGCCCTGTGATCCATCCAATAGCTGACTGTGAGCATCCACTTCTGTGTTTGCTAGGCCCCAGCATTGTCTCACAAGAGACAGCTATATCTGGGTCCTTTCAGCAAAATCTTGCTAGTGTATGCAATGGTGTCAGCGTTTGGAAGCTGATTATGGGATGGATCCCTGGATACGGCAGTCTTTAGATGGTCCATCCTTTCTTCACAGCTCCAAACTTTATCTCTGTAACTCTTTCCATGGGTGTTTTGTTCCCAATTCCAAGAAGGGGCACAGTGTCCACACTTTGGTCTTCGTTCTTCTTGAGTTTCATGCGATTAACAAATTGTATCTTATATCTTGGGTATCCTAAGTTTTTGGGCTAATATCCATTTATCAGTGAGTACATATTGTGTGAGTTCCTTTGTGAATATGTTACCTCACTCAGAATGATGCCCTCCAGATCCATCCATTTGCCTAGGAATTTCATAAATTCATTCCTTTTAATAGCTGAGTAGTACTCCATTGTGTAAATGTACCACATTTTCTGTATCCATTCCACTGTTGAGGGGCATCTGGGTTCTTTCCAGCGTCTGGCTATTATAAATAAGGCTGCTATGAACATAGTGGAGCATGTGTCCTTTTTACCAGTTGGGACATCTTCTGGATATATGCCCAGGAGAGGTATTGCTGGATCCTCTGGTAGTATTATGTCCAATTTTCTGAGGAACCGCCAAACTGATTTCCAGAGTGGTTGTACCAGCTTGAAATCCCACCAACAATGAAGGAGTGTTCCTCTTTCTCCACATCCTCGCCAGCATCTGCTGTCACCTGAATTTTTTATCTTAGCCATTCTGACTGGTGTGAGGTGGAATCTCAGGGTTGTTTTGATTTGCATTTCCCTGATGATTAAGGATGTTGAACATTTTTTCAGGTGCTTCTCTGCCATTCGGTATTCCTCAGGTGAGAATTCTTTGTTCAGTTCTGAGCCCCATTTTTTAATGGGGTTATTTGATTTTCTGGAGTCCACCTTCTTGAGTTCCTTATACATATTGGATATTAGTCCCCTATCTGATTTAGGATCGGTAAAGATCCTTTCCCAGTCTGTTGGTGGTCTTTTTGTCTTATTGACGGTGGGTGTCTTTTGCCTTGCAGAAGCTTTGCAACTTTATGAGGTCCCATTTATCGATTCTCGATCTTACAGCACAAGCCTTTGCTGTTCTATTCAGGAATTTTTCCCCTGTACCCAAATCTTAAAGGCTTTTCCCTACTTTCTCCTCTATAAGTTTCAGTGTCTCTGGTTTTATGTGGAGTTCCTTAATCCACTTAGATTTGACATTGGTACAAGGAGATAGGAATGGATCAATTCGCATTCTTCTACATGATAACCTCCAGTTGTGCCAGCAACATTTGTTGAAAATGCTGTCTTTTTTCCACTGGATGGTTTTTGCTCCCTTGTCAAAGATCAAGTGACCATAGGTATGTGGGTTGATCTCAGGGTCTTCAATTGTGTTCCATTGGTCTACTTGTCTGTCGTTATACCAGTACCATGCAGTTTTTATCACAATTGCTTTGTAGTACAGCTTTAGGTCAGGCATGGTGATTCCTCCAGAGGTTCTTTTATCCTTGAGAAGAGTTTTTGCTATCCTAGGTTTTTTGTTGTTCCAGATGAATTTGCAGATTGTCCTTTCCAATTCTTTGAAGAATTGAGTTGGAATTTTGATGGGGATTGCATTGAATCTGTAGATTGCTTTTGGCAAGATAGCCATTTTTCCAATGTTGATCCTGCCAATCCATGAGCATGGGAGGTTTTTCCATCTTCTGAGATCTTCTTTAATTTCTTTCTTCAGGGACTTGAAGTTCTTGTCATACAGATCTTTCACTTCCTTAGTTAGAGTCACGCCAAGGTATTTTATATTGTTTGTGACTATTGAGAAGGGTGTTCTTTCCCTAATTTCCTTCTCTGCTTGTTTATCCTTTGTGTACAGAAAGACCATTGACTTGCTTGAGTTAATTTTATATCCAGGTACTTCATTGAAGCTGTTTATCAGGCTTAGGAGTTCTCTGGTGGAATTTTTAGGGTCACTTATGTATACTATCATATCATCTGCAAAAAGCGATATTTTGACTTCTTCTTTTCCGATTTGTATCCCCTTGATCTCCTTTTGTTGTCTAATTGCTCTGGCTAGGACTTCAAGTACAATGTTGAATAGGTAGGGAGAGAGTGGGCAGCCTTGTCTAGTCCCTGATTTTAGTGGGATTGCTTCCAGCTTCTCACCATTTACTTTGATGGTGGCTACTGGTTTGCTGTATATTGCTTTTATCTTGGTTAGGTATGGGCCTTGAATTCATGATCTTTCCAAGACTTTTATCATGAATGGGTGTTGGATTTTGTCAAATGCTTTTTCAGCATCTAACGAGATGATCATGTGGTTTTTGTCTTTGAGTTTGTTTATATAATGGATTACATTGATGGATTTTCGTATATTGAACCATCCTTGTATCCCTGGGATGAATCCTACTTGGTCAGGATGGATGATTGTTTTGATGTGTTCTTGAATTCGGTTAGCGAGAACTTTATTGAGGATTTTTGCATCAATATTCATAAGGGAAATTGGTCTGAAGTTCTCTATTTTTGTTGGGTCTTTTTGTGGTTTAGGTATCAGAGTCATTGTGGCTTCATAGAATGAGTTGGGTAGAGTACCTTCTGATGCTATTTTGTGGAATAGTTTGTGAAGAACTGGGATTAGTTCTTCTTTGAAGGTTTGATAGAACTCTGCACTAAACCCATTTGGTCCTGGGCTTTTCTTGGTTGGGAGACTATTAATGACTGCTTCTATTTCTTTAGGGGATATGGGACTGTTTAGACCATTAACCTGATCTTGATTTAACTTTGGTACCTGGTATCTGTCTAGAAACTTGTCCATTTCATCCAGGTTCTCCAGTTTTGTTGAGTATAGCCTTTTGTAGAATGATCTGATGGTGTTTTGGATTTCTTCAGGGTCTGTTGTTATGTCTCCCTTTTCATTTCTGATTTTGTTAATTAGAGTACTTTCCCTATGCCCTCTAGTGAGTCTGGCTAAGGGTTTATCTATCTTGTTGATTTTCTCAAAGAACCAGCTCCTCGATTGGTTGATTCTTTGAATTGTTCTTCTTGTTTCCACTTGGTTGATTTCACCCCTAAGTTTGATTATTTCTTGCCGTCTACTCCTCTTGGGTGAATTTGCTTCCTTTCGTTCTAGAGCTTTTAGGTGTGTTGTCAAGCTGCTAATGTGTGCTCTCTCTAGTTTCTTTTTGGAGGCACTCATAGCTATGAGTTTTCCTCTTAGAAATGCTTTCAGTGTGTCCCATAAGTTTGGGTATGTTGTGGCTTCATTTTCATTACACTCCAGAAAGTCCTTAATTTCTTTCTTTATTCCTTCCTTGACCAAGGTATCATTGAGAAGAGTGTTGTTTAGTTTCCAAGTGTGTGTTGGCTTTCTATTATTTATTTTGTTATTGAAGATCAGCCTTAGTCCATGGTGATCTGATAGGGTGCATGGGACAATTTCAATATTTTTATATATATTGAGGCTTGTTTTGTGACCAATTATGTGGTCAATTTTGGAGAAGGTACCGTGAGGTGCTGAGAAGAAGGTATATCCTTTCATTTTAGGATAAAATGTTCTGTAGATATCTGTCAGATCCATTTGTTTCATAACCTCTGTTAGTTTCACTGTGTCCCTGTTTAGTTTCTGTTTCCATGATCTGTCCATTGGTGAAAGTGGTGTGTTGAAGTCTCCCACTATTATTGTGTGAGGTGCAATGTGTGCTTTGAGCTTTACTAAAGTGTCTTTAATGAATGAGGCTGCCCTTGTATTTGGAGCATAGATATTCAGAATTGATAGTTCCTCTTGGAGGATTTTACCTTTGATGAGAACGAAGTGCCCTTCCTTGTCTTTTTTGATGACTTTGGGTTGGAAGTCAATCTTATCAGATATTATAATGGCTACTCCAGCTTGTTTCTTCCTACCATTTGCTTGGAAAATTGTTTTCCAGCCTTTCATTCTGAGGTAGTGTCTATCTTTTTCTCTGAGATGAGTTTCCTGTAAGCAGCAAAATGTTGAGTCCTGTTTCTGTAGCCAGTTTGTTAGTCTATGTCTTTTTATTGGGGAGTTGAGTCCATTGATATTAAGAGATATTAGGGAGAAGTAATTGTTGCTTCCTTTTATTTTTGTTGTTAGAGTTGGTGTTCTGTTTTTGTGGCTGTCTTCTTTTAGGTTTGTTGAGGGATTACCTTCTTGCTTTTTCTATGACGTGGTTTCCGTCCTTGTCATGGTTTTTTCTGTTATTATCCTTTGAAGGGCTGGATTCATGGAAAGATAATGTGTGAATTTGGTTTTGTCGTGGAATACTTTGGTTTCTCCATCTATGGTAATTGAGAGTTTGGCTGGGTATAGTAGCCTGGGCTGGAAATTTTGTTCTCTTAGTTTCTGTATAACATCTGTCCAGGCCCTTCTGGCTTTCATAGTCTCTGGTGAAAAATCCGGTGTAATTCTGATAGGCTTGCCTTTATATGTTACTTGACCTTTTTCCCTTACTGCTTTTAGTATTCTATCTTTATTTAGTGCATTTGTTGTTCTGATTATTATGTGTCGGAAGGAATTTCTTTTCTGGTCCAGTCTATTTGGAGTTCTCTCAGCTTCTTGTATGTTCATGGGCATCTCTTTCTTTAGATTTGGGAAGTTTTCTTCTATAATTTTGTTGAAGATGTTTGCTGGTCCTTTGAGTTGAAAATCTTCATTCTCATCTACTCCTATTATCCGTAGGTTTGGTCTTCTCATTTTGTCCTGGATTTCCTGGATGTTTTGAGTTAGGATCTTTTTGGATTTTGTATTTTCTTTGATTGTCGTGCCAATGTTCTCTATGGAGTCTTCTGCACCTGAGATTCTCTCTTCCATCTCTTGTATTCTGTTGCTGATGCTCGTATGTATGGTTCCAGATTTCTTTCCTAGTGTTTCTATCTCCAGCGTTGCCTCAATTTGGGTTTTCTTCATTGTTTCTACTTCCCTTTTTAGGTCTTGGATGGTTTTATTCAATTCCATCACCTGTTTGGTCTGGTTTTCCTGCAATTCTTTAATGGATTTTTGTGCTTCCTCTTTAATGTCTTCTACCTGTTTAGCAGTGTTCTCCTGCAATTCTTTAAGGGATTTTTGTGCTTCCTCTTTAATGTCTTCTACCTGTTTAGCAGTGTTCTCCTGCAATTCTTTAAGGGATTTTTGTGCTTCCTCTTTAATGTCTTCTACCTGTTTACCAGTGTTCTTTTGTATTTCTTTAAGTGTGTTATTAAAGTCCTTCTTGATGTCCTCTACCATCATCGTGAGATATGCTTTCAGAACCGGGTCTAGCTTTTCCGGTGTGTTGGGGTGCCCTGGACTGGGTGAAGTGGGAGTGCTGGGTTCTGATGATGGTGAGTGGTCTTGGTTTCTGTTAGTAAGATTCTTACGTTTACCTTTCGCCATCTGGTAATCTCTGGGATTAGTTGTTATTGTTGTCACTGTTTAAAGATTGGAGCAGACTCTGTGTTCCACTCACCAGAAGTCTTAAGATCCTGTGGCGGGTGTTGTGGGTAGCTGGCGGGTGTCAGCAGAACCTGTGCTCTAGCTATCCTGGTGCTTTTCTGACCGGAAGAGGCTTGTGGCCCTACTCAGGCTGGATTTCTGCCTCCCCAACCAAAGCAGTCTCAGGCCCCGCGTGATTGGACTGGAGTAGAAGCTGTGTTCCACTCACCAGAAGTCTCAAGATCCTGTGGTGGGTGTCGTGGGTAGCTGGCGGGTGTCAGCAGACCCTGCGCTCTAGCTACCCTGGTGCTGTTCAGACCGGAAGAGCTCCACTTTACATCCTGATTGCATCTCCCTTTAAAATATATTTAAAACAGTTCTTGCTATAAAACTAATTGTGATGGTTTGTATATTCTTGGACCAGGGAGTGGCACCATTTGGAGGTGTGGCCTTGTTGGAATAGGTGTGACCTGGTTGGAGTAGGTTTGCCACTGTGGGTGTGGGCATAAGATCCTCACCCTAGTTGCCTGGAAGTCAGTCTTCCACTAGCAGCCTTTAGATGAAGACATAGAACTCTCAGCTCTGCCTGCACCATGCCTGCCTGGTTACTGCCATGCTCTCACCTTGATGATAATGGAATGAACCTCTGAACCTGTAAGCCAGCCCCAATTAAATGTTTTTTATAAGACTTGCCTTGGTCATGGTGTCTGTTCACAGCAGTAAAACCCTAACCAAGACACTAATGTTATTTTATTTATTATTATGATGTATGTGTGTGTATAATTATGTGAGGAGGGTGTACACATGGTTTGCACAGCAGTCATGGGGAGGTCACAGGGCTGTGGAATTGTTTTACCTTTTCACCTTCACATTCTAGGCACTGAACTCACTTGCAATGAGAAGTGCTTTATCTGTGGAGCCATCTTGTGGGACACCCACACTCCCACACTTTTAAGCTAAGGCCTTTGTAAGAGGAAACTTTGTAGCCATGAGTGCCTACACTGAAAAATTAGAGAGCTATAAAATAACAGCTTAGAAAAACAAGGGCAAGCCAAGTCCCAAAGCACCAGGCAGCAGGAAACAATAAAGACTGGCACAGAAATTAATACAATGCAGAGTAAAGCAGTGATGCATAGAATCTATTAAATAAAAAGTTGGTTGTTTTAAACGATAAACAAGATTAGCAGTTTCCTAGCCAAGCAGACCTCAGATGAAAGGAAAGAGAGAGAAAACTGAAATTAATAAAATTAGGTTAACATGTTGCTGGCCACATCTGTGGCAGAGGATGACCTTGTAGGACATCAGTGGGAGAAGAGGCCTGGCCTGAGGATGTTTGATGCCCCAGTGTAGGGGAATGCCAGGGTGGGAGGACATGAGTGAGTGGGTGGGGGAGCACCCTCATAGAGGCAGGGGGAGGGGGATGGGATAGGGAGTTTCCGGAGGGGGAACTGGGAAAGGGGATGACATTTGAAATGTAAATAAAGAAAATATCCAATAAAAAAAAGAAAAAGGAAAAAATTGTGTTAAAAAGGGCAAAGTTACAACAAATTCCAACAAAATCTAGAGGAACTTTGAGGAACACTTAAAAATTACCTAGACACATATAACTTGGAAAAAAAATCAATAAATAGACTCAGGAGAAGCAATGACACAAAGGCAATAATAAAAGCCTCTATAGAAGAAAAAGCCTAGAGTCGTCTACATTTTTATGAAAGAGCTAACACCAGTACTACTACTACTCCAAAGTATTCCACAAGACAGAAAGGGGAAGAACGTTTATGATGATGGTATTGTCCTTCTGCCAGTAAGAAGCATTCCTCCATGGCTTCTTTATCAGGTCCTGCCTGCTTAGAGTTCCTGTCCATGGGAGAAAGTCCCATGGGCTATTGAGGAAACGTGTACATTTCTTTTGGCTGGTATATTCTGTGACTATTTGTTAGGTTCATTTTAATTCTGCTTTCTTTGATGTGAGATTGTAAATGAAATAAACTCTTTCCTCCCCAAAGATGCTTTTGGCCACAGTATTTTATTACAGCAGTAGAAACCCTAATTAAGACAGATGCTCACGTTCAGCAGTGTTATTCAATGTGGTTCTGGGAGTTTTAGCTGGAGTACAAAATACATGGGATTAAATTCAGAATATAGAAACAAACAAGCCTGTAACAACCAGAGGCTGAACCATTAAGTGAAAGCTGCTCAGGGTTGGATGATTGACTGCTGAATCATACCAAACTTCCATGAAGACCTGATAGTATACCTCTCATACTTTCCTATAAAACAGAAAAGGAAGGAACACTCCAAACCCATTCTACAAAGCCTGTATTACCCTGATACCAAAAATGGGATAAAGACACTATAATAAATATGGGCTAATTTCCATGTTGAACATAGTTACAAAAATCATTAAAATATAAACTTAAAACATAAGAATCTATGCATGTAAATATAACCTCAATGAAGCTGTCACAAAAAAAAGAAAAGAAAAGAAAGGAAAAGAAAAGAAAAGAAAAGAAAAGAAAAGAAAAGAAAGTCAGGGATTGGTGATATAGCTTGGTGGTAGACTGCTTGTCCAGTGCTCCCAAGACCTGAGGTTTGACCCTTAGCATTGCAGTAAAGAAATAGATGAGGCTGGAGAAATGGTTCAGGAGTTAAGAGTTTATGCTGGAGAGAGGGAGAGAGGGAGAGAGGGAGAGAGGGAGAGAGGGAGGAGGAAGAGGAGGAGGAAGGAAGGGAGGGAACACTGAAACAGCATTAGTGGAGGTGAGAGGTAGACACAGAACCTATAGCCCCCACCCCAACCTGCTCCATTATATACTCCCAATTATTCTCTCTGAGACCGAAAATAAATATGTAGAAAAATTTCTGTACAGGTTCCTGGTGAAAATGGGGGAAGGGATACTGTCTCTTCCTGGAGCCTACTCCCCACAAATTTTTACAACCCATGTTCATGGCTCAAAAACACAATTTGAACGCCTTTAATCCCAGCACTTGGGAGGCAGAGGCAGGCGGATTTCTGAGTTCGAGGCCAGCCTGGTCTACAGAGTGAGTTCCAGGACAGCGAGGGCTACACAGAGAAACCCTGTCTCGAAACAAAACAAAACAAAGCAAAACAAAACAAAACAAAACAAAACAAAACAAAACAAGACAAAATGAAAAGGCAGCGCTGGGCCACAACCCTGCCCTAGTCTGTGCAGAAGGCTGGCAGCTACACCAGGCTGAGTCGGCAGTCCACGCTGGAGTTGTCCGGCCCGTGTAGGACAGGCCCAACTCGGCCTTCAGATAGGTGACCGGCAGCGCAGGGTGGAAGGTTTTGATCTCGGCCTTGAGGGCAGTCTTGTGCTCCCGGTCTGCAAACTTGTCCACAGGTAGCCAGACATGTAAGATGCTTGGCAATAGAGCCTGAGGAAGCCCAGGGCCTAGGCTGCCCTCAGCGCCAAAGCATGCGACTTGCAGGGGTCTGCCTTTATCTGCCTTGTGAGGTGTGCCACCTGACTCTGCGTGCTGGCCCATCCCATGCTGGGGAGGGGGGCAGCAGAAAGAAGACATGCTGTCCAGCCAGCACCCGCCTACAGAGGGGCATCAGCCAGCCACATCCATTGCTTCCCCTGCTTCTTCATAGACTCTTCCTGCCCAGCCATTGGGGCCTCAGTGTTTGGGGTGAGGGGAGCCACTTAAAGACTATGCCCCACCTTCAGCTCCTCACCCCAGAAACTCCAGCCAGAACCACCAACACAACCAGACCTGCCACACTGCACTGAGGACTCCAAGGCCTTTGCGGGACCATGCTGGCCGGGCTGCCTCGTCTGACTCAAGTTGTATTGTCTCCTTGTCCCTTCCTCCCTCTGCCCCAATGTTTCTTCTGATTTTTTTCTTTCTCCCTCCTCGTCCCTCCCATTCCCTGGTTCAACACAGGCAAAATGGTTACCCCGCCCCCTTCTTTCCTCCCCTCTGCCTTCATGGATCACCAGACGACATGTTTCCTTCTCTTTTCTCACTGTGTGTGTTTATTTAAGTTAGTTTTCTTCCTTCTCCCCTTTTCTTTTTATGCATCCCCCCTTTCTGCCATGTAACTGGAGGATGTGCTATGAGGTTGCAAACAGCTGGACTGTCGGCTGTTTTTTTTTTCCAGATGCCTCCCTGCCTCCCCTCTCTACTTCTTCCCTCCCCTTCCTTCATTCTCCTTGAGCATCGAGTACAGTACATTTTGGAAAATGAGAGAGAGAAAGAGAGAGAGAGAGAGAGAGAGAGAGAGAGAGAGAGAGAGAGAGAGAGAGAGAGAGAGAGAGAGAGAGAGAGAGAGAGAGAGAGAGAGAGAGAGAGAGAGAGAGAGAGAAGATTGATTTTCATGCTGCTCTTGCAGAGGACCCAAAAGTAGTTTCCCCGCATCCCTAACAGGTAGCCTGTAGCTCCAGCTCCAGGGGATCTGATGCCCTCTTCTGGCCTCTGTGGGTACCCACACATATGTAAGCTGTATATACATACACAGCAACACACATATACACATAAATAGAATAAAAATCTTTTAAAAATTGGTTAAAGTAAGAGGTTAAGGGTTGGCATGGTGGTACATGCCTTTAATTCCAGGACTTGGGAGGTAGAGGCAGGCTTAAATTCTATGAGTTTACAGCCAATCTGGCCTATGTAGTGAGTTTCAGGCCAGCCAGGGCAACAGAGTTAGACCATGTTTCAAAACAAAACAAATCCACCCCTAATAAATGCTAGAAAGAAGTTTCTCTAAGGGTTCTTGGTGCTGCATGTCTGCAATCCTTGTACTTAGGAGACTGGTAGGGGTAGTTCAGTGATAGAGATTATAAGGCACTGTCTACAAATTTATAAGAGAAAGATGGAACTAAGAACTTTATATTGTGTCTAGATACTTATTTGAATATAGCCAAATAATGATGTGGTTTCTTTGGAGACTTAGTTATGTCATGTGATGTTTTGCTGAAGCAGACACAGGTGAGAGGATGTTTTGCTGAAGTAGACCCATGAAACAATATGTGATAATTAGAAAGAGTATAAATATAACCCCACAGACAGAGTAACGAGGCTTTTGCATTGCACCATGTCGCTGATCTTCGCTTGTCATGACTTCATAGGGAATAACTTGCCAAGGAATTTCTCGTGATATTCTGGCTGTTCCTTGCCACTTCTGAAGATTCATGCTGACAATGAAGATTGGAATAGCCCCAAAGCACTATTTCTAAACAGGTGATCTCCATTTCCTATTAACTTTTCTTTTTCCCTACCTCTGGTAGGTAGGATAGAAAGGAGGTTGAAGGATTAAAGAACCCTAATTAAAGTAGGTTTTGAAAAATCTAAGCCTTCAAAATAACAAGGATTTAAATGAATTCTACAATGGAAACTTTAGGAGGAAAAGACAAGGTACAATCAGAGTCAACTTAAACACAAGCCAAGATCAAACGATATGGACAACATGTTTCAAGACAAAAAATAAACACAAACGGAGGAAGATAATTTTTACTTATCTGTCTGTCTGTCTGTCTATCTATCTATCTATCTATCTATCTATCTATCTATTTTAGAGACAAGGGGTGTGTGACACTTCCTTTGTCCCCACCTCTTCCTGCTGACTTGGTCGTCTCTATTTCTGGTGTTAGGATAGGTGTTAACACTGTGCTGTTTGTCAGGAACAAGGACCTCCAAAATCCTAGTAGTTCAGCAGTACAAATCATCCTTGTGCATGACATGTGTTTAACGCAGATTTTCCAGGGCTTTATTTCAGTTCTCTTATTCAGCCTTTATAGGGAACCTTTTTACAGCCACCATCACAGGGATACCTGGTCCTCACTGCTCTGAAGGTTTTGATCCAAGGGATTTGAGGCCAGACTGATAACACAGATTGTTGGAGGCTCACACTGATAACAAGCGCTTCAGTCCCAGAAGTAAATCTTATTACTTTCCAGACAAATTGCAGTGTCTTAACTGCAAGGTGGCAAGAAAGCATAATCTTTTAATGTCTCTGACAGATTTAGATGTAGCTGGGCTCTAGAAGGTTCTGCTGTGGCAAGAGCCTGAGATCCTGCTGTTCTATCTATACTCCCTGAATGGGAAGCTCATCATCAAAGTGTAAGAAAGAGATCAGGAAAGGTTGAGTTCTTGTGCCTCTAATGGTGTTGAAAAGATTCTCAGTGTTTCAGAGAACTAAGCCAGCAGCACAGAGCCAGTGGGGGTGAGCTTTACAGTCTTCTGTGTGTTATAGGAAACCTTGTTCTCAAAGGGCCTAGAAAGACACAGTGACTGTAAAAATAATGTGATCAATATGCTAAGAATCACTCCATGGAAGAAAACTGACTTTCCCTCACCCAGCATCAATCAAAAGCCAATAGCTTCTTATCTAGGAGCGAGGCTTTGTGTCTACCTCCTATCCTCCATGATGAGATTATGGGAAGACACAGTGCTTTGCCTCTGTTCTCCACATCTGCCTATAGATGCCTACCTTGATTTCAGTTTAGGCTCAACTGACTCCATTGATGTGGGGCTGTGGAGGCAGAATCTTGGGAAAGGGGATAGCCATGTAGTATAGTGAAGCATCCACTTCTACCTAGGTGTCCTTTAGACAGTTCAACTGAAACTTGTCTTGACTCACAAGTCATTTCTTCAAGTCTATGGGTGTCCCCTTTCACCAATGCAGGCATACGCTATTGAAAGGTAGAGCCTGCGTTCCTCCTCTGTCTTCACACACTGGAAGTAAGTAAGATCAGAATGTAAAGAGTGGCTCTCATCTTTATAGATGCCACAGGGAAGGCTGCTCTTGCTGCAGGAATGAGTTAGTAGCAGGTACAAAGGAGGCCTGGCTGAGACTGAGCACTGCTGTGCTTTGTACCTGGATGGACTTCACACACACTGGGCACTCTAGTCCTGTGCTCTTGGCACCTCTATCCTTCCTACTCCTGTGCTTGCTCATACACATATGGACTCATGCCCAGACCTTGCTCCTGTCTGCTGGAGAACCACCCCCCTGCACACATTCTTTACATGCCTCACCCATTAGCCTCAATCGAGATAACCTTCAGACTCAGGGAGCAGAGTGTTGGATGGGGCCTGGGAAGACAATGCATGCATGCACGCGCACACACGTTTGTGTGTGTGTGTGTGTGTATGTGTGTGTGTGTGTGTAACCCAGGGCCTCATGTGTACTATGCAGGTGCTCTACCACAACCCTTTCATTTGTTTTTAGATAGTTTTTTTTTTTTTTTCATTTCTTGTGAAAAACTCTATGGAGGCTGGCAGGGAAGTCATCATTATTCTTGTTTTCTAGATGAGCAAACTTGGGCTTCAAGTAAGGAAAAGGTGAGCGTAGAGTCTTGGATAGCTCATTTCTGGCTCAGAGATCTTGCTATTGCCTGGCATAGCTAAGCCAAGAATCACTTTCTAGGAGGTCCTGGTTTCTAGGTCAGGTAAGCAGCCAGCACTTCAGGGAGATGTTGCTGGGTGGCTGAGTTAGGATTCTGTTTGCTTTGCTTAGGAAACGGTGGGGCAGTCAGAGAGCAGAGGCCTATGAACTGCCATGAGAAGGGAAGGAGGGACGTTGTTTCGCAGCCCAGGAATTCCAGTCAGGAATGAAAACCTTTCCACCTGCTGCTGCCCAAAGTGCCTAACGCCGTCATGGAATTTGCGTGCAGACAGTTAGGTTGGACTTTGGAAACAGAGGATGAAAAACGAGTTTCCTTCTCTGTGTTCACAGAGGCCAGCCAAGAGCCAGATCCAGAGCTGGAGCCAGGCCTCAGATCATAAAGTGAACAACAGAACCAGCCAGTTATTGGTTTCAAGTCTGACTACCTCCACTTGTAAGGACTTTGGAACTTGGAGAGGCTCCCCTATGCTCTATAAACCAGCAAAAAAAATTAGACTTGTGGTTGTCAAGACCCCTGATTAAACAGCAGATACACTCAAAGGTGGAGTGGGAGGCTCAAAATGCTGCTCAGAATCTAGTTAGAAAACTGGTTAGTCTACTCCTTCCATTGTGTCTAGGAAGAACGGTCCAATTAAGGCCTATCTATAGTCTAGAGGTGGTGTTAGGTAAGCAGTATCTACATACTAGGAGCCTTAGAATTGGGGACTGAGACCTTTAAGAGATACAACTTCCCTTGGGCCTGGGGCCAGTCCATAGCTTACTTCCATAAAAAGGCTATGGCTTGTGTTTTAGTTACTTTTATCTTTTGTTGGGGGCTAATTGCTATTGTCAGGGTATTGGGATGTGTTCCTTTGGGAGATGGATGGGTCATAAGGACTCCACTGTCATGAGTAGACTTGTACAGTGGGTTTGACTCCTCTTGCTTTCTCTCATACAGACTTTCTCTACCCTTCTGTCTTAGGGTTTTATTGCTGCAAAGAGACACCATGACTGGGACAACTTTTAGAAAAGAAAACATTTAATTGGGGCCGGCTTACAGTTTTAGAAGTTCATTCCATTATCATCATGGCAGGAAGCATGGCAGTGTGCAAGCAGCCAGGAGGAGACTCTCTTCCAAACTGAGTAGAGCCTGAGTACGAGGCCTCAAAGCTCACTTACACAGTGACACACTTCCTCCAATAAGGCCATGCCTCCTAATAGTGTCACTTCCTATGGTCAAGCCTTCAATCACATGCATCTATGGGGGTCACACCTATTCAAGCCACCACCCCTTCTATAGAGTAATGCTGTAAAAGACCCTCACCAGATTCTGCCCCTTGGTCTTGAACTTCCCTGCCTCTAGTACTATGAGTCTATATATTTCTTCCTTTATTATTTTGGTCTTGGAAGTAGTTTCATGGGCCCCTACTTAATCACATTTAAATAGGATCTTTGTATTAATTCTTTGAGAATTTCTTAAGATATATTTTGTCTATATTCACTCTCGTTCTTCCCCCCAAATCTTCCCAGATTAACTTCTAATTCCCCACATCTTACATTACCCCCCCTTTATAACCCACTGAATCCAGTTTGTGTCGCATGTGTATTTATTGGTGCTGGGTCATCCACTGGAGAATGATAACCTACCAGGAGCCACACCCTTAAAGAAAAGTGGCTAACCCTCTCCCAGAAGCTATCAACTGTCAAAGGCTCCTAATTAAGAGTTAGGGAGGGGCATGTGAGCCTTCCCTTTCCATTCCAGAATATTGATAGACTTGATCTTGTGGAAATAATATATTTTTGTCTGCTATAAATTGTCCAGTCTGTAAGGGTTCTACCACAGCAGAAACTACGTGTCCTAGGACACTGGTCCTCTAATCCAGGTTTGACCTCATGGGAGCCAAAAATATACCATGAAGTCTCAACAAATCACTTATTTTTACTTTTGGCTTATCTACCAATGAATTATGGGACAAAAGGCATGCCTGGCTATCTTTCTGGTTCTCAATTGCCTTGTCTGTTAAATGGACATACTGCTAATATGCGTCCCAGAGCTGCCAGGAGGGTGAAAATGTTTTATAAATCATAAAGCCTGGTGCAGACATGAGGATTTAATGTCATTATCACCATGTGATCTTCTGGCTCTAGAGAGAGCAAGGAAATGTCAATATAGAGGGGAGATCCAAAGATGTTTATTTTACTCTAGATGATCTCTAAGGAGGAGAAATGTATGATAGGGGGGAGGCAGACCTCTCTCAATGATGTATAGTCTCCTGGGTGTATGTTCCCTTGTCCTCTTGGTGGGAGGTGCCAAGTAAGCCCGTCAGCTTTGGCTATAACTCCTTTTGGATGTCATCTGCAGCTGTTTGATTGCCTGGTTGGAATTTGAATAGGCAAATAAAACTAAGTTCAGGAGGTAGAGTCCCATCAGAAACAGGTCAGCTTTACATCAGAAGGAAGATAGAATCCATAAATACTGGCAGAGCCAACAATCAGCTCAGCTATAGAAGAAGCAATGCAGAGGCCAGAAGAAGTGTTTGACAAAGAAGCAAGCAAGCAGATCTGGGTTGGCTCTACTCCTGACTAGCCAGGACATCTTGCATGAGTCTTGGGGTTTTATGTTCATTATCAAATGAGAGTATGTGAAAAGCTTTCCTAACACATAAGGCAGTGTATATATGGAGCATATTATTTATATTGTTTAATGGCCCATTTCCCCCAAATTGCTGTTCCCTAAAATCAAAACACTTGCCTCAGGAAGGAGCAGGAGGGTCTGGAACCTCATCTGGTAGACAGTAGGTAAGCAAAAGGTCACATGTACAAGAACAGACTCTGGGAAGATTCTTAGGCCCCTACCAATGGTGTAAAAGAGAGTCAGAGTTGTTGGATGTGGAGATTCTGACTAGCCAACCTGCAGAAAGAAAGATGTTCAAACCGCAATCTGGAGCCCTCCAGGCTTCTGATAGTTCAGAGGTGCAATTCTCCAGAGTCATCTGGAGTAGGGTTTTTGGTGATGGATTTGCTTTTTAGTTATTTCTGCTCCTTGTAAGTAACTATGTTCCTGTTAGTAGCCACAATAAGAATTCACAAATTTACAAAATTGGATATTGATACAATGGCCACTTTGATCTGGGCTCCCTTTCTGGGGTGAATAGATGGGTGACAGACAACAGACAGACGTCACACAGCAACAGTATGATGCATTTCAATGTAGACAACTGGTATATTTGTTATTCTATTTTAAAATGTGATTTCTTTTTTAGTTGTAAAGGGGATCAAGTATATGTCATTCCATTTACTGGATAAACAATTGGAAATGAAGGATCTGTTGTTGTTTTTTTTTAAAAATCAGTTTATGTTTTTATCTGATTATGTATTTACATACCCACTTTTGAAGAACTGACTTATTCAGTAGGAGGGGAACTCAAAATCTCTGCTCTGGTACTGATTTTTCTTTTTAGTGCAATAGAAATGTTCTAGAATTAGTGGCTGATGGTGATTTTACAATACTACAACTATTCTTTTAAAAATAGCGAAAAGCGCTGGGCATGGTGGTGCATGCCTTTAATCCCAACACTCGGGAGGCAGAGGTAGGCAGATTTCTGAGTTCGAGGCCAGCTTGGTCTACAAAGTGAGTTCCAGGACAGCCAGGGCTACACAGAGAAACCCTGTCTCGAAAAAAAAAAAAAAACCCAAACCAAAACAAACCAAACCAAAACAAAACAAAACAAACAAACAAAAAAAAAGCGAAAAGCTTTAAAATGGTCACTTTTATCTTAATTAAACAAGTGCAAATGGACAACTTCACAAACAAATTCTGATTGGAAGTCAAGCTGACAATTCTGGAATGATAACAGGCCCAGGGTTGGTGAAGAGTGAGTGTGGAGAACTATCAGTGTGTAGGGTCAGGGGAGGGAGAGGAAATGGGGAAGAGAAGAGAATCAAAGCATGGGCACCTTGCAGAAGTACTCAAGGTATAATAGTGTGGTAAAAATTTCCAGTGCATTTGTTTTGGAATCTCAGCTATTGGCCCCACTGATGTGTATGTGAGAGGCAGGACAACCAGATATAGCTGCAAAGACATAGGGCAGTCAAGCATTTTTGCTTGCTGAAGACTAAGATGTACTTTCAACATGAAAAGGTAGAAATGTCCTAAACTGGTACCCTTATAGTAGAGAGGGGGAAATGGGATGTGTTGTAATCTTGTAATTTAGGTGAGTGAAATACTGTCCTTAGACCATCAGAAGGAAAGACAAGAAGACAAGAAGAAAAACAAAAGTGTGTCTGAGGTGTACGGGGCAGTGAAAGCTATTGTTAAGAGGTTGGTTTTACTTGCTACTCTTCTCATTGCTGTGATAAAATACAAAAGCAACGTAAGGAAGGAAAGACATATTTTGACTCACAGTTTGAAGGTGTAGGCTATCACGCTGGAGAACGCAAGATGGCAGGACCTTGAAGGAGCTGGTGAAATTGTGTCCACAGTAAAGAAGAGAGCAATGAATGTATGTGCCCAGCTGGCTTTCTCCTTTTTCTGTAGTCTGGGACTCAAGGCCATGGAGTACTGCCTCCAATTATGGTGGGTTCCCTTGACTAATCTAGTTAAGGTAAACTCTCATAGGCCTGCCCCAGGAGGCTATCCTAATCTAGATAATCCCTCATGGGTGTTGCCCAGAGGTTTGGCTCGGTGCTTCTAGATCCTGTCAATCTAAGTTATCACATTAGTGAATAAAAACCATGATGAATGACAGAGAAGGTCATTTGGTGTACCTCTAGGACCCTAGAAGTGACAAGGAGTGCCAACCTCAGAGGGCACAACTCTCAGCAGCAGTGGCAGTTTTGATGCAAAGCTCAGGAGTGTTCATGGGAACCTGGAAAACAGGGAAAATTGGGTTCTGGTTTTGTCAGAAGTTGGTGACTCAATCATTTGGTGGCTAACAGGTTATCACACCCAAATCTCAAATGCCAACTGCAGTTAGCTTTGCTTTGGGACTTGAGTTCAAGAGAAGATATTGATTCCAATGTTTACTGAATAGCTACCTTGAACTAAGTTATGTGATAGAACATGTTAGAGATGAAGTGGTGAACAGGATTGACTTAAACCTCTGAGTTCATGGGAGCACTAGCTGGATATGGGAGAATCTAGGAGGGACAATTTACCTGGCCCTGGGGGTAAGAGAAGCTCTTCCAGAGGAAGGGAGATGTTAAGTCTAGGCCTGGAGGAGAACTTGCAGAATGATGGACACCAATCTCAGGACCAGGGAACAAATAGTAAACACAGAAGAGAGCATTTGGAGCATGAGCTCTGATGTAGTTAGAATGGGCTCTAATTCCTCCAATGTAGTGCATAGACCATCTCTATCTGAATTACACAAGTTGCTTCTTAAATAAATGACGATTTCTCCATGCTGGCTCAAAGGTTAAGAGTGCGTGTCATGCTGGAGACCTGGAGCCATCTTCTGACCTCTGTTGTCACTGGTACAATATGCGTGCGTGAACAGAGACAGAGGAGAAAAGGATAGAGAGGTTTATTTAAGAGCTAAATAGATTAGAGGGGTATCCAAATTTTGAAAGGCCTAATTCCAATTTTTTTTTCACAAGGTGAAAGATTACTTTTTCTATGTCCCAGTTCTCAGCTCCAGAGCTGAGTGGATCAATGTCAGGAGATACTTGTTACCTCTTGAGGGAACACTGATTGGGAAGGGAGCCACTGAAAGGCTTTGTCCAGAAAGTGACTTGAGCTGAACTGTCCTTTAGAAAAGTTATGAAGTCTTATAGCCGATTGTTGAGTCCAAGTGAGAGTCCCTATCCCCAGAACCAAAGTGGATGGCTCCTGAGGAAAAACACCTGTGGTTTACTGCTGACCTCTCCACACAAATGCCTCTGCATACTCAGGTGCACCTGCACACACACAAATTCACTCAGGCACACATATGTGTACTCTCAAGTACACTTGCACACATCCATAGACACATGCTCACTTTCTGCTTCTCTCTCACACGCACAATGGTTGTGATGACAGACTCATTTTTAAAGCTAAAAGGTAATTTGGAAGGGAAGTTCACCGTAGTGTGATTATTCCCCTTCCTTGGGTGACTCTGGGACCTCAGGAGACCCACCTCAGTGAGTGGGTAAGGTAAGGTGAAGTGCAAAGGAAGAGGTCAGGAAGATGCTAATTGTCTCAGTCACCTCAGGGAGCTGAGCAGGACTGACAATGGAGAACAAGAGCAATGAGGTAAGTGGGGTATATTCTGGGTGACACCTTACCCACCCTGCCAGTCCCTTGTGACCCACTCCTTGCCTTCTAGGGATGGTAACATAAACTAAGGCAATCTGAAGGGCATCAAGGGATCCACAGAGCAATGATGTATGAACCTAGGGATTTGCTAAGCTATTATCTAAGAAGCATTTTTCATTTGGGTGAGGGACTGATTCATTTGGGGAGGAACCTGGATCTTGGAGATGTGTGGTGTGGCCTGACCTTCTAGGGTCAGCATGACTTGCTCAGGGTCAGGCCTCCCACTCTAATTGAGATGTTTTCTGCAGGTAAAAGAAACAGCTGCTGCTGTCCAGAGTAAAACAGTCACAAAGAAACCTTCTCCTCATTCTGTCTCCCAGCTTCCCAGAAATGTCTGAAGCCCAGCCTTGGAGCTGGTATGTACTTTTAATTATTTCAAGAACTGGCATCGCTTGCCTCATAGTAAAAGTGTCATGAAATTACTGTAAAGTTGCATGAGTTTGGGCCATAAATCTTATTCACTTCAGCTACATCTCATACCTTAATTCACTGGAGTATAAAATGCCATTTACACTAGTTCTTAGTTCACTTAATCATAATTAAATGACCTCAGAGGGCAGTAATTCGTTGAGGCCTTGGCTTTGATGTGACATAAATAACAAACTTGGTTTGCCATGTGCATGGGTTCCTCCACACTTTTACGTTGACCACAGACCTCATGGAGCATATACTGCAGGCTTTTTTGGGGTGGGCATGTGCTCTGGTTACACAGAACATCTGGGCCACAGATGTGGTTGAGGGGACCGTCTAAATGGTCCCCTTTGGAGTTTTTTGCACCCTCTTTAGGCCCTCTCTTGATCCTTTTAGTTCTCCAAAGGAAGAGTTCTGTTGAGCCTAGGGAAGAGGGGATGCAGGCTCACCCTTCTGGAGTTTCTCACCCATGTGTTGTTCTTTACCTTAAAGGATTCTCTCAACAGGATCAGTTGCTAAAGGACTTTCAGACTTCATGACCAGGTACACAGTCCAAAGCCATGTCTTGAATATATGACTTGGCTCCTGGGATCCAGCCCCTCAAGACCATCAGCTCTAGGACCACTTCCATTTGGTCATACATTGTTTTTCAAACAAATGGCTTCCTTTCATCTTATCCACCATCATCAGTGGTACTATCACCCTCTTGGGTTTCTAAGTTCTAACACTTAAAGCATATGTAGGCAGAGTACTTATTGCTGAATCCCTAGAGGTGTCTACATTCTAATCTCTAGGGGACATTGCAAAGGGGAATTAAAGCCGCAGGTAGAATTAATGTTGCCAATAAAGTAACTAAAGTTGAGGGGTTGAGCATATAGTTCAATGACTGAGCAATTTCCAGGCATGGGCAGGATCTGGTTCTATTTTCAACACTGCAATAACTAACTAGCTAACTAAAGTTGCTTACACTTTAAATAGAAAGATTATCTCAGCTTTTTTCATTGAACTCAGTGAAATCACAAGGAAGGAGGAAGGCAAAAGGGAGAGAAGAAGGGGAAAGAAGGAGGAGGAGAGAAGAAGAAGAAGAAGAAGAAGAAGAAGAAGAAGAAGAAGAAGAAGAAGAAGAAGAAGAAGAAGGAGATGCTGAGGTTTCTGAGTTTGAAGGAGGAAGATGATTGTAATTATAGGGCACTGGAAGCTGATCAAGGAAGATCACAAATCAGAGGCCAGATTGAGGTACACAGGGATTAAAAGTCTAGCCTGAGTTATAGACTGAGGCCCTGTTTCAAAAAATGGGGAGGACAAGTAAAATACCTGTAAAATACAGGTAGTGACTGTGATAAAAGAGCATTATCTGCCAGTATGGAAATTATATATCAAAACACCCTTTTCTTTATAAAATCAATACAGACAAATAAAAAGAACCTTAAAATACTACTGGTCCCAAGTATTTTGGATAAGGTACACAACCTGTGTTAGTCAAGTACTACCAGTTGAGTAGATTTTAATGAGATTATTCTTATTCTTCTTATTACCCTTTTAGAGGAATACTTCCTTCTTTAGTAATTTATTGTTTTTTTGGAAAACCCACACAAAAACTTAATGGGCTGAACTATCAGTTTACTGTTTCTTATGCTATTGGTCTGACTGAGCAGTTCTGGGCTGGGTGATTCTTCTGCTTCAGTAACATTTGTTGGGTTTCATCTGTGGTCACAGTTCAGCTGGAGTCTCTGAGGTCTCATGTCTATCATCACAGCATAATAGAGAATAGTTTCACTCTGTAAAGATACACTGCCTATGCATCCTTGTCTTTTGTTCCAAGATTCCTGGCAACAGATATATTTTTACTGTCTCTATAGTTTTGACTTTTCTGGAATGTCAGGTGATGAGAATTACACAGGGCAGCTTTTGCAGACTAGCTTCTTTCACTTAGCAAGGAATTTCCCTTTCTTTTCTGTTGGTGGCATAAGCAGGCTAAAGATAGACCTAACTTTATCCTTGGGGCCTTTTCTCTCTTGGGATTTCCTCCAGGCATTGTGTTTGGAATGCATTTGAATAAATTTCATGAGTAACCCAGACAGGATGAGAAAATAAACAGACAATTGTGCCAGCCATTGGATGTGTCTGGCTAAATTCTGAAAAACAGCTGTGGTAGATCGTTAAAGTAATTGTCCCTAATGAATCATGCCTCCTAGGATCTGCCTGCTTTAATAGCTCCCTCCCTTCTCAACTCTTGGCTAAGTAACTTGCTTTGGCCACTGAAACATTAGCAAATGTGACACAAACAGAAGCTTGAAAACCCCTTGTGCATTGGGGCCATCCTCTTGCTTCTGGGAAGTCTGTGTGCCACATATGAAAGACATGAGGCTGGCCACTCTGAGGAGGGGATGCCACACTGAGGGAGAGAGAGACCTGCTGACAGCCAGTGTTGAGGTCTCACAGATGAGTGAGAACATCCATTCAGCTCCCATAGGGCTAGTGGATTCCTATAGCCACTTGAGTTGACCCAAGGCAGTGCAGACCAATTTCTCACCCATTTCCTAAGTGCTTGTGAGCATTATAGACTGGTTGTTTTCTGCGACTAATTTTTCCTTTCTTTGAGACCATGTCTTTGAGACTGACTTAGAATCCACAGGCTTTTTTTTTTTTTTTTTGCCTTAGTTTTCATGTGCAAGCATACTCAGCTTCTGCCACTAGGTTATGAGGTAATGTGTTAATACTGCACTAACTGGTCACTACGATAGTCAATTGCAGTGTACACTTGAGTTACCTGTTATGGGATATTTCCTGAGACTAATGTGCCTGGAAATGTGCTGCCAGGACCTGCCCAAGTATAGAGAAGAATCATTTAAACACAACAAGACGACGACGACAACAACAGTAAACTATTATTTTTAAACTGAGAATAATTTTAAAGACATCTCAGGTGCATTCATGTATGTGTGTATGTGTGTGTGCATGTGTGTGTGTGTGGTATATGAGGTGTGTGGGATGTGTGTGAATGTGTGTGTATGTGCATGACCATACACATTGCTTGTTATGGAACCCTGGACCTCATGTATGTTAAGCCAGGGCTTCACCACTGAGCTACACTACAGCCTTATCCCTGCTTTCATAGGTGCATCTTGAAAGTGCCGTAGTATAAAGGGCCGACTGACGGCTGCTTAGATGAGAATCGAAGCTGGATGAGAAGCAAGGTTTCCTAATCCAACTGATTGTCTTAACCTCTGCATATGCTGTTTGCTCTCTCCCATGCCAAGGGGTCTGAAAAACAGCTATTTGTGGGAAGTTAACTTCCTCCAGTGGCTCAAAAGTTTGCATTCTTCACTTGTCTTTCAAAAGTTATGGAGCAAGATGCCAGAGCTGTGAGACAGCTGGGGAACCTGGAGGAGCTGGGGACCATCAGCAAGGAAGATCCAGGGCCAGGTGAAGCCTATCTTTGGCTAGGAGGGAGGTCAGTGGAAAAATAAGCTTGGAAGCTGAAAAGGAGGAATTCGAACACTTGAGAAAAATATCTACCTCATTGCTCAGCAAACGCTGAGACCACCCTCCGTGCTGGTGGATAAAACCCAAACACTGGCAGATTTTCTTCTCATCCCAGGCAGACTTGAGTATCTGAGATAACTTAATATACTGCAATAATGCAATTAAGCAGGCTCCTCAGGCCCAGCTTCCAGTCTCACTCACTTTAACAAATATAATTTGGGTGACATCATGAAAAACAACATTCTTCTTGCGAGTGGATGTAGATTACAAGAAAAATGATCACATGGCTTAGCCTTGGCGAGCAGAGAGAAAGCACTAAATTTGGCCCTTAAGAAAATGTGTTCTGTAAATGTCTAGTGCTTACACAAGTGACAGGGCTTGTTTAAACCCCCCCCCCACCTCTCTCTCTCTCTCTCTCTCTCTCTCTCTCTCTCTCTGTGTAGGCATCTGCACATGGCTGTAACTTTGACCATCATTTCTAAATTTAGTTTATAGATGACAGTCCAGCTATTGATACGACATTATTTATCTAAGATTTTGGTTCACATACAAATGGTAAAAGGCAAGATTGAGAATCAGGCATTGATGTATCCAAGGTCATACAACACATTCATGACATAAGAGTCCAGGGAGTGCCAGCTTCAACTCACCATGCCCCTCTCACTCAGCACAGGTTTGAAGTAAGTAGAAACCACCTCAGACAACCTCGGTCATGCCTCTATAAAGGGTTACCTTTTCCAGGTTTCAGTACACACCTGCAATCCCAGCCAACGGGAGGCTGAGACCAGCCTGGGTTACATAGGGAAAACCTGTCTCAAAAAAATCTCCAAACAGAAATGAACCAAACAAAACCAAACAAAAAAATGTATTTCTTTTCTTTGCTTTCAGTGGTAACTTTTGTCTGTTGTCCTTGAAATGATGTATTTCACCATAGCAACAGGAATTGTCTGAAGTCCGAAGCTGGTTTGTACTTGGTTGCAAAAGCCTCTACTACCCTGTAGAGGCTGCAGGTTGGCAGGGGAACAGTCTGTGTTTGGCTATAAGAGGTCATGCAATGACAAGCCCCAAATATAATCTTTGCTTTGACAGTGGCAGGAAGGGACTTTAAGGTGACCACTGTGCCTGATTTATTAACTTTCAACATTATCGTGGCTACTTTGGTGTATGGAAGAATACAGCAGCCTTCAGCATCTGGCTGGCCAACTCAAATTCTACTTAGAGCACTTGCTAGAGATGAGATCTTGGATGAGTTATATCAACTACCTGAGTTTTGGCTTCATCATCTATAAAATAAAGTGGAACAAAAGTACCTATCTTGCATAGTAGTTGGGTAGACTTTATTAATATTAATAATATGATATTATTGCTGTTAATATTAGTATTGGTTTTGTGAAACAGAGTCTCATAATAGCTCCTATTGGTCTTGAATTTACTATGTAGCAAATATGATCTTGATTTCCTGATCCCCAGGCTTCTATTTCCTGCATGCTGGGATTACAGCCTGTGCTACCATGTCCTACTTTTATTAATTTATTTTTATTAAACTATTCTTTGACAGCTTCATACATGTCTTCAATATCTTCTGATCACAGTTGTCTTTCCATCCTCTTTTATCTGCCTTCCATTCTCACCAGACATATATTTTGAAACAGTCTCTCTATGTAGCTCAGGCTGGCCATGACCTTTGGAACCTTCTGCCTCTGATTTCTGAATACAGGGATCACAACTGCCCTTTCTCAAAAACCAAAACCAAACCAAACCAAACCAAACCAAACAACCACCCAAACTGCCCAAATCAAAAGCCTCAAACTAAATATAGCCACCGATTTTAAGGAAGGTTTAGTTAAAAAGTAAGTACTCAAGTCACTCCTGTCTATTTTCATAGCTCTGAACTCCTTAACTCTCCTTATCTATGGTAAATATCACTCATTTTCTGAGCAACATCTTTCCTTATTTTTAATTATTTTTTTCTAGGTTTTCATAGCACTATGTACTGAGTTCAGGATCCCATGCTTACCTTCTTCTGCACTAACCTTGCAATCCCATAAAGATGGTCTTTTTAGATACACAGAATCATTGGACTGCTGTTGGGAGCCTCTGCCATCAGGTGAGTCCACCATCAATAGGAATTTTGCTGCAAGGTCATCTTTCTTGCAGGGGGGCTAATTGATTTTAGTGGTGGTGACAAGGGTAGGGGGATGAAAGGTATAGTTGAAGTTTTGCCATGCCAAACAGTGAGACGGAGGCTCATTGCTTGAAGTATCTTGATGCTAACACCAAAGATATAAAGAGCAGAGTGTTATCAGAGCTGCAAGGTCTTGCCTATTACTACTGTTAAAGACCCAAATATTCTCTGAGGTGACTCAGGGTCTCAGACAGTTGGGTACTAATAATAGACATCTGCTTTGGCATAACATTGTTTTCATGGTTCCAAACATAACCTAAAGCTGAAAGCCCCCAGTGGCTGGGGAAAGACCACAGATAGAATATGGGAACTGAGATACTGGGGACATGCAGATAAGTTATTGACTGATGTCATCAGAATTAGAAATTAGCAGTTGGGTGTCATGGTACACACCTGTAATCCTAGCACTCGGGAGACAGTGGCAGGTGGAAAACTGTGATCTATATGAGGCCAGCCTGGGCTACAGAGGGAATTCCAGGATAACCAGAGCTCCATTGTGAGACTCTGTCTTGAAATAAGCATAATAATAATAATAATAATGAACAATTAGAAGATGTCACAGACAGTTCCTATGGGGAAGATAGTTGTGGGGACTGAGATAAAGTTATTCTGGGCTGACTGGAAAACAGGGAGTAAAAGTACAGGCAGTATGTATGATCTTGCATGCTGATCTGACCTTACTCCTTCTGGAAACTTTAGTAGGACTGTACACAGTTTCCCTAAGCGTTCGTATCTTTTCTTGGGGTTGACAATTTCTTAGTTCTAGGCATTATGCAAAGCACATGACATCACCTCCCACCCCATTCCAAACCACCAGGGGCCTCTCCTTACATTTATAAGAAGAGCCTCCCCAGAAACTTAGGATACCCAAGATATAAGATACAATTTGCTAAACGCATGAAACTCAAGAAGAATGAAGACCAAAGTGTGGACACTGTGCCCCTTCTTAGAATTGGGAACAAAACACCCATGGAAGGAGTTACAGAGACAAAGTTTGGAGCTGTGACTAAAGGATGGACCATCTAGAGACTGCCATATCCGGGGATCCATCCCATAATCAGCTTCCAAACGCTGACACCATTGCATACACTAGCAAGATTTTGCTGAAAGGACCCAGATATAGCTGTCTCTTGTGAGACTATGCCGGGGCCTAGCAAACACAGGAGTGGATGCTCACAGTCAGCTAGTGGATGGATCACAGGGCCCCCAATGGAGGAGGTAGAGAAAGTACCCAAGGAGCTAAAGAGATCTGCAACCCTATAGGTGGAACAACAATATGAACTAACCAGTACCCCAGAGCTCTTGACTCTAGCTGCATATGTATCAAAAGATGGCCTAGTCGGCCATCAGTGGAAAGAGAGGCCCATTGGTCGTGCAAACTTTATATGCCTCAGTACAGGGGAACGCCAGGGCCAAGAAGTGGGAGTGGGTTGGTGGGGGAGTGGGTGGGGGAGTGTGTAGGGGACTTTTGGGATAGCATTGGAAATGTAAATGAAATAAATACCTAATAAAAAATAAAAAAAGAACTTTTGGAAACGTTCTTTGATGAGAGGCACCAAGGAGTTGGAGTCAGATTCTAGGAAGTACTGACTGAAAAAGTAGATGGTTATGCTCAACAATGTTTAGATTTGATTAGCTATTTGGGTTAGAGACTTGGCTCAGGGGTTAAGATGACTTGTTCTTGCAGAGGACCCAGGTTTAGTTCCCAGAACCTACATGATGGCTCGCCACCATGTTCCAGAGGGATCTGATGCCCACTCCTGTCTTCCATGGGCACCAGGCACACATACAGTGCACATATATACATATAGGCAAAATACCCACACAGGCAAAGTTAAATAAATGAATCCAAAAAATTTTAGACCTGGTCAGCAAGCTGATGGCTTGTGAGCATTACAGAAGGGGATGGGTCAGCTGGAGAGCTGTCCTGCCAAAGGGAACCACACTCTTCCCCAGGTGTGATTACTAGACTTAAGGACAAGGGGAATATTTTAGCCAAGGTGCACACTGATTTTTTTCCCTACAATATCTATATGGACAGAGGCCAGGGGTATATAGTAGCACATTACAAGATTCATAACTTTATCCGAAAGATAGCTAATTCCAGTTTTGTATCAGCCTGAAGGCGACCTCTAATCACATCACTGGACTTGGTCCTTTTTCAGTTAGCACTTTCGCTTTTTTCTTTGAGAAAAGGCCTTGTCCAGGCTTTAACTGGTCCAGAACTCTTGATCCCTCTGCCTCAGTCTCCCAAGTGCTGGAACTACAGACATGTGCCATCATGCCTAAGCTCATGATTCACAATGTTCTCATTTTTGTTAGTTCTTTGAGAATTTTATACAATCAATTTTTACCATATTTACTATTTCTCTCCACTTCTCTCAGATCCGTCTCCGCTTCTCTATTCATTCAACTTAGTGTCTTTTCATCCTCCTTTCCTCTTCTCTCCTCGTCCTCCTCGTCGTCGTCCTCCTCCTCTTCTTCTCCTCCTCCTCCTCCCCTCCTCCTCCTCCTCCTCCTCCTCCTCCTCCTCCTCCTCCTCTTCTTCTTCTTCTTCTTCTTCTTCTTCTTCTTCTTCTTCTTCTTCTTCTTCTTCTTCTTCTTCTTCTTCTTTCTTTCTTCTTCTTCTTCTTCTTTTTCTTTCTTCTTCTTCTTTCTTTCTTTCTTTCTTTCTTCTTCTTCTTCTTCTTCTTCTTCTTCTTCTTCTTCTTCTTCTTCTTTCTTTCTTTCTTCTTCTTCTTCCTTCCTTCCTTCCTTCCTTCCTTCCTTTCTTTCTTTCTTTCTTTCTTTCTTTCTTTCTTTCTTTCTTTCTTTCTTTCTTTCTTTCTTTCTTTCTTTCTTCTTCTTCTTCTTCTTCTTCTTCTTCTTCTTCTTCTTCTTCTTCTTCTTCTTCTTCTTCTTCTTCCTCTTCTTCTTCTTCTTCTTCTTCTTCTTCTTCTTCTTCTTCTTCTTCTTCTTCTTCTTCTTCTTCTTCTTCTTCCTTCTTCTTCCCTTTGAGAGTACAGTTTGTGCTGCCCATATACTTCAGAATATGTGTCCTTCACTGGAGGGCAGCCAACTAATGAGACTCCTCACCTCTAAAGAAAACTGACTCCCTCTCCAAGCAACTATCAACTCCCAATAGCTTTTTAGTTAGGGGTGGGGCATTGGGCTCACTCCCCCTCTCCATGCTGGGATTTTGTTTGGCTCAAGCCTGTTTGTGCGTGCTGTCTCAAGTGCTATAAATTCATGTGTTCAACTTCCCTGCTTTGTTCAGAAAACACTATTGTTTTATAGTCACCCACTGCTTCTGTCACTTAAAAATTATTACCCCATCTTCTACAATGATGCTTGGGATTTGGGGGTAGAAGATCAGATATAGTTGTCCCATTTATAATTGAGAATTCTGAAGTTTCTTATTCTTTGCACCCTGATCAGTTCTGGGTCTCTGTGCTAATCATCATTTACTGCATATTGAAGCTTCTCTAATGAGGGCTGAGAGATGAACTAATATATGGGCATAACAATAAGTCACCAGTAGTCTGTTTAATATTATATCCACTTTGCAGAGTGATACAACTAGGTTCTCCCTTAGGACCTATGACCTGCTAGGCAGAGGTTCTTGGCTCCAATAATGGAGCCAGGTATAGGTTTCAAGTTGTGCAATGAACCTTAAATCCAATCACAAAGTGATTGGTAAGTTCCATAATATTCTTTCCACTATTGCACCAGCAGGTGTGTCTTACTATATTGTTCATTGATGTAGCAGCTTTCAGGGTTCACATCTGGTTAAAACCAGTGATTTCCTTTTTCCTCTGGTAATATGCATAATATCTTTCAGTACTATGGAAGCAACCCATTAGAGATGAAGCTTCCAGGCCAGTAACAACATGATAGCTCCATGTTTCATGACTGAAGTATGTGGTGTCTTCAGCAATCTTCAGACAAAACTTGTCTTACTGTCAAGTTCTGAAGGGTAACCCACAGGCAATAACCTGTGATGTTTAGGGGTATGTATGAGACCTCATTGGCCAACAATTCCAAAAGAGAAAACCCATTTCTGGCTCCGTGCTTCTTGATTTGTTAGAATATGATGTCTAGTGTTGCTTGGTTCCAGGATAACTTTTAAGATTCTTTACATGTATAAACATATATTTTATGACACTTTAATCCACATTTCAATCAATGGTATGGATAGACAATGAGCTGGTCAAATTGTGACTATCAGAGGGCTGGGAGAAAGAGCTAATGGTAGACTGCAGAATGAAGACTAAAAAGATTTCTGGACAGATTGGAATAACCAGTCCAAATAAACAAAATGACATTAAACAGGAAGAAAACTGATGTTGGTTTTGCAACAGCAAAAGTACAGGACTAACTGGATCATAATTTTTCTTATTAAGGCTTGAGAGTTACACTTGACAACAGAGTTAGTAGGAGCTGAAGTTATGATGTAGTTGTTAAACAAAGCTGCCAGGAAAGTATTCTGCTTTGTTGGTATGCAGATCAGAAGGAAGGCTAGCCCCAGAGTAACCTAGACTTCTGATTCTGACTTCTGGGACATTTGCTTCCCTGTTTCCCATAGTCTTTTTTTAAAAAAATGTTTAATTATTGATTTTTTATTTATATTTTTATTATTTAAAAAGTATTTTCTTTATATACATTTCAAATGCTATTCTGAAAGCTCCCTATACCCTCCCCCTGCCCTGGTCCTCTACCCCTACCCACCCACTCCCACTTCTTGGCCCTGGTGTTTCCCTGTACTGGGGCATATAAAGTTTTCAAGACCAAGGGGCCTCTCTTCCCAATGATGGTGCACTTGGGAATTCTCTCTCTCTCTCTCTCTCTCTCTCTCTCTCTCCTTTTTGAGACAGGGTTTCTCTGTGTAGCCCTGGCTGTACTGAAACTCACTCTGGAGACCAGGCTGGCCTGGAACTCACAGAGATCCACCTGCCTCTGCCTCTGCCTCCCAAGTGCTGGGATTAAAAGTGTGTGCCATTATGCTTGGCTACACTTAGAACTCTTCATCTGCCTTTTGAGTACTGATCTGCCCAAGGCTTTCTTCTTTCACTCTTCATTTTATAGTAGAGTGTGCCCATTCATCTCCATAGCTGTGCACTTCTTGTCCTGAGGACTCTTGAACTTTTGGTCCATTTTTGCATAATTATTGTCACTACCCTATTCTAGGCTGTCGTAATTTCTCACCCAGGCAGCGATGTTGCCTGACTCATTTTCCATTCTGTTCCATGCTAAGTATTTCTACTCTGTTTGTAACACTGACATTGTCTTTCTAAGGTGAAGACTAGATTCTGTGTGCTCTCTTGATAACTCTTAAATAACTAAATTCAAAACCCTTAATCTGTCCTTCAAGGGCCTTTATTATATGGACTCTGACATTTATTTTCCAATCTGTCTCTGTCTCCTCACTCGTTCCTTCCTTCTGTCCCTTTCTTACTGATGAAACCTCAAACTCATGATTTTTTGAGTGCTGAGAGCACAACTGTACACCACCACACTCAGCCAAATGTCACATCCCATGCCTTCTAGGAGTTCTATACATGATCAGCATCTGGAGCCCAGGTTATACAGTGCCTTTCTTTTTAGTATGGCTGGTTGCTGGCACTTAGCTCAACACTTCACTTGCATCTCTGGGTTTGTGCCCTTTCTAACATTTTTCTCCTAGTCTGAGTTCATCCCTTTTGTCATTTCTGTCTGCTGAACTCAAACTCATTCTTCAAGCTTATATCCTATGCCAAGTCCACTGGGAAGCTGGTTACAGTCTCCCAGTTGAGTAGTACTTTCCCTTTTAATCCCTGATCTCTTTGCTTGTATTTCTCATTATTTAATTTTCCCTGGCTGGTGGTATTTGTGAGTGTCATAGACACACACACACACACACACACACACACACACACACACACAATTAGTCAGTCCATGACTTTTAAAGCTGTACTGTCTTTCTACGCGTTTGTCTGAGGACAGCAGTTCATGTAATGTCTGCCCTGGAGAGGATGGGAGCACATTCTCCATTAAAGATTATTCTCTCTTGCACTGTTTCTGAGAGCCAGTAGGCTGGATAAAAAACCTGAGAGCTGCCCAGATGTTGTTCCTCAATACATAACTAAGCTGGTGGGTAGGGATATGTTCCTGGATAGAGGAATTTGATCAACTCAATAAATGAAGGCAGGCTAATGGGAATTGCCAGCAATGAGAGGCTAGCTCCCATTCTCGGGGAATGTCAAACTCCTCAGAAGTCTATTTTTTTTGGGGGGGGGGGAGAAAAGGACACACATTCATACAGGTGAGAACCTTTCTCCTCCCTATGACCTTTGTGGCAGCCAGAGGCCCCCTGGCAACCTATGCAGCACAGTTCCCCTAGGATTCTGTGAAGGTGAGGCTTTGTGGCCAAGAAGGGTGGGAAAGTCTGCAATTTGTTTGGGGTTACTTGGAACTGTACATATTTTCTCTCACACAGATGTACAGTTATCTCTCCCAGCTTCCCCTTGGAAAATTGTGATCAGCACCCTTAGATCATTGGCCCTCTCCTCAGCACCAAGTACTGAAATATCTGGGAATGTTTTCGCTTAACCACCCCTCAAAGGAGATGCCAAAGGGAGAATGATTGAGACTGAAGTAAAGGGCGATGACTTGGAGTCTTCCTCACAAATTGGACATGGATCTAATGTATCTTCTCGTTGTAAACATTATGAAAGTCAAATATTTTTAAATAACAAGGAAACGATAAGATATTAAAATCTTACCACTCAGAGACAATAACCACTAACTTCAGAGTGAACTTCCTTCCACATACCTCCTTTTACATAAACATAAACACACATTTATAATTTCATGCAAATAAGATGATTGTAAATATGCTATTACTAGTAAACTCCATAAGAGAAAGGCAATAGTCTTATTTCCCCTTCTCTTCCCAATGTCTAGAATTGTGTCTGGTATGTAACAGATGCTCAATAAATACCAACCTAATAAATGAAATAAGAACTAAATATGCTAAAAAAGCTCAATATCTTTCCATATATTTGGAAAGTTTTATGTATATATGTATGCATATATATGTATGTATACATATAACTTTGTAGCAATGATCTGCTTTCATTCGTTCAAATGTAGACTAGCTCTCTATTGGTACATCTAAGTTATTTTTTTAACCTACAGCTTCTCTAATTATTCTCTGCTTTTCTTTTCCTTAATCTAATATTCCTCAAATGAGAATTATTAGATTCAAGGATATGAATATTTCTTATTGCAATCCATTATTAAACCATTCCAGAAACAGTACAAAGTTCTTTCAATCAATTGGGTCTTCTATCAATTACCTGCTTGGAAAGTCAAACCCAGACCCACAGGGCTGTGTATGTAGAACAGCAGGAATATGTGTGTAAGGCAAATTTAGGACAAGGGACAGTTCCAGGCCAGGAAAGAATGCACAAAGGACCAGATCACTGGAATTCCTCTTGTAAGTGAAGTTAACCCCATCTCTTGCCACAGCTCCAAGTAATTAAGCAAGCAAGCAAGCAAGCAAGCAAGCAAGCAAGCAAGCAAGCAAGCAAGCAAGCAAACAAACAAACAAAAAAACCAACCCAAAAGCCCCCCCCCCCCAATACAGACTAAAAGAACATTTTTGGCTTATACAATCAGAGAAAATGGGAATATGAAGTATTAGTGAGTCTGTGGGAAATGTAGTCTCTCTTCATGTACTCTTTGTGAGGATGAGAATTGGTATAATTTTTCTAAAGTAAAACTTGACAAACTTCAAAGCTTTCAATTATTTTTGTTGTTTAACCCTTCAATCTCAGTTGTAAATTGTGTCTTTAGGAAACTATGAAGAATATGAAGAATTATTAAAAGTTAGACAATAAATCATACTGAGGCACCTTCCAACTTGTAAGAAAATGTATTTAGATCCCCATTTTCTACCATCTAAGAAAAGATCAAAGAATTCAAGACACAGATGTCATAGGTGAACTAGAGACGTTTGTTTTTCTAAGATGGGATATGCATGTAACCCAGGCTGTCCCTCAATTCACTATATAGCTGAAGCTAACCTCAAATTTCTGATTCTCTTGTTTCACTTTCCAAACACTTGATATTATAGGTGTGTTTGTATCACCATGCCCAGTTTGAATTTTAGGTGTCTAAAGAAGACATAGAATATCCACGCATGTTCTTGATTTTCTAAAGGTACTTTATGGTACCTTCTTACTTCATGATGATCTCTGAGGATAATAAAAACTTTCTTCTGCCTTCTTTATTTCACTGTTTTGTCTGATTAAAAAAGGTCAATATTGGAACCTCTCTTATAAGGACTGGACATCAGCTGATGAGCTTTCTCCCACCACCCGCCAGGGGTCTTGGAACCAAAACCTTTGACCTGCATGCTGATGTCCATGGTCCTCCTGCTGCTGCTGCTGTGGAGGGACCAGATTGTGATCCATGCTGCTGTTGCAACCATATTGATGTTTATGCTGCCAAGGACTAGGTTGATGTCTGTGATCTGAGCTGTTTCCAGGATCCATGTTAATCTGTGAGGCAAGTGGACCAGGCAGAAGAACTGATAAGGTTGATTGAGCTCAGACCCAGGGAATCTGAGACTTGAGATCAGCATGAGTCGAGCAGCTCCCTACCCATTTCTGTCCCTGTAACATGTAACTACCGCAGCCCACTGAGAGGACCATGGGCATTGGATCACACAGCACAAACACCTGGAGTTCTCCATGCTAATGAAGTATCTAGATAGGTCCTGAGTGTTTAGCCAGTGGACTTCCCTTCCTGGGCATTCCTTCTTACAAAAGGTCTTTAATCCCTGTTTCACCCTGAGTAAAGTGTGTGCATTCACATCCACCTTCAAATAACCCAGTATGAACAAGCAAGACTCATCTCTACATTAAGGAAGGCCTTTGTCTTAAGGAGCCACATCGAAATCTCCCAGAGAAGGCTTCCTCCTCCATCCCTTCCACATTTAAGAGCTCACTCTGAATCAGACAGGTATTGCATGACCCAGGCTCTGGCAGAAGAAGGCTTCTGTCTTCCCCTTCATCTCTGGTGTGTGGATGCCTTGTGGAGAAGCATGGTGCAGGGACACCTGTTCTAACTCCCAGCAGTACAAAAGTTGGCAGCGGTGCCAGGGTACACAGGAGAACCCCAGAATTCATTGGAGACCTTGCTGCTTCCCCTTCCCTCCCAGTGAAGAAAATAAGGGCTGTGAAGCACTTGGGTTGGACTTTGTTCTGCCGTCTCCTGGTGATGTTTCCTGTAACCCACTGGAGAAACAGGGTATGAAATTAATCCATGTTGAAGTCCATGATCTGTGCTGCTGCCAGTTGCTATGGGCTAGGAAGCTTCTTTTTTTATTTTTTAAAGATTTATTTATTAATATATCTAAGTACACTGTAGCTGTCTTCAGATGCACCAGTAGAGGGCATCAGATCTTATTACGGATGGTTGTGAGCCACCATGTGGTTGCTGGGATTTGAACTCAGGACCTTCAGAAGAGTAGTCAGTGCTCTTACCCACTGAGCCATCTCTCCAGCCCCGGAAGCTTCTTTTGTAGATGTAGAGATGGCTGCAGACTCAGAACTGGAAATGAGAGATGTTGAAGGCTTCTGTGACAACCTCCCCCAAAAAACAAAGGAAGGAAGGAAGGAAGGAAGGAAGGAAGGAAGGAAGGAAGGAAGGAAGGAAGGAAGGAAGGGGTAAGTAAACAGACAGGAAGCCATTGAAGAAACACTGCAATAAAGATGCTGAAGTCTAGCTCTTTATAGTTGTTGGAGTCTGATGAGGCGAGCAGGTTGGGGAAGGACTCAGTTTTCTTTAAAGGGCTGGCCACTGGGAGCTTGACCATGTTCCAATGAATATTTGGGCAACACAAATTGAACTTGGTATCTTTGGGGGAAGTAGGGTGGGGGAGAATGCAAGGGTGAGAGAGTGGACCTGGAAGGAATGGGTAGCAAGTGTGACTGTGATGCATTGTGTAAAATTCCCAAATAACTAATAAAAATATTGTGTTGGAGAAAAATGTTAGGTCTGGTTGAGGGTATTATAGGAGGAGGGTAGTTAGACAGTTTACTAAAGACTGACATTTTTTTCTTTCTCTGTGTGATTATTGTTTTTTGTAAATGTTTTTGATTATATTCTTTCCTTTCCTCCAACTCCTCCAAGATCTTCTCTTACATCCCTACCCACTCAATTTCACATTCCTTCTCTTTTTGTTCTTTTCTTTTCATTTTTAGATTTTAAGATAATGATATAATTTCCCCCTTCCCTTTTTCTTCCTCCAAACTCTTCCATATACCCTTCCTCCTCTCTTTCAAATTCATGGTTTCCTTTTAAATTAATTGATGTTACATGCACACACACACACACACATATCATATATTTGTATATATATATATATATATACACATATACATATATCACACACACATATATATATATATATACACACACACACATATATGCATACATCATTCCTAAATATAAACTGCTCATTCTGTGTGTTAATCATATGTATATTTTCAGGGCTATTTGTTATTGGATAAGCAATTGGTGTGTTCTTTTCTGTGGAAAACTGTTTCTCCCACTCTTGGCATTCCTTAGTTGTTTTAGTTCTTTGTTTAGTGTTGAGGCCTTCAGGATTTTTTCCCATATCCATTGGCATGTCCATTGGTATTGCTTGTTCATCTCTTGCTTAGGCAGTAATGTTGGTGAGAACTTATGGGTATAGTTCAGTAGCTACATTACTGGGAGACACAGTCTTGCAGCAGCAAACTTCTTGATTCTCTAGTTCTTGCAATCTTTCTCACCTTTGTTATCAATGTTTCCTGAGCCGTAGGTGCAGGGCCTGCTTGTTTTGTAGATCTATCCATTTGGACTGGGTTCCACAACTTTGCATTTTGAGTGGTTGTGGTTTTCTGTAATGGTCCCAGTCTGTTGCAAATAGAAGTTTCCTTGATGAGGTAAAGGCTATACTCATCTGTTGGTATAGGGACAAATGTTTATGAATTGTAATTAGAGATTGTGTTGGTTTAGTAAATTGGTAGTTAGCTGTAGGTTCTCCTCCAGGACTGATGACTTCACTTGCCCTGGATAGTTGGCTAGATTTTCAGTATCAGGAATGATTTTCCTCCCATTGAATGGGTTATAAGTTCGATTAGAGAGTGGATGGTGACCACAAAGGTATATGTGCCACTACTGCACTCTTAGGGTAATTGTGTCATGCTGCTCATTGTGATTCACAGACACCATAGCTAGTAGGACTGTTGGTTGCTTCCCTCCTTTGGAAGCTTGCATGGTGCCTATCTTAGGGTTTCATTGCTGTGAACAGACACCATGACCAAGGCGACTCATTAAGGACGACATTTAATTGGGGCTGGTCTACAGGTTCAGAGATCCAGTCTATTATCATCATGGCGGGAAGCATGGCAGTATCCAAGCAGGCACAGTGCTGGAGGAGCTAAGAGTTCTACATCTTATTCAGAAGGCAAACAGAAGACTAACTTCCAGGGAGCTAGGAGGAGGGTCTCAAAACCCACCTTCACAGTGACACACTTTCTCCAACAAGGGCACAGCTACTCCAACAAGGCTATACCTCCTAATAGTGCCACTCTGTATTCAAACATATCATATTCATGTATTCAAGCATATTTAAACCACCACAGTGCCTTCTGGTGCATTCAGGTCAGTTCCAGCTCAGGGCTTTCTTGGCCCTATGTCTGAAGTACATGGTATTTTCAACAATAGAGACCTATCTTTCACCTCTGGGGGTGGGGGGCAACCACGGGCAACATCAATAGTTTGTAATACTTTACTCTCGACTGCATTTGCTTTCTTGGTGCAAGAACGTCAGGTCATTGACAAAAAGTCAAGATAGGGAATACATTTGAGATTTGAGGACAGAGCAATGTAGAAAATATTTATGAGTAAGAGAATAAATTAACTAAGGAAATGTAGCACAACTGCTGCACTTTCTCAAGGCCACTGATTCTAAAACTATTAGCTTATGACTGCTTTATAACATGGGTTTTTGTGGGGATGAAAGGCATGATCTCACTATGTAACTGTGTTAGGCCTGAGTTCACAATCTTCCTCACTTACACTCTTTAGTTCTAGGATTACAGGCATGCATGACCATGGTCAATCCTCAGGGTTTGTATTTTGGACAATTCCAGGGAATGTGAAGATCAACATCCTGATTTATTAAATTCCTAGGACCCTAGAAGCCAAATATAGTGACACATGTCTATTATCATAGCACTTGAGAGGCTGAGGCAAAGGATTGGCATGACTGTGAGACCAGCCTGAGCTACATGATTCTTATCATATTTTTTCTCTTAAATACACACACACACACACACACACACACACACACACACACACACACACCATGGAGTCTGATTTGACCAAGTACTTTTGAGCATGGGGCATGCCCTGGAGTGTGGCTGATATACACACCAACACTCTGTTGGAGAAAACTGGTTTTCCTTTGCCTGTAGGTATCAATTGCAAATATTATCTTGGCCAGGGGTAAGACTTTGTGCTTACCTTCCATTCTTAGTTTTGGGACTCTGACTGGCTTGAGTTTGTGCAGGTCTTGTGAATGCTGTCACAGTCTCTGTGAGTTCACATGTGCATCAGCCCTGTTGTGTTTGGAAGATGCTATTTCCTAGGAGTCATCCACCACCTTTGGCTTTTAGAATCTTTCCACCCTCCTCTTCTATATAGATCTGTGCCTCTAAGATGTCATTTCATGCTCATATTTTCAGTATTGTACTCCTTCCTTTTTTTCTGTACCCACAGTGTCTGGATCATGTTAGCTTCTGTAGATCATTTTTCTTTGAAGAAAATCTTAATATTCCATCAGAATGAGGAAAATATTGTCTTCTTTCTTTCTTTCTTTCTTTCTCTCTTTTTTTCCTTCTTTCTTTTCTTTCTTTTTTTTTCCTGAGCAGGATAAGGTTAGGGGCCTCAAAGCAATTATTTGCTTTTTGTACACACACATGCAAACATGGAAAGAATCACTAAAACTTTAATTATGATTCTAGCAGAGGCATGGCTTAGGAGGGAGAATGGAAAAATCTATTAATTTTGCTTTACAAAACTTTGTATTTGAATTGTTTCAGGTAATATACATTGTTTTGACCACTCAAATGGCAATATACCTCACAAAATAAAATAAAACCCTACAACATCTTACACCCCCATATACTTAAAAAAATAGTATAGGGCTAGTGCCATAGTTTAGTGGTAGAACAAACTATAGGTTCAAGAGAGATCTTTTTTTTATTAGATATTTTCTTTATTTAAATTTCAAATGTTATCCCCTTTCTTGCTTTCCCCTCCGAAAACCCCCTATACCCTTCCCCTCCCCCTGCTCACCAATCCACTCACTCCCATTCCTGGCCCTGGCATTCCCCTATACTGGAGCATAGAACCTTCACAGAACCAAGGGCCTCTCCTCCTATTAATGACTGACTAGGCCATCCTCTGCTACAATATGCAGCTAGAGCCATGAGTCCCTCCTTGTGTACATTTGGTTGGTGGTTTAGTTCATATTGTTGTTCCTCTTATGGGGCTGCAAACCCCTTCAGCTCCTTGGGTACTTTCTCTAGCTCCTTCATTGGGGGACCCTTCAATGGATGGCTGTGGGCATCCAGTTTCAAGAGGTATCTTTTACGATCAAAAAAGTGGAAACTAATACAGATATCTAATGATAAAGACTGTTTATATGGTAGACTACCATGTGACCATTTTAATAATATTTTAAAACACCTTTGTGTTTTGAGAGTGTCTCTTTATGTAGATCAGTCTGTCCTTAAACTTGTGATCCTCTGACTCCCTCCTCCAACATGCTGGGATCACCAGTATGGTCCATTGTGCCAGGATTAAATACATTTTAATCATATGAGAAAATAGCAAGTAATGTAAAATAAAAAAAGGGAGATGGGAAATACTGTATGCATTGAGACTCCAATGCAATATGTATGTATTGAGAGACACATACATACAAAGGCCATTTTGTGCTATACAACAAACCAGTCTCAAACTTAGTGAGTGACCTAAAATACCAGCAGTCACTTATGACTCTCAGCATTCTCAGGGTTGCCTGTGACAAGTCACATGGTTCTTCCTTGAGCCTGTACACAGTCGGAGTCACACAATGGCTTCCTCTTCCACATGTCTGGCAGTTGATGCTGCTGCTTGCTCACGAGGAACTTGGCTGGAAGAGTCAGCTGGAATGCTTACATGTGGCCTAGGGTTCGTTATAGCATGACAGCTTGGCTTTCAAGAACAAGTGTCCCGAAAGAGAGTGATCCAGGTGGAAGTAGTGCTTCTTTTATGACCTAGTGCTGGGAACCCCGCTGCATCATCATCTTCCCTGCATCTTCTCTGTTGGACACAGTTGTGAAGACCAGCTCGTCTCTGTTCCGGGAGCTAGGAATGGGACCTGCCTCTGGACACAGGGGTAAATAGCAAAGAATTGGTAAAATTTAAACAAATTATTGAATTATATTTTTTACTTATTCACTTTACATCCTACTCAGTGTCCCCTCCCAGTCACTCCTCCCACAATCCTTCTTTCACACCCTCCCCCTCTCCTCTGAGTTGGTGGAACTCCCCTGGGTATCCTCTTACCCTGGCATTTTAAGTCTCTGCAAGGCTAGGTGCTTCTTCTCTCACTGAGGCCAGACAAGGCAGCCCAGCTAGAAGAACATATTCTATGTACAGACAACAGCTTTTGGGATAGCCCCTGTTCCAGTTATTCCGAACCCACATGAGGACCAAGCTGCGCATCTGCTACATATATCCAGGAAGGCCTAGGTCCAGCTTGTATGTTCTTTGGTTGGTGTTTCAGACTCTGAGACTCTCAAGGGTCCAGCTTAGTTGACTCTGTTGGTCTTCCTGTGGAGTTCCTATCCCTTTCAAGCCTGCAATCCTTCCAGTGGAGCAATAGAGAAACCAATTTATCCTGTCTACAAAAAAAAAAAAAAAATGTAGGGATGGGGGATGGAGCAGATACTGAGAGAACGGCCAACTAATAGCCAGCCCAACTTGAGGCCCATCCCATGGGCAAGCACCAATCCCTGATCATATTAATGATACTCTGTTATGCTTGCAGACAGGAGCATGTTGTCCTCTGAGAGGCTCCACCCAGCAGCTGACTCAGACAGATACAGACACCCACAGCCAAACAGTGGATGGAGCCTGGGGACTCTTATGGAAGAATAGGAGTAAAGTTGTTTTTAAAACTTAAAAAAAAAAAAGATGAAGAATACATTTCCCATATGATTAAACATGTTAAGAATTTTTGGTAGTCTTTGGTAAGTAGCTTTATTTATTAAACAGTTTCATCTTAAAAAAAAAAAACTACCACACATGTTGAAATGATTTCAGTTAGTGGGAAGATTAAGGTTCAAATTAATTTTTCTTTTTGAAGTTGTCCAAATTATGTACAGAAAACATACATGGCTTTTAAACAAAAGAAGAAAATGTAGCCAAGTGCCATTGGAGAGACAAAACACTAGGCAGAATTTAAAGCCCCGAAGGTTAGTTCCAAGTAAGCCACTGTGGACCTGGGCAAGTTTCTTTCTCTTTCTGGGATTCTTTTTGTCCTGCCTTCTTCAAAGGTTTAGACTATGAGATCTCAAGGCTTTTCCAGCCTCTGACGTTTGGGGGATGTGCTTCCTTTTATGACACCACTGGCTTCTGCCTCTTAGTGCCCGTTTTCCTCTGTGCACTCTGTTTAGAGCTCCGTAGGGCTCCACGCTGAAGCTAGGAACCTCATTTCACTAAGCTTCTCATTTCTACTGCTGTATCTGCCCTGTAGATCCACAGCTTAGGGTGAGTTCAAGTTCCCACCACTTCTCTGTCCAGTACTCAGGCTGTTGGAAATGAAATGATCACAGTTATGAAGTTTAGAGCCAACACAAATTTATGGTTTCCTGTTCTTAGCTAGGTCGTCAGATGGGCACTCCAGCAACCCATCTGTATGTCCCTAGGCAGCTCATTCTTGGATTTCTTAATTTCTTCCCTCCCTCTCTCTTTCCTTCTTGTCCTCCCCTTCCCCCTCTTTGAGACAAGTTCTTACTATGTTGCTTGTCTGATCTTGAACTCATGATCCTTCTGCCTTACCCTCCACAGTAGATGGGGTTATACAGATAATCATGCCAATCTAATTCTTGAATTCCTCTTCCTCCTTATAGTGAGAGAGTCTCATTACATACACTCTCAAAGGTGAAATTGCAGGCATGTGCCACCATGCTTGTATCCTGCTTTTCCTCTTTCCCCATCTCTTTTATTGATTAGGTTTTCCCTATTATTTATTTCTCTATTATTATTTTTACCATCTCTTGACTCTGTCTCTGATTTAACTGAAAACCTGAAAATAGATATGGCACCTCTTCCCTAGTTTCATCTTTTAGTACATTTAAACTCAATTCTTGTCTGGATGCATTATTTCCTCAGTTCCTTCTATCCCATCAGAACAAGTATGGTCTTCCCCGTTTAGAGCATACCACACACCCAGGCTTTGGATTCCTCTTTCTCTTTTTCCTCAGACTTTTGTTTTTTAAAACAGGGTCTTACTATACAGCCCTGGCTGGTCTGGAACTTACTATGTAGAACAGGCTGTCCTCCAGCTCATAGAGATCCACCCAAATGCTGGGATGATAGGCATAGGTCACCATGCCCAGCAAATCCTCAGAGATTTTATGGCCAAATACTATTACATTCATCTAATAATGGACATTTGCTGATTAGGCTCTACTTTCTTGCCAGTAGCAGAATGATCACAACCAGTGGATCCTGGGAGCAGAAGCCAGGCATGTTGGCCAGGACCACAAGCAGTGATGAGCTCAGTGAAAACAGACTTAATGGGAGCAGGGAGTGGACGGTGGAACAAGGCTATGTAATTTAAGCCTTTGTGGGGGTAAGTAGGAGCTATAAGAGTGAGTGTACATCATTGGCTGGGTGTAGGGTGCTGTGGGTGCCTCATTTGCATAAGGAAGGATTCCCAGTGCTGCTGACATAACCTTATAAGGGGGGAGGAAGTTTAACCTGGTTACTGGTTACCTCCTCCTGTGAGTGCAAAGTGGGGACACAGGGCTAAGTGTGCTGGGACATAGAGGCCCAGCAAGGATGGGGAACAATCCTACTCCTGACTATCTCAGGATGGGTTTTCCCATGTTTGAACACTGCTCTACCTGATTCTCGCTCCAGGCCTGCTCCACACTCTTCACCCTCAGCTCCATGGACACTGGGTTGATTCCACCTTTTGACTATAAGTCTTACATTTCACTATCATCTCATGAGACTTCTGATTTCTTTATTTTTAAATTTTAAATAAAATCACTTTGTTGTAATTAAGTCACACATAAAAACATCATCATTGAGGAATCCACTCAAACTCTTGCACAGCCTCAAACTCTATATATGGCTGTGAACTTCTTCTTTTTAATAGATCAAGTTCTTATATTTCATAAATCTCTTTTTGTTATTTTCTTTATTTACATTTCAAAAATTTTTTCCTTTCCAGGTCTCCCCTTCAGAAACTCCCTATCCTCTCCCCCTTTCCCCTGCCTCTATGAGGTGCTCCCCCCCCACCCACTCCCATCCTCCTGCCCTGGCTTTCCTCTACACTGTGGCATTGAACACCCACATGCTCAAGGGCCTCTCCTCCCACTGATGGCCACAAGGCCATCCTCTGCCACATATGTGGCCAGCACCATGGGTTGCTCCTTGTGTATTCTTTGGTTGGTGGTTCAGTTCCCAGGAGCTCCGGTGGGAGGGGGTCTGGCCTGTTAACACTGTTGCTTCTACCATGGGGTTACAAACCCTCTCAGCTCTTTCAGTCCCTTCTCCAACTCTTCCATCAGGGACCGCTGAGCTCAGTCCAATGGTTGGTTGCAAGCATCCTCCTCTGTATTTGTCAGGCTCTAGCAGCCTCTCAGGAGACAGCCATATCAGGCTTCTATCAGAAAGAACTTTCCTATATCCACAATAACACCCAGGTTTAGTGGCTGTATATGTGAAACAGTCTCTGGATGGCCTTTCCTTCAGTATCTGCTCCACACTTTGTCTCCATATTTCCTCCTGTGAGTATTTTGTTCCTTCTTCTAAGAAGCACTGAAGCATTCATATTTTGGTCTTCCTTCTTCTTAGGCTTCATATGGTCTGTGAATTGAATCTTGGGTATTCTGAACTTTTGGGCTAATGTGAGTCACCTCACTCAGGAATATATTCTCAAGTTCCATCCATTTGCCTGTGAATTTCATGAAGTCATTGTTTTTAATGGCTGAGTAGTACTCCATTGTTTAAATGTACCACATTTTCTGTATCCATTCCTCTGTTGAGGGACCTCTGGGTTCTTTCCAGCTTCTCGCTATTATAAATATGGCTGTGATGAACATAGGAACATATGTTTTTGTTACATGTTGGAGAGTCTTTTGGGTATATGCCCAGGAGTGGTATAGCTGAGTCCTCAGGTAATACTATGTCTAATTTTCTGAGGAACACCCAGACTGACTTTCAGAGTGGCTATACCAGCATGTAATCCCATCAGCAATGGAGGAGTAACATATAATATCAAGTAACATATAAAGGCAGATCTATCAGAATTACACCTGACTTCTCCCCAGAGACTACGAAAGCTAGAAGATCCTGGGCAGATGTCATAAAGACACTAAGAGAACACAAATGCCAGTCAGGCAAACTCTCAATTACCATAGTTGGAGAAACCAAGGTTTTCCATGACAAAACCAAATTTACACAATATCTGGGTTATGGAGCAGCAATGGAGGAGTGTTCCTTTTTCTCCACATCCTCTCCAGCATCTGCTGTTACCTGAGTTTTTGATCTTAGCCATTCTGACTGGTGTGATGGGGAATCTCGGGGTCATTTTGATTTGCATTTCCCTGATGACTAAGGACGTTGAACATTTCTTTAGGTGTTTCTCAGCCCTTTGAGTTTCCTCAGTTGAGAATTCTCTGTTTAGCTCTGTTCCCCATTTTAAAATAGGTTTATTTGGTTCTCTACTGTCTAACTTCTTGAGTTCTTTATATATATATATTGAATATTAGACCACCATCGGATGTAGGGCTGGTAAAGATATTTTCCAAATCTGTTGGTTGCCATTTTGTCCTTTTCACAGTGTACCTTGCCTTACAGAAAGGCCACTGAGTTCTTTGAGTAAATTTTATATCCAGCTACAGCACTGAAGTTGGTTATCAGGTTTAGGAGTTCTCTGGTGGAATATTTGGGGTCATAATATCATATCATCTGCAAATAGTGACATTTTGCCTTCTTCCATTACAATTTATATTCCTTTGATCTCCTTTTGTTGTCTAATTGCTCGGGCTAGGACTTCAAGTATTATATTGAATATGTAGGGAGAGAGTGGGCAGCCTTGTCTAGCCCTGATTTTAGTGGGATTGCTTCCAGTTTCTCTCTCTTTAGTTTGATGTTGGCTACTGGTTTGCTGTATATTGCTTTTATTATGTCTAGGTATGGGCCTTGAATTCATGATCTTTCCAAGACTTTTATTATGAATGAGTGTTGGACTTTATCAAATGCTTTCTCAGCATCTAACGAGATGATCATGTGGTTTTTGTCTTTGAGTTTGTTTACATAGTGGATTACGTTGATGGATTTCCATATATTGAGCCATCCCTATATCCCTGGGATGAAACCTACTTGGTCAGGATGGATGATCTTTTTGATGTGTTCTTGGATTCAGTTTGTGAGAATTTTATTGAGTATTTTTGCATCGATATTAATAAGGGAAATTGGTCTGAAGTTCTCTATCTTTGTTGGGTCTTTGTGTGGTTTAGGTATCAGAGTAATTGTGGCTTCATAGAATGAATTGGGTAGAGTACCTTCTGCTTCTATTTTGTGGAATAGTTCGTGAAAAATTGGAATTAGATCTTCTTTCAAGGTCTGATAGAACTCTGCACTAAACCCATCTGATCCTGGGATTTTTTGGGTTGGGAGACTATTAATGACTGTTTCTATTTCTTTAGAGGAAAAGGGACTGTTAAGATCGTTAATCTGATCCTGATTTAACATTGGTACCTGGCATCTGTCTAGAAAATTGTCCATTTCATCCAGGTTTTCTAGTTTTGTTGATTATAGCCTTTTGTAGTAGGATCTGATGATTTTTTGGATTTCCTCAGATTCTATTGTTATATCTCCCTTTTCATTTCTGATTTTGTTAATTAGGATACTGTCCCCATGTCCTTTAGTTAGTCTGGCTTGGGGTTTATCAATCTTGTTGATTTTCTCAAAAAACCAGCTCCTGGTTTGGTTGATTCTTTGTACAGTTCTTTTTGTTTCCACTTGGTTGAAATCAGCCCCGAGTTTGATTATTTCCTGCTGTCTACTCCTCTTTGGTGAATTTGCTTCCTTTCGTGCTAGAGCATTTAGGTGTGCTGTCAAGCTGCTAGTGTATGCTTGCTCTAGCTTCCTTTTGGAGGCACTCAGAGCTATGAGTTTTCCTCTTAGGACTGCTTTCATTGTGTCCCATAAGTTTGGGTATGTTGTGGCTGCATTTTCATTAAACTCTAAAAAGTCTTTAATTTCTTTTTCTATTTCTTCCTTGACTGAGTTATCATTGAGTAGAGTGTTGTTCAGTTTCTACTTGTAGGTGGGTTTTCTATTATTTATGTTGTTATTGAAGATCAACCTTAGTCCGTGGTAATCTGATAGGGTGCATGGGATCCTTTCCATATTCTTTTATCTGCTGAGGCCTGTTTTGTGACCAATTATATGGTCAATTTTGGACAAGGTACCATGAGGTGCTGAGTAGAAGGTATATCCTTTTGTTTTAGGATAAAATGTTCTGTACATATCTGTTAAATCCATTTGTTTCATAACTTCTCTTAGTTTCACTGTGTCTCTGTTTAGTTTCTGTTTCCAGGATCTGTCCATTGATGAGAGTGAGGTGTTGAAGTCTTCCACTATTATTGTGTAAGGTGTAATGTGTGCTTTGAGCTTTACTATCATTTCTTTAATCAATGTGGATGCCCTTGCATTTGGAGCATAGATGCCCTTACATTTTTTGAGAACTTTAGTTTGAAAGTTGATTTTATTTGATATTAGAATGGCTAGTTCAGCTTGTTTCTTGGGGTCATTTACTTGGAAAATTGTTTTCCAGCCTTTTACTCTAAGGTAGTGTCTGTCTTTGTCCCTGAGGTAGGTTTCCTGTATGCAGCAAAAAGCTGGGTCCTGTTTATGTAAGCAGTCTGTTAGTCTATGTCTTTTTATTGGGGAATTGAGTCCATTGATATTAAGAGATATTAAGGAAAGGTCATTGTTGCTTCCTGTTATTTTTGTTGTTAGAGTTGGAATTCTGTTCATGTGGCTATCTTTTTTTAGGGTTGTTTAAAGATTACTTTCTTGCTTTTTCTTGAGCTTAGTTTCCCTTTTTGTGTTGAAGTTTTCCCTTTACTATCCTTTGTAGGGCTGGTTTCCTGGAAAGATATTGTGTAAATTTGGTTTTGTCATGGAAAACCTTGGTTTCTCCATCTATGGTAATTGAGAGTTTTGCCTGGCTGGCATTTGTGTTCTCTTTATGACACAGAAAGAGTGTCTTTATGACATTTGCCCAGGATCTTCTGGCTTTCATAGTCTCTGGGGAGAAGTCAGGTGTAATTCTGATAGGCCTGCCTATATATGTTATTTGACATTTTTCCCTTACTGCTTTTAATATTCTTTCTTTGTTTTGTGCATTTGTTGTTTTGATTATTATGTTTCAGGAGGAATTACTTTTCTGGTCCAAAGTATTTGGAACTTTTTAGGCCTTTTGTATGTTCACGGGCATCTCTTTCTTTAGGTTGGGGAAGTTTTCTTCTATAATTTTGTTGAAGATATTTACTGGCCCTTTAAGTTGGCAATCTTCCTTCTCATCTATACCTATTATCCTGAGGTTTAGTTAGGATAATTTTGCATTTCGCATTTTCTTTTATTGTTGTGTCAATGTTTTCTATGATATCTTCTTCACCTAAGATTCTCTCATCTATCTCTTGTATTCTGGTGGTTATTCTTGCATCGATGGCTCTTGACTTCTTTCCTAGGTTTTCTATTTCCCTTTGTGATTTCTTTATTGTTTCTACTTCCATTTTTAGATCCTGGATAGTTTTGTTCAATTCTTTCACCTGATTGGATATGTTTTCCTGTATTTCTTTAAGGGAGTTATTTATTTCCTCTTTAAAGTCCTCTATCATCATCATGAGAAGTGACTTTAGATCCATATCTTGCTTTTCTGGTGTGATGTTGTATCCAAGACTTGCTATGGTGGGAGAGTTTGGTTTTGATGATGCCAAGTAACCTTGGTTTCTGTTGCTTCTGTTCTTATGTTTGCCTCCTGCCATCTGATTATCTCAAGTGCTCACTGCCCTCAATATATCTGATTGGCTCCTGTCATTTCTGTAATCCTGGTTGATTCAGAACTCCTCAGAGTTCAGATTTCTCTGTGATCCCGTGATTCTGGGATCCTGTCAACTTGAGATTCTGGGTATGTCAGAGTTCTTGTCAGTCAAACTTCCTCTGAGACCCTGAGATCCTGGTGTGACCAATCTCCTGGGATCCTGGAATCCTAAGGTCCTGGGCACGTTAGAGCGCCTGGAAGCGGTACCTCTTCTGGCGACCATGGGGGCTTTCCACTGAGTTTGAAACCAAGGTAGACCAGTGCGGACCAGAAGGAACCTGAGCCGCTTGTCAGGCGGGGCTCCTGTGTCCTTGCTCCTGCTGTCACAGGCCCCTTACGATTGTTTTGGGACAGACATTGCATTCCACTCACCAGTGATCCTAAGATCCTGGATGGGCTAGGGTGCCTGGGGCATGGAGAGTTGTCTGGGGATTGTGGGACCGTCTGCTGAGTTTGTGCCTAAGGTGGCCCAGGGCTGGCCCTGACCGGAAGGCATCATTATGTTTATTATAAACAGTGCTCAAATTCATGAGGACTTTTCCCATTGTTTATGTTTGTAGCATGTGTGTATGTGAGTATATGTGCATATTCACATATGTGGGAATGCACATGCATGTGTACCTACCTGTGCTAGACTTAAGTTGATGCCTAGCATTTTCCTTAATTGCTTTCCATTTTATTTCCTGAGGTAGGGTCTCTTGCTGGACCCAAAGTTTGAAGATTCATCTAGTTCAGCTAGCTAGCATGCCTTGGAGAATCACTGTCTCTACCTCCAGACCACTAGGATTTCAGGCACGCATGCAGGCTTTCAGGTAGTCCGTCAGTCATGAACTCCAGCCCCCTGCCCACTTTTTTTGTTTGTTTTAATGTGAGCTCTGGAGATACAAACTGTGGTTCTCACTTTTACATCAAGCACTCTACTGAGTCACCCTCCTGGGCTGCATAAGGACATTTTCATTTTAGTATATAAAGTATTCTGACCATGTTCCTCACCATACCTCCTCCACCCCATCAATTCCCTTCCCATTAGTTTCATAAACAGTTTCATTCTGTGTTTATGTCATATGTATATTGATCTACATTTCTCTTATGACTCATGATGTTGGACATCTTTTCATGTGCTCTATTATCTATTTAAGAACCCTCTTGGAGAAATGCATAGCAAATACTTTGCCTATTTTAAAGTTAGGCAATTTCTATTACATTTAAAATGATTTTTTTTCAAAATTGGATAATTTTGTTATACAGGTAAGGAAATTCTTATGAATTCCAGCCATTTTAATTCTTAACAAGTGCATAACTTACAAATGTTCTTCCCACTATGAAAGCTGTCGTTTCATTTTCATGGTAGTACAAATATGATATATAAAACTTTTCTTATTTTATAAATTTTTTCTTCTGTTTTGTTTTGATACAGGATTGCTCTGTGTAGCTCTAGCTGTTCTGGTACTCATTCTGCAGACCAGACTGGCTTCAAATCCCGAGATCTGCTTGCCTTCGCTTCCCAAGTATTGGGATTAAAGGCGTGCACCACTACTGCCTGGCTCTTTTCTTCCTTTACAGTGGAGTCTCACTATGCTTTCCCAGTTAGTCATTCATTTTGAGCCTTCTCCCTCAGCCTCCTGAATATCCTGGATTATAGTTGTATACCATAGCACCCAGCTTTACCCAAGCTCTTAATTTCAAAGGAGTATTTATTTACTTACTTATGTAATTAATTTTGCTTGTCCTTTTCTTCTCAAATCTAAGAATCTATGGTCAAATCCAAGACAGTGATTATTTACCCTTGTTTTCTTCTAAGAGTTTATGCCTTTAACTTTGATATTTAGGTTGTTGATGCAAAGTGAATATACTTGTATGTTTGGTTGAAGTTGAGGTCTGTTTTCCTTTATTTACATCAGAAACCTAACTTGGTCATCACCATTTTTCCCTTTTCAATGGGCTAAGCACCCTTATTAATAATTAATGGACCATATGTATACAAATTCACTTCTGGGCTCTCAAGAATATTGCATTGGCCTATTGTCAGGGTTTCTGAAAGCTTTTGCACTCATGATACTTCTTGCTCAATAAATTTGTAATGACCCCAGGTATATGTGTATATAGGGTAGATATAGAAATCAAACATTTACTGATCATAAATCATAAATTTCTTTAAAGAAATTCTTTGATATATATACAATTAACTTCACTACTTATTAAGACAAAAGGAATTTTATGTATTATTAAAATTGAGAAGGATGTGGTTGCTTATTTGTACATAAAGAGTGAGGTATAAGCTGAATGTTTAACACTGTATGTTGCTGTCATTGACTAATCCACTTACTCTCCCTGGCAGTTGTACGAGTTCCTTGTTACTCTCCCCAATGCTCTAGATTCTCGAATGAAACACACACACACACACACACACACACACACACACACACACACACACAGCCTTATAAATTTAATATGCCTTAATCAACTCAATGGTTGGGCCACTCTCAATCTTCCATGTTGCTAATGCCTCCCCTGTGATAATCCTGAGATATTACTTACTAAAATCTATATTCCATCTTTGCTACTCTAGATGCAATGGGGGTGGGGTGGCTGGGGCCACTCTTCCCCAGATCTTACATGACTGTATGTTCTCTCTTCTGCAGCTCTCATGCTTGATCCTTCTGCTTCCCTGGCATGGATGTACTAAACCTTCCTCTTCCCCTGGTTCCCTTGCCTGGGGAAATCTAAAGTCCAGCTTCTGTCTCCCTGCCCAGTCACTGGCTGCCAACCACTTTATTTACCAATTAGAACCAACTGGGGCAAGGACCCACAGCGTCTTACATGCAGACATGTGGATTCCTGTGTAATTTTGGAGAACTGTAATAACATATGTACCATTAGACCCAATCCACAACAACTGCAGGGCACAGAGAGGAAAACTGTGTGTCTACCATAAAAGCACTGCCATTCATAGCATACAGTAGTCTTGAATCTGAAAGGACGTGTTTCAGAACCCATTTGCTGGTTTTATGATATGTGCAGTATCAAGTGCATCCTGGTGTGTGCAGAACCACTTAGATTTACTAAATATTTGACTTCATGTTAATATTTGGTGCTGTATTCAGAAAAGTCTCACTGCTACCAATTTTTTGTTTTTTTGCTCCTCATCTTGTTAAGTGATGAAATCTATAGTTTATGAGGCGGTAGGTCTATAAGTATTTCTTTATGCTATTTTCAAACTATTTTGATTACTTCAGCTTATGTTAAGTTTTCAAATCATGACTTTTGTTGTTTGGAGACTTTTTCGATTTCAGTCTCATTGCTTGTTATTCGTCTGTTTTGGTTGTTACTCTCATCTTTGTCCAGTTTTGTAGTGTTTTAATTTTATTGGAATTTAAGTTTTCATAATATTACTTAGTGATCCTCTCAATTTCATTGGTTTTTGCTGTAAAAATCACCTTTGTCACTTCCACTTGTATAACTTGAGCCTTTTCAAGTTTTTTAGTTAGTTGGCTCAAGAGGTTCCCACTCTTGTTGATATTTTCAAAGGGACAACTCTTTGTTCCATTGACACTTTGAATTACTCATTTTAATTTCTATTTCATTAATTTATGTCCTTATCTTTATTATTTGTTTCCTTCTATTTGTTTTGCATTTGCCATGTTTTCCTAAGTCTTTAAGGTGCATTGTTGGGTTAATTTTTGTGCAGTCTTCCAGTATTTCATTTAAGCACTTACAATATTATCTCTCCTGTCACAGTTGCCCTCACTGCTGAGAGGTCATAGGAAGCTGGGCTTCCATTTTCACCGGATTCTAGGAAAATTTGCATTTTCCCACTGATTTGTTCAATGATCCAGCGATCATTCAAAGTTAGTTTTCTTAAACTGGGTGGGGTAGAGGCAGGCAGAGGCAGGCAGAGGTGGGCAGAGACAGGCAGATCCATGTGAGTTTGAGCCCAGTCTGGTCTACATAGCAAGTTCCAGGCCAGCCAAGGCCACATAATGCAAGCCTGTCTCAAGCAAATAGCAAGCAAAAACCAAAAAGCATTTTTCTCTGTATGCCTCCATCATTTTTGTGGTTTCTCTTGCAATTGAGTTCTAGTTTTATTACATTATGGTCTGATAAGATAAAAGAAAAGATTTCAATTTAAAAGATACTCATCAAGATAATTTTTAAAAAAATATTTATTTATTTATCTATTTTATATATGAGTACACTCTCCTCGTACACACCAGAAGATGGCTTTGGATCCCATTATAGATGGTTGTGAGCCACCATGTGGTTGCAGGGAATTGCACTCAGGACCTCTGAAAGAGCAGCCAGTGCTCTTAACCGCTGAGCCATCTCTCCAACCCTTATCAAGATAATTTAGAGCCCAAACTGTGATCTATTTTGAGAGAAATTTCATGGCCCGAGATGAAGAATGTGTATTTCATGGTTAGTGGATGGAATATTCTGTAGTTGTCTTTTAAGCCCATTTGATCTATGGTATAGTTTAACTCTGAGGTTACTTTGTTGATTTTGTTTGTTTGTTTGGATGGTCTAGCTGTTGATGAAAGTAGGATATTACAGTCACTCAGTGTGGTTTATCTGGATGGACCTATTTGCCTATTTGTAGTATTTGTTTGATAAAGTTGGGTGAATCAAACATCAGTGCACTATTATTTGTTATCTTTATATATCTTTAATGGATTATTCCCTCACTAATATATAGTGACCTTGTCCCTTCTCACTCATTTTGGGTGGAAGTTTGAACTGTCAGGTGTATCTATTCAAGTTTGCTTTCAGGTTCCATTTTCTTACAACATCCTTTTACATCCTTTTATGTTCAGGCTGTGTATGACAATGCCAGTGAGGCAAATTTATTGCAGTCAGCAGATACTTAAATATTGATTTATAGTCCATTTAGCCAATATGTATCTTCCAGTTGAAGAGTTAAGACCATTCAGTTTTAGAATTATTGATAAAATGTGGGCACTAATTTCTCCCTTCTTCATATTAATATTTTGCTTGCTTATTGAGTTAACTATTTTTGGTTCTTTTCAAGTTTTCATTTTATTCTACTATTTTATTGAGACTTATTTTTCCACAAATTCTCATCCTTACATGTAAGTTTGCTGTCATAGTAATGGGTTTGCCTTAAGTAATTGTGCACTTCCTTCTTGCAGTTTTCAGTATATCTATGTATCTATCTGTGTGTGTGTATGTATGTATGTATGTATGTATGTATCTGTCTGTCTGTCTACTGGGTTTTTTTGAGACATAGTTTTTTTGTGTAACAGTCCCAGCTGTCCTGAAACTTCCTCTGTAGACCAGGCTTGTCTTAAACTCTCACAGATCCACCTGCCTCTGCCTCTCAAGTGCTGGGATTAAAGGTGTGCTGTGCTGCACCATGCTCAACACCCAGCTTTTTTAGTATTTTTAAGTGTGTTCTAAATTCTCAGCATTTTAACTATACGGTGATATGGAGAGTTTCTTTTCTCAACATATTTATGAGATGTTATGTTTCCAAACCTCTAAAGTATTTTTTAGCGCCCAGGGGTTAAATCTTGGGTCTCATGGACCTTCCAATCACTGTTCTACACCTCAAGACCTTATTTAAAATTCTAAATACGTCCTTTACTTCTTGGTAATTTCTTTCCCTAGACTTGGAGAATTTTTTCCATTTTTTTGATATTTTTTATTGGGTATTTTCCTCGCCTGGCTCTTGTAAACTACAGTTCTGTGGATTTGCTCTGTTGTGCCTTGGAGCTCTAGAATGTTTTGGTCATGACAGTAATTTTTTTAAATTGCTATTTTGATGTAATATTTCTTTAATATTGGCTTCAATTTCCGTTATCTTCTATTTTACTTCGTCTGGTCTATAGATGAGGTTGTACATTGAGTTTTTATTTGATCTTCTCAATTATAAGGATTCTATTTGTATTTCATCCCTTAAATTCTATTTAACGATTTTTTGTTTATATCTTGAATCAAGTTTTTCATTCATGTGTATATTTGTCCATTCATTGAGGTTATTAACAATATTTATATTTGAATTATTTGTGCTACATTCCTATCATTTTGTTTGCTTTGAACTTAATTTTTGAAGAGTTTAACCTTTTGGAAAAGTCACTTTGCCTTGCTTTAAAATATTTCTTGTGTTTCTCCTGTTCTAGTTTGCTTTCTGTTGTGGTGATGAACACAATGACCAAAGGCAACCTGGGGAGAAAACAGTTGATTTCATGCCTGCCATCTTCCTTCTGAGCCCAGCAGAGGCCACTAAGGGCTCCAGAGTGCTCTCCATGCCGCAGGACTTCGGGATCACAGGTGAGTGGAATGCAACATCAGCTCCAAAGAATTTCGGACGGTCTTGTGCCGGCAGGAACAGGAACAAAGGAACCCCACCCAACCAGAGGCTGGGATCCATTCAGGTCGGGGCCAGCCCCACCATCTTCTGCATGAACCCGGATGAGGGTGTCTAGGGCACCAGAGGCCTCTCCACGCTGCAGGGCCCCTAGCACACCCAGGACTTCCTGATCACCTGAGAGCACATGGGTGATAGAAGCAACAAAGATTCTTGGTCAGGGTCCTGTTGCGCCTTCATCCTCAGCCAGGAGGCGGAGCTGAGACCCAGATCCCTGGGCACATTTCTTGCCAGAGGAGAGTCGGCTTACAGGAAGAGTTCTGACCCCAGGACTCAGGAGGTGGATCAGAGCTCCAGGCTGCTGGACACCTGCCCTGAAAGAGGAGAGCTTGCCTGCAGAGAGTGCTCTGACCACTGGAACTCAGGTGAGAGTTGGACTTCCAGGAGTGCTGACAGAGGCAAAAAAAAAAAAAAAAAAAAAAAATCACAGGAGGATCAAGCTCCAACCAGAGACAGCTTGAACATTAACACCAGAGATATCCAGATGGTGAAAGGCAAACGTAAGAATCTTACTAACAGAAAGCAAGAACACTGGGCATCATCATAACTCAGTACGCCCACCACAACAATCCTGGATACCCCAACACACCCAAAAAGCAAGATGCAGATTTAAAATCATATCTCATATGGTGGTAAAAGATTTTAAGTAGGGCATTAATAACTCACTTAAAGAAATACAGGAGAACACTGCTAAAACGGTAGAAGCCCTTAAAGAGGAAGCACAAAAATCCCTCAAGGAATTACAGGAGAATACTGCTAAACAAGTAGAAGACCTTAAAGAGGAAACACAAAAATCCCTCCAGGAATTACAGGAGAACACTACTAAACAGGTAGAAGTCCTTAAAGAACTACCGGCAAACACTGCTAAACAGGTAAACACACACACACACACACACACACAAATCCCTTAAAGAATTACAGGAAAACATAACCAAACAGGCAATGGGATTGAACAAAACCATCCAAGATCTAAAAATGGAAGTGGAAACAATGAAGAAAACCCAAAGGGAGACAACTCTGGAGATTGAAACCCTAGGAAAGAAAACAGGAACAGTAGACTTTAGCATCAGCAACAGATTACAAGAGATGGAAGAGAGAATCTCAGGTGCAGAAGATTCCATAGGGAACATGGACACAACAATCAAAGAAAATGCAAAATGCAAAAAGATCCTAACTCAAAACATCCAGGAAATCCAGGACACAATGAGAAGACCAAACCTACGGATAATAGGAGTAGATGAGAATGAAGATTTTCAACTCAAAGGACCAGCAAATATCTTCAGCATAATTATAGAAGAAAACTTCCCATTCATAAAGAAAGAGATGCCCATGAACATACAAGAAGCCTACAGAACTCCAAATAGACTGGACCAGAAAAGAAATTCCTCCCAACACATAATAATCAGAACAACAAATGCTCTAAGCAAAGACAGAATATTAAAAGCAGTAAGGGAGAAACGTCAAGTAACATATAAAGGCAGGCCTATCAGAATTACACCAGACTTTTCACCAGAGACTATGAAAGACAGAAGGGCCTGGACAGATGTTATACAGACACTAAGAGAACACAAATGCCAGCCCAGGCTACTATACCCGGCCAAACTCTCAATTACCATAGATGGAGAAACCAAAGTATTCCATGACAAAATCAAATTCATACAGTATCTTTCCACAAATCCAGCCCTTCAAAGGATAATAAAGGGAAAACACCAACACAAAGATGGAAATTACACCCTAGAAAAAGCAAGAAAGTAATCCTTTAACAAAACAAAAAAGAATACAGCCACAAGAACAAATTCCCAACTTTACAACAAAAATGACAGGAAGCAACAATTAATTTTCCTTAATTTCTCTTAACATCAATGGACTCAATTCCCCAATAAAAAGACATAGACTAACAAACTGGTTACACAAACAGAACCCAACATTTTGCTGCTTACAGGAAACCCACCTCAGGGATAAAGACAGACACTTCCTCAGAGTAAAAGGCTGGAAAACAATTTTCCAAGCAAATGGTCCAAAGAAACAAGCTGGAGTAGTCATTCTAATATCGAATAAAATTTACTTCCAACCCAAAGTTATCAAAAAGACAAGGAGGGTATACTGGCTAGTTTTATGTCAACTTGACACAGCTGGAGTTATCACAGAGAAAGGAACTTCAGTTGAGGAAATGCCTCTGTGAGATCCAACTGTAAGGCATTTTCTCAATTAGTGATCAAGGGGGAAAGGCCCTGGTGCGTGGGACCATCTCTGGCTGGTAGTATTGGTTCTATAAGAGAGCAGGCTGAGCAAGCCAGGGGAAGCAAGCCAGTAAAGAAAATCCCTCCATGGCTTCTGCATCAGCTCCTGCTTCCTGACCTGCTTGAGTTCCAGTCCTGACTTCCTTGGTGATGAACAGCAATATGGAAGTGTAAGCCAAATAAACCCTTCCCTCCCCAACTGGCTTCTTGGTCATGATGTTTGTGCAGGAATAGAAACCCTGACTAAGATAGAGGGGCACTTCATACTCATCAAAGGTAAAATCTACCAAGATGAACTCTCAATTCTAAATATCTAGGCTCCAAATGCAAGGGCAGCCACATTCATTAAAGAAACTTTAGTAAAGCTCAAAGCACACATTGCACCTCACACAGTAATAGTGGGAGACTTCAACACCCCACTCTCACCAATGGACACATCCTGGAAACAGAAACTAAACAGAGACACATGAACACTAATAGAAGTTA